>NC_138589.1:16471168-16946652 GCF_964289735.1 Phaethon aethereus | reverse complement strand
CTCCTCTCCTCTCCTCTCCTCTCCTCTCCTCTCCTCTCCTCTCCTCTCCTCTCCTCTCCTCTCCTCTCCTCTCCTCTCCTCTCCTCTCCTCTCCTCTCCTCTCCTCTCCTCTCCTCTCCTCTCCTCTCCTCTCCTCTCCTCTCCTCTCCTCTCCTCTCCTCTCCTCTCCTCTCCTCTCCTCTCCTCTTCTCTTCTCTTCTCTTCTCTTCTCTTCTCTTCTCTTCTCTTCTCTTCTCTTCTCTTCTCTTCTCTTCTCTTCTCTTCTCTTCTCTTCTCTTCTCTTCTCTTCCCTCCTCCTCCTCCTCCTCTCCACTTCTATCCTCTTTTCATCCTTTCCTCTTTCTTCCTTTGTCTTTTCTTGTTCTTCATTTTTCCCCTTTCCTTCCTTTTCTTTTTCCTTCCTTTTTGTTTTCCTTCCCTTTTTTCTTTTCACCTGCACTCACACAGAGACTGATCTGCAATCAAAGGGAGCTTTTAAAATGACATTTTGGATTGGGCCCTGAGATCTCTGCAGGGAGCAAGATGGGCGGGGGGCAGGATTTACATTTCATGGCTTTTAAATAATCTGAGAGACAGAGAACAGCACTTTCCGAGTCTGAGTTTCCCAAGTCTACGTGGATGTATCTCAGAATGTGTATGTGATTAAGCTTAAGGCCCTTTTCTATACAAAAGCAGACATATTCACTTTCTGCAGCCTGAACCCCACTTCTCCAGTTTTGAAACAAACGTTCTTGCCAAGGCCTTGACCTTGGTCTGTCATGATGCAAAAGGGGATGGGGATAGAATCTATTTTATTTGTTGGTATCAGCTTCTAAAGCTGTGGTGCTCTCCACTGCAAACGGCCCCTGCTCTCACAAGCACTTGGAGCTGGTGCAGTGAAACATTAGTGACAATGAAAATGAGCCCAAAAGTGAACCAAACAAGACCTAGGTTTTTTTTTCTTCTCTCCCCCCCACCCCCCATCTTAACCATTTCCAAATTCCCTAACGAAAGCATTTTGATATGGAGGAAGAGCTGCTGGAGCCTGCAATGTGCGATTCAGTGTTTTGTGGTGTGAGATGAACAGATTTTCCTTTCCGTAGGGTTTCCTCTTGCAAAGTCATTGTAGAGGAGGGAATACGGTAAGATTAAATCTGTTTAAAATACTATATTCATGTCACACCAGATACGGTCTCCAGACTGTGCACAGTCTTTCAGCTTCCTTTATTGTGAAATCCTTTTAAAATAGCACAGTATAGAGTAGAAAACTTACTGAAGTATAACTCTCTTGCACCAGCAATGAAGGAAAGTGATCAGCCTTCTGAAATTAATAAATCTGCTTAGTGTCTCTGGCTGCCTTCACGCTGTCTTACTTTCTTTGACTCTTTCCTCATTAATAGACTGATAGTTAAATAAAGCCACTAAATGAATCAATGCGTCTGGCCGGTGAAAGCGCGTTGGTGCCACCCTGTTCCAGGTCTCCTGTGATGTGGCTGGATGGTTGTGGTTTTAGAGCAGGGATGGCCTCGCCAAGGGCTGAGGCTGCTAAAAGCAGGCCGACCACATCGCTTCTGGATGCTCTTCAGGTGTGAAGCTGGACTACCTATTCCTCCCGGCCCCGTGCATTAATAACAGGATGGATTCACTGATTGGCATGAAAGCAGAGGTCATCTTGAGGAAGATGACACCAAAGGTCTATGGGAGCCATTTGCTTTAAGAGATCCCAGGCTGTGTGCCAAGTATTGCATTTAAGGAAGCACCGTCCCCTTTCTCCAAAAAAAAACCCACAACCCCCCCAAAAAAAGAAACAAAAAAAAAAAAAGAAAAAAAGAAACATTGCTTTCAGCGGCAGGCGGGGACCATTTCAATGCGCCTGTCCCACCTTTGGGTGGGACGTGGGAGAGGGATCATTCAGCTGGCACCAAACGTGCAGCGGACTTCTTTTTTCAAAGCTGCAGAGCTGTTTTGGAATTAAAATTCTGAAAAAGTGCCTATAGTTTGTCTTGCCTTGTTCTTTTTTTATCCAAACCGATCAGACCTGGGGTTTATCCTTGCTCTGATTATGTTGTACTGTTACAATAAACGGATGGAGCTGAAGCATTCCTGCAGGCGGTTTACAGAAAATATATATATATGCCTGTGTAGGCACAGTCAGGGAGGGAAAGTTAACTATAAGGGACACAACAAAATATCCATAGTTATGAAACGTGGATTGACTCACTGACTTATCTCACTTATTGTACAAAGATGCACACTATGTTGAATTTTTTTTCAATTAGATTTTAAATATGTGTTGACAGGATGAATGTGTACAGTGTGAGTAACCGCAGGGAGAAATGACAGCTCTGCTTTTGTTATTAAACTACTGTCTGGAAAATAATGGAGTGTGTAGAAAAATTGATTATTATTTTGCCAATTACATTAGTGCAGCTAATAACAATCATTAAGAAAGAAATACAGAAAGCTCTATTTCTCCTCATCCTCAGATGTAGCTTAGATCCTTCTAAGACCTTCAGGTTCTTCTAAGAACTAAGACCTGACCGTCTTAGAAGCTGATAGTCACTTGTGAGGCAAAAATAGATGGTTTTAAGGTAATTTGTCAGTAAGAGTCTCCTGTTATTAATGCGAAGTAAAGACTAGAGTGCGAGCTAGCAACGTTTCGCTTCAGACTGTGTTCATTTCTGCTTCGCTCACTCACAGTGAATAAACAGTACCAGACACTTCCTAAATTTAACTTAGGATTTGAATAGGAAAGGTCCTATTCTGTACCACCCACAGTGGCATGACAGACATGTTTTACAGTATAAAAATTTCCTTCTAATAATGGTTTATTTTAATGTATTTACTAAATTAGGTACCCGAGAGAATCATCTACAACGGTGATGTGAAAATCCCTGTTACCTGAAGTCAAAAAAAAAAGGTATGTGTTCGTTTTCATTAGCCATTCGACACGTTTCTGCAGGGGTGGTAATGTTGCTGCTTTGTTTTCTGCTGCTAAGATGATGCTTTTCGGTCCAGCGCCGGGAGCTGGTGACGGCCTGTGGTGCAGTTTCCTGGCCCTTCGGATGAGGCTGCCCTTCAGGTGCCCACAAGAACCATTTGCAATGATGGGGCTTTGTGCTTTTGTCAGCCAGGCAGCCCTTCCGTGTCCCACAGCTCATGTGGACTCCTTTGCAAATGTTTTCTTTCTTTTTCCTCAAATGCTAGCGTTCAGGCATCAGCTACGGGGATTAAGGATGGGTCTGCTGGAGATCTCCCTCAGATCTTGATGAAAATCATGAGTCTGCGTTAAACGACTTCTGTCCTTACAAATTACAAGAGAGTTTAATTCACAGCACTGCTTTCCTCTGGAAATTCCTGTTCATTCAGTCTGTCAACATTGACTAAAAAATACGCCGCTAAATGAAAACGTAGGAGTTAAACTTTCAGTCCCATCCCCTGCTAGACTCAAACAGGCGCTTTATTTTTTCCACGGAATCTGATTTTTATTGACCTTGACTGTAAAAAATACTAAGTGGCTTAAATGAGTGCCAAGGTTGCAATGGCAGAGATTCCTGTGTGAATTTTGTTATGAAACCTTCTATTTTAGCTAAGAGAGTACAGGCTGCCGTACAGCCTACTGCGCTTTGATCAACAGTCATGTGCTATTGTAAAACAGTTGTATTTTATTAGCTTGTGGAATTAAGCTTGGTTGTATCATCATCATTATTATTATTATATTTTTTTTTTAATTAGTAAGGGTGGGGAAGATGTAATTAGTGCTCTAGACTCTATGTTAAATAACACCAAGAGGAGTTTTTGTTGGTGTGTGGGCTGCAGGAATAGATTCCTCAAGGAGACCAGAAGAGGTTCATTTTGAGCCTGGTGCTCTTCTCACTTCCCCGAGGAACACCCCAGGTAGGGTTTTGCCTGCAATGCATTTTTTTTTCCTGTGTTTCACCACTGTAAATGAGAGGGAAACCAGACCACTTGTTTTTTTGTGAGTGCAATATGCTTTTTGCAAGAAGAGAGCCAGGCTGTGATTCAGCTGAAGTAAATGCATTAAGTACGTATTTTCATTGCAAAGGTGCAGCACGTGTTCCATCACCTTGTTCCTAGTGTAACAGTTCTAATTTCAATAATCCCATAGGAAAACTTTTGAGGTTCCTGTAATTTATATATGTGACTATTAGATTTATATAAATAAGTGATATACATTCTTGTTACCCACACAATAAAAAAGAAAAAGCTTTTTTCCTGATGGACACTTGTGATCTCAGGACTTGCTTAGCCTGCTGCTCTCCAGGACAATTCCTTGTGCCTTCCTTCCAATATTTTGTGGTCATGCTTTCACATATTACAGAAAAAAAAACCCCAGCAGCAAAGTCCGTTACTTTTAAGTAAATAGCTCTCAGGTCTTGGAAGAGTTAACGAACTTTTATGGCAAGGTTCAGAGAGTTCTGACCCCTATGGTAATATTTCATCTAAGGTTACTGTTGGGAGAGAAATCAAATTTCAGCTGTGAACATGATTGACAGGTGAAAGCAAGAGAGAGAAAGACATCTGGTCAGATGGGGAATTTGGGAAGGAGAAGGACAATTCAGGGAAGTGTCTCTGTGATATTAGGAATAATAAGCTTAGATATGAAAACTCCAGTACTCCACGCTCTCTGGAGGCGCGCTTACTTGATATTCATGGAGGTGGTTTGGTTGGGGGAATTTAAGACTGTACATTTATAGCGGTGGACAGTAGTCTCCGTGGTCTAACTTACTAACTTGACTCCTTTGAAAGAATTATGTTATTTCTGGCGTACTTTTAGCATTTCAAGGCAATTCACTTTATGAGTGTGACTGGAATATTTGGTGGTTGCTGGTTAAGAGGTTCTCACCATGACGTCTCCTGCGGGTCAGATGGCAGCAGGGTTCGTGGCGGTCAGTCGGCGGTGCCGCTCCGTGCCCTCGAGCCTGGGGGGACTGCTGGGAGTTTTCAGAGTAAGCACTGCCGGACAAAATTTGTGTTTATGATATATGCTGTTATACCAATAACAAAATTAGTTGCTATCCCGTAAAATACCACCAAGGGTACATTGTGGTATTTTACAAGGCAACTTATCTTCTAAGGGCCGTGTCTTGGCCTATTCCATCTCCTAGCAGCTCTCGTGGAAGTCCCTCACAAGACATACATAACCCCAGGCGTATTTTATCCTACTTCAGTGTATTTTGTTCGGTGCAGAAGAGCTTTTCCATCCTCCAACATCACGGAACCAACAGGATCAAAATATCCCTCTAATTATTTCCCGATCAGCATGATGATGTTGGAAAGTAGAATTTCGTTCTGACATCAAAAACTGTAGCCACGCTTCCTCTTAAAAATGAAGTGTGAGAAAAAAAATCTGGTGTTTTTAATCACTGTGTGTAACATTTAATGTTTCAGTTTTCAAAGAGGCTCTGAAGGACTTTTATAGAGCTCCAAGGGCAGGATGCAGCAATGATGGACCCTGGGATCTAAACTGCATCCTACCTCCATCTCAGGTGAGAGCAAAGGTCCCGGGTGGGCTCCTGGCCCCGCTGCAGACCTTGGTAAAATCCCCATTGAAGTCCTGGGGTCCACCCTTCCACTACAAAGGGAGGGTCTACAGGGGAGGTCGTCCTAGTGAAAAGCAAGATCTGAACTCACACCACGGTAGCTGTGCTGTGAATTCCCTGGATCGATGTTCTTATTCAGGAGGAAGGATGGATTTCCTCCCCCCTGCCCAATATAGCTTGAGCTGCTTTCAAAATAAAATAAATTACCTGGGAAAATCCACTCTTACTCCAGAGTAGGAGTGTCCACCCGGGGAATGGATAGCACTGCAGTATAGTTTACTGCATAATTTCCCCATATGGATGAGCCCTAAAACTAAGGGGAAAATAAGGAGCAGTAAAAAACAGAAATTTGTTTTCTGTTTTTCCAGTTTACCCCTAAGACTTTTCACACAAGGGAAATCACAGCGTCTTAACGTATACATTTACCTACTTTTCACTGCTATTCCCGCATTCACACATGCATTTTTAAGAGAGATTTGTGTTTTGCGCAAGACCTTTTGCATCCTCGTACTGTTCACGTGTATTTTTGATGCGCAATCAAGTCAGACTGTTGTTCGTGACGTCATTCTTCTCTTCATGGCGACAGCCTGTGACGGCAAACCGCCCGACTTCACCACAAACCAGACCTTATCGCCCAAGTTTTATTCTCAGACCATACATCTGATAAAATTGAAAATTAAAGCAAAGAACTGCAAAAACAAACAAATTTCTTCGCATATGAGTGAGTTATTTTTAACTTCCTATTGTTGAGTTAGCACTCCCTCTAAAATGGCTTTATTTTCCAAAGCTGATATCAAGATAACTTCCATGAAATATTATTGGCAAGTTTCCTGCTGCAGTCAATGGGAGCCTTGTATGTATTTTGCAAGCAGATGTGCTATATTAAGTCTAAATGAGAATATTTTATTTCAAATGGGATGTAATATGTTATTCTTGATAAAAAAGTTGATAGTTACCTCTTTCCCTTCTTTTCCTTTTCCCAAGCATATTTTGTACAATTTGCAGGTCATTTTACATCGGTTAAAAAAAAAAATGTTCTCTAGTATTTAAGAAAAGCACATCTTCACTATGTCTCAAACTCCTTTCTAGCTCATTCCTGTGAATCTGAAATATGAAAACATCTTGAGTCTTTATGAGCAATGAGAAAGTACATGCCGTATGTGACAGCTTTTACTCCCCCCAAATTCCCAGCAAAGTCAATTTAATAGTTTTCCCTGCGTTTAGAATAAGCTCTAAAATATTTTCCAGTGATGTGGCTTTTGATGTTGTTTAGCTCTAATAGAAGATTTTAAATTAAGTGCTGAAAAAAAATGGAAATATTTTTAACGTCTCTTCTGGGTTTTCTAATTTGTGGCACTTACCAAATGATTCACGCTGTACCAAAATACAGGGGATTGATGAGACAGGAAAAGTACTGATTTAACATCCCACATATAAAATTACTTCTCAGGCTTCCACATATAGTCCCGATGTTTAGAGAGTGAAGAAAGCGGGAGTTGGGAGGTACAGTCTGACTCACTTGTGAGACTTTGACCCATTTATTTGATTCTAGATTCAGCAAACTACTGAAGCACTTTAAACTTGTTATCTTAGGTTTCTTCTAAAGGTCTGTTACCCTTGATCTCTTTATATCTCGGTTTACTCAGTTATAAACCTAGATAATTAATTCTTACCTTCTAGGCTTTTGAGGGAGTTAAAAAACAGCTGTAAGGTTCCTTGAAGGCTTTTAATGAAAGCTGGAGTATTGAAGTACCTGCCACCCACCTCAGTTCGCACCCTCGGATGAGAGGTCGTCGGTGTTGCCCGAGTCCCATGCGCCATTTCTGCCGGCACGAGAATTTAGTCTCCTGAGCGCGCCAGGCCACCAGTGCAGAGACCGGGTGCTTCGGGAGCTGGGAATTTTCTGAATTACACGTAACTTAGCGTTACCTTGATTTTGAGTGGGTCAAAGCGTAAGCAAAATCAGGGCTCGGTTATGTGCCCCCTCTCTCTCTCAGACACAGTGTATCCTTAATGCCGATATGTACACACACGTGTACGGAATCACTCTCGTGCACCTACAAGACATGCAGAGGTCCTGCTGTCCTTGTAATTCCTGCCCTTCCTGCCATTACTCTTATTTCCCAGGGTTCGAGCCATTATCATTCAGCAGTTGTGCAGCTTTCCTTTTCTTCCGTCCCTAAATTATTATTGTTTCCCTCCTACTTTCTGCGCCGCCCGATCTGTAATGGAGTCCTCAGCTGTAAATTTGCTAACCGTAAAGATTTTTGCTTGAAATGTTTTGAAAATGCTGTGGGGGAAAAAAAAAATAAATACGAAAGCCTATGAACGACACGCTGTGCCGTGCTCCAGCGTTGCACTTCTACGGGAAAGATAATAAAGATATTAGCACTCATATAATTTCAGATAGGAAATGAAACCAGACATGAAAGAAACACTAGCTCCAGCTGTTGAGTGGGAATCAAGCTAGCTATGGGAATTACAGGTACTGTCACCGGAGACAGCCCGACTTCTGAGAAATGACCTCAGGTGTAGGAGCTTGCTGTGGCCCCTTGCAGATATTAACACCTAATTAACAATCTGCAAGAGCATCCTACATCTTAATCACCAGTGAGGTGAGAATGACAATCACAAGGAGGAGAAGGAGAAGGGAAATGGTAATTTTTCCTCAGCACGCATCATCTAATAACCATGGTTATTCAGATGCGGCTAAATGCGATTTCCTTTTAGTCATTTCTGCCTGTTGGAAGGCACAGTACGTTCATTTGCTAGCAGGTAGGCAGCGGAGGTGAGAATTGAATTGATCTGAGATACTCTGAAAAATTGAACCCGAGGTCATTCCTAGTTTAAATTGGGAAGTAAGGCTGAGCTTACATCTTCCCTTTCTTCCCTCCCTACTCCCCCTCTTTTTGTGTTTCCAGGCATTTAGTCTGTATTGTGTGATTATTCAAACATACTCTGATGGTGGGGAACCTTGTTCCCTCAAAGTTAATCAAAATAAAGAGAGCTTTTGTTAGCGGTGATAGGTAATTAAATTGTTGCGCTGGGTTATTGCCGTCCCAGAGCCGGGCTCCCCAGCCCTCCCGCGCGCAGAGCAGCCCACCGAAGTCACCCAGATTAAGGCTAAATTAAGGAAAGAGGGTGTGAAGCTGTGTAAATGATTCACGAGGCCAGGCTGTAAAGGAGAGGGGTGCGTGGGAGCGTGTCTGGGGTCTCCCAGGGGAAGGGCTGTTTCCCTGGAGGGGTACGCATTTTAAAGAGGGGACAAATCACGTGTGCCATTTCTCCTTCGTGCCTGCGATTTTTCTGGCTGTGGCTTTAGCCAGGAACAGCTGTAAGTGTGGATGGGAACAACCCACTTACTTACCCAATTTCAGGTCCAGCATGGACACCGAGGGCCAAATTCTGCTCCTGTTTGCCCGCTCAGGAGCACGGCGGGGGTGATGGAGAGGTGCTGCCCGCGGCGCTTCCCCCCCGTGCTCTTCCCATATCGCCTGGACCCAAATTCCGTTCTGGTAAGGGGAGAATGGCCACTATATTAACCGCTCAGCTTCCGTGGAAACTCCCATCGTGTTCTTTCCCAATGACAAGAGATAATCTCTGTGTTTTCTGTTATGCTCACTTCTTCAACTCTTTCAGCTTTGTTTTCACGTGCTGGCCTTGCACCAAAAAATATAACTTGACATCTTGTGTCTTCTCAGCTAAAAAGGTATCAGTTCCTGGACTTAATGTCAGCTGTAC
This sequence comes from Phaethon aethereus, assembly GCF_964289735.1. Lineage (NCBI taxonomy): Eukaryota > Metazoa > Chordata > Aves > Phaethontiformes > Phaethontidae > Phaethon > Phaethon aethereus. The sequence goes on along the minus strand of NC_138589.1, from coordinate 16,937,368 downwards.
CCAGATCAAAGGCAACAAACATAAAAGTTGACATATATTATTTATTTCGTGGTTTACATCAAGGATGTTTCTTTCTACCCTTTTTTGTTATTATTGCTGATGTTTTGCCCATAATGTTGCACTCGCTTCTCAAAAGTGTTTGTCCCCTACAGACAAATATTCATATTAATGTAATCCATCAGCAGTTAACAAATGCCAGCTCACTTCGGTATTTCCCGCACGCCCAAAACTCCCATTGTTTTTGCAGGAATCTCTGGGTGTGAGAAGAATGCAGGATCGGGCCCCTGGGTGGGAATTTCAGAGCTGGAGACTTTCTCCCCCAGCCCCAGAAATGCCCTGGGTCGGCTGGAGCAGCAGCCCGGGGCGCTGGCGCAGGGAGTGGGAGATGCTGCATTCTCTCCCTGCATTGTGAGCTGCTGCAGAGGCGAGACAAATGCCACGCTTCGAGGGGAGCAAAAGCTCACAAATAACTTTTTTTTTTTTTTTTTTTTTTTTTTTTTTTTTAGTTGTTTGGGGTGGTTTTTTTTCCTACCTTTCCCCATCCTCGTTGCCTGCCTTTGGAGTTCCGAGTGAGTCATACAGGGTCTGGCTTAGAACCGTGGCCAGAAATTCGGCTGAGATCAATCAGAAATGCTGCTTGAACCTGTGCATCCCTCTGACCGCTCAGTTTAGTGTAAAACTTGCCTTTATTTCCCTCTTTGTCAACAACTGTGGCAGGTTTTCCTTCCTGAGTTACAGAATCAGCTGAAATGCTGACTCTGATTTTGGCCCCTACCCTCCCACGAGCTATTTTTTTCTGCAATGAAAATAATAATGCTTGAGAAAGATCCTTGGGATTTTTTATTTTTTTGCTTTCTTTTGTTTAGTTTGGTTTTATTTTAAAGCTTGCTGACAATTGTCAAATGTTCATTCTAGCAAAGAAGTGCTCGGAGGGTATAGCCCTGCTGTACAGCCGACGGGAGTAATTTGCAGCTCTCCTTAGAGCTCAGCTATTCAGCCAACGTGTGTCGCTTTACTATTTCTTTAAAATTTAATTGGGATCAGGCAATCGAGTGTCTCCAAATTTTTTTTGCCTCTTCAGGCTGCAATAAAGCCACTTATAATTTATAATCAAAGTTTGGTATCGTTAAACTAAACTGTAAAACTGACTTCAGGGTTTCAGTCGTAAAATAAATATACGATAAATATTGCAATGGGGCTTGAGTAGCACAGCTAACAACAGCACAGTGAATGCATATACACACATACATTTTTTGTGTGTGTGTGTGTGTGTGTGTGTATACATTTAGTTCCAGAGGTAAAAAAGATCTAAATAATAGATAACTGGGATATATTCTTCTTGGTAGAATTGAAGCTAAGATAGATCTGTAGCCCAAGAAGTTATTTTAAATGTAAAATGAAGTGTTAATTTATTAAAGTCATTTATGCATCAACATTATTTTTATGTCTTTATTTATATTTTCCTGTAATATGGAGCAATGTGGTATTCATCCTGGGTTTTTCTGTCTGTTGACTGTAGCGCTTCTTTGCTTAGATTTTTTTTCTAACAAGGCAGCTCATTTAGAAAGAAATGTTTATGTGAAGTGCTTGTCAGTTGGCATTTTTACTAGTGTGCTAACCCAAAGGTAAAATATAAAGGCACGTCTTTTCCTTGCTGGCTTGTTGCTACTAGAAGGGTTCCTCCCTTGTTAGCTTGATAAATAATTTTACTAGCGGGAATCTGCTGAATTTTTATGCTTGCTGTCTATTTTCTGCTTGCTGCAAATAAATTCCAGCACTCAGAGGGCACTAAAACTCCGAACACATGGTATTTTCCCATTTTGTTGCTGGTTGCCTAAAAAATATTTATTTCATCTTGTGTTTTTAATTAAATCTTTTTTTAAAAAGAAAAGGAGAAAACCCCCTCAAGTTTTGCAATTATTTCCAAATAAAGGTTTTAGTCCAGATTGAACTTAATATAGAGTCTTGACTTTAAATAACACGTTATCACAGGTAAACTAAATGGGTAGTGTGTTAAATCAGTCATCACTCCAACTGCCTAATGGTTTTCAGATTAAGTGCAAGGCTTATTTATTGACATATCATCCATTTAAGCATTTCTTACAATTTATTACTAATTTTAGTTTTTATATTTATATTAATTTTATATATTAATTTTAGTTTTCCAGTTTGCAATCAAGAAAGCTAATTTCATTTGCAAAATTAATCCTCTAGTTTGGTGAGAGAATGCTCTGAACAGGTTTAGATTGTGGGTTGCCATAGCATATATGGCAGGAAAAAGTTTGCAAGTAATTAAATTGGGGAGGCTAAAGTAGAAGAGGCATTGGTTCACTTTTTTTCACTCTATGTTTACATTTTTCTTCAGGGGATTTTTTTTTGCAGTTACTGAAGCTTTATGCATTTTAAAATGGAATCTAACTCAAGAAAGCGAGAAGTGACCGCCAGCAGCCCCATAGCGAGCTCGGCACGTCGGAGGGTGCGCTGCCACTGTTGCGCATCTGGAGGCTCACTTCCCCTTGGCAGCACACCCCGACTCGGTGTCCCGGCTTTCTGGTTTTGGGGGGTTTTGCAGACTTAAGTAGATTTAGGAGCTGACCTTTCAAGTCAGATTTTTTGGCAGCAACGGGATCCCTGTGGCTTCTGCGGGGCAGTCCCACATTTTCCCAAACGGTCGCAGGGATGCGCCCAGCATCACGTCCTCACGCGTCTGCACAGCTCAGGGGGCGAGCAGTTAAAGGACCTGGATGCAGGATAGTTACAGTTAGCAAGAGAAAGAAAAAGGTGGTAAAAACCACGTCCTTTCCATCACACCGTGATGTGTCTGTGCTTGATTTTGCACCGAGGGCACTTGGGTGCTGTGGCTTTGCTGCATTTCCTGCGCAGAGGTGTCCGTGCAAGGGACCACCAGGCGTGGGAGGCCCTGGCAGCTCCAGCAGGGAAGCGAAGTGTCGGTGTCATCCAACACCGCAGCCCGGTTTTATTTCTGTGGTGCGCAGGAGCCCTGCCCGTGGACGGAAGCCCTGCTGCGGTGGCAGCAGTGTCGGTGTGGGGCAAAGACCATATCCATAGCAGTCCCAGCCGTGGGGAGGGGACAGGGGAGGCAGACGGGTGGGCAACGCTGCTGCCCCATCCCATGCCCACCCTGTCCCCCCCACTGGCGTGCAAGGGAGCTGAGCAGCATGTCCTATTCAGACTTTCCCTCAAACAGCACGAAGCCACGTACCCTTGAAGATGCCAGGCAAATCCACACAAAATTTTAGAATTATTTACGTTTTTTTAGCACAATTCGTCTCAAAGCAATCCTCAAACTTTGGCCCGAATTCTTACATTCTTACACCAACCACCCTCCCATTCATTTACTTATTTCCATAAGAATTAGGGGACGGATCTGAGCGGTGTAACCCACGCCACAGCCCGGCTGCCCTGCAGACACCAGCCTTTTCGTGTACGTGAGCACATCCCGAATCAAGCGATGGGGCGGTGGGAAGAACTGATGTTCCAGCACGGAATAGACAAGGGAAAAGCTTGGGCAGTGAGGAGAATTACCCTTGGGGGACAGGCCTTCCAAAATCATAAACGAAATGGGGTTACAAGAAATCTCGGGAGGGGACGTAGTCCGTCCCTGCGCCACGAGGCAGGGTCAGGCAGGCTTAGGTTATGGCTGACAGATATTTGCATAACCTGTCATTAAAGCCCCCCGTGGAGACTGTGACACCTCCCTGGAGCCTCCCCTGCAGACCTTCACCGCCAGCCCTTCTCAACAGCGTCTCTCCTTGTCTAAGCCGCGGCGCAGACCCCTGACGCCGTGTCCTGGCCGCCGCGGTCACCCAGGACAGCCCGTTCCTTTCCTCTTTGCACTCACCCTTGGCATATTTGAAGGCTGTTGTTATGACTTGCTGCACCCTCCTTTCCTCCAGACTAAACAACTCCAGGTTTTTCAGTCTTTCTTCGTAGGTTATGGTCATGACTTTGTTATTTAATAGCTAGTCTGAAGAGTCCTCACACAGTAAACTTGCTGGAATTCAATCTACCTGGGTTGAAAAGGGCTGTGAGGATGCTGCCTGGAGGCTTTACAATGTCTGAAAGGGGACTAATGTAATTCGTACTTGATAATTTTTCTTCGGTGGGATGGAGGGCAGGGAGCATTTCTTTACCTGTGTGTGTGTGAACTGCAGTCTTCCCACGAATTTACCCTGGTAACAGGAATATTGTAGTGCAACATACAGCCAGAGCTCACTGTCAGGCCCTAGGAAACATGTGTTAATATTTTATAGTTTTATATACAAAAGTAAGAATGGGAGACAGGACGCAGCCTCTGTGGTTGCAGGTACCACCTTGGGGTGTACCTTCAAGGTGCTACCCGCAGATTTTGTCACACGACTTTCGTTAATTTGAGCAGCAGCCGAGCAGCCACAGCCGCCTGTACGCTGCCTTTCCCTCCGCTGGTGTTGCTGGTTGGCTCCCGTGTTTCAAAACCTTCCAGCTTTGACATAGGTTTGGGTAGATCCAGCTTTTCCTTTGTGGCAGAAGGAGGTTTCCCCCAAAATGCCACAGAGGAAGGTGGACCAAAGAGGATTTTTCAGCCGTCTGCACAGACCTGGGCTTTGCTATTGGCCCTAAGCTGCTTTTTTAAAAGTTGGAAAAGACAGTGGTGATCTTTCAATGAAGATTTGCTTTGCTCCTTGGAAAAAATGAGGGGAAACAGCCTGCTAATTCTGCTTTTCTCATTGTCTTCCAGTGTCTTGCTTAGGAGGTTGGTGGGGAGATGTCCTGGAGCAAAAGAAAAGTATTTACTCACAAGAAAATATTCCCCGAGAACTTCTGTTCTCGGACGTGCTGGTACAAATTGCCCCCCAGTGGGATTAATCAGCACGGCAGAATACCAGGGAGCATCTCCTGGAGGTGGTTTTAAGTTTTGCAAGATTTTGGCTCCCTGATTTAAGTTTTAACCAAACCCTGTGTAGAAAGGTGCTAACAGGGTCGCAGTGGCACACGCTGCCACCTCACTCGTGCAGACTTTGGGTACACAATGAAACTGTAAACAGCTAACAAGTCAAGTAGTCATTTTAGCCTAAGTCTTTTCTAGCTCCAAAGGAAGATCTCGTTGAGAAATATTTGCAGAGCTCAATTATGGAGGAAGTAAAATGAGATGACCTTGCTGAGCCATTGGCTCAAATCAGAGGTATAGCAGCAGAAGTGAAAATATGTGCTTCCTTCTCTAAAGAATGGAGTTAGGGACCAGTTCTTACCACAGTGAAGAAGAGAGAGAAAAATGTATTGTCTTCCTTTCAGTAGTTCATTTTCCTTTGCAAAGTGATTAATGCATTACTATAGCAAATTTATTGTATAGCCTGATTGCCATTGCATAATGAATCTAAACAACTGTGGCTGTCGTGGTGATAAGGCTGGCATGATTTTGCCTCTCTTAAAAAAGGTTTGGAAGTTAAGCTTAACTTTTAGCTTTCTGCATTTATGGGATAAAATTTATTTTGGCCATTACAGCTCTATCTGTTTGAAACTGCACCAAAAGCAAATACGTTGTTCAAAAGGATGTTATATTATTGGGGGAGTTTTACCTTCACTCAATTTGCAAAAAAACTGAACATCAGCATTAAAATGGAAATGGAGTTCAGGAGAAAATAATAACTCAGTTGTTAAAAAAAAAGTTGTAACATTTAAAAGGGACTTTTCAAATATCAAGGATGGACAACCCAATTAAATTAACTGTATTATATTCACAGCCGTTAACACCTCAGGCTCAGCTCTTCTCGGACTGCTAGAGTTTGCTGGGGGCTTGTCTATGCCTGGATGGGAGACTTCCAGGGAGCTGCAGGAAGAAATGCTTCTGACTAATTAGAGCCTTTTTCTGGGAATGGTGGGGGAACTGGTACTGCAGCGTTAGTGCTGTTACTGTGCCGAACCAGAGCCTGAGCAAGTGCTGGGTTGGGGAAGGATCCCTTGGCCCCGTGGGCGATATGCGCTGCCCAGGCTCCACTCCACTCTGTCGCTTTGCACATAGAGATTGGTTGCTTCTTTCTTTTTCCTTCTGTCTCTCCATGGACACACATGAAAGGGTATTGCACCCCTGTGCTGAAGGAGTTCCTGTATGTTCTGCCTGAATGCTGTGGCAAGGGTCACTCTTCTGAAAACACCCAACCTTTGGAGGGCGTGATGTGAAAAGAGATCTTGTACCCAAGCACATGGTTGTATGTTTGGGCCATACTTTTCTCATCAGCGAGAAGGTACCCACTGCAGAGCAATAGCAGGGTGTGTTGGTGTCAGGAGAGCTCCCATGTCCTGGGTTTTCTCCTCCCAGCTGTGCTTATCTGTTTCCCTCGCCCAGGGCTCCTGCCCACCACCATGGCTCCCAGTCTCTTTGGAGAAACACCAGCTGCTTTGGAAGCAGCAGAGAACACTCGGACATCTTTGTACCTCTTGGCCCATCATTGCTTTGTCTTCCTCCAGGTGTTCTGCACAAAGTTTGGGACCGAGGTAGAGAGTCTGGGCAATTTAGTTGGTAGAAAACTTGTCTGACTCCCAAGCTGAGTAACAGCTGTAAGTTGTAAGCTGCAAATTGCTTCCAAAAAGGTGCGGGTGAAATTTCTTGCATAGCTGTATAAATTTTGTAGTGTAAAGAAAGATGGGAAGCAGGTCATGAGTCACTCCAGACATCATCTAAAGTCTGTTGCAACCCAACTCTGGGAACAACACATTTGGATTAGGAGCTCCAGAGAAATTTTCCCTTTAGTAGTGCGGACATGTGAAGGTGATAAAGGTGAGTCTCTTCTCTAGCCTCTGAAAACCCTGTACTATCTCTTTGTGAAGGAGATATCTTAATCTCCTGTCTCTGAAGACCTCCTGCTTCACAGACTTCTTGTTTCCATAGGTATGTTCTTGATGGCCGTGGTGGGAAGTGATCCCCCATGGTGGTTGTGAAGTTGTTGGAAGACTTTCCTGTTCTGGTACCCAGGCAACACCGTGTCCATTTGCAGTCATCAAAGTGTTGCTTGATTTGGGCTGGCAATACTGGAGTCTGGGGAACTGAATTCAGCCTTTCAACAACATCAAGGCTTGCAGCCAGGACTGGCACTAGGTGGTAGTTTATTCTCAAAAAGTTGAGTGTCTTTGTGTGATTTTAAGTCCCTGGACTCCTAATATTTTTTTTCTTCTTTCACTTTTCCTCAAGATACATTGTAGACTATCTTGATCCCAGTAGGGTTCAAAAGGTCTCTATTTGGGTATGAATCACTTTTTTTTTTTTTTTTTTAAAAAGAAGTAGTTACTTGGTACAATCTGGTATAATCAAGTATCATAAAGGGTAAAAAAAAAAAGACTAAAGCTTTTGCACAGGCTTTCAAGGGCTGAAAGGCTGCTCTTTTTTTTTTTTTTTTATTTTCCCCGGGTATGTTGAACATCTTGAAAATAAACCAGCGTGTTTCAAAAGGGAAGATAGATGTGTCTGTTCAAATAGGCATTACGTTTGGAATTGGTGCCTCTGGTCGTTAAACAGAATCCTTGTTTAACATCCTCATTAAGAACTGTGACTTGCCACCAGTTTTATGAAGATCAAGTAATTTACTTTTAAAGTAAATTAAAGCAAATTTCTCTGTGGTGACAAGTCAATAAAACAAGGAGAGGCTCAAGTTTTTCAATCACCCGACATCTGTTCCTTGTTTTCCCCTAGATGTAAATGCCCTGTGTACAGCGATAGGTGAACAGAGCGAGAGCCAATAGCTATAATGTTGGTTAGGGTTTTTTGTGTGTGGTTTTTTTTTGGGGGGGGGGGTGTATGGTTTTTTTTTAAACAACACTGTAAGCCCTTTCCATTTTTGGAAAGTGTAATTTTGTAGTTTCCTGTGGCAGCACGTTCAAAGCTCCATTGACACAGGAGCAGTGACAGTTGATGGCTCTGATGCTGCACTTTGTTGCTGGAAGCACACTAAGCTACTGCAGAGTAGTGCACGTGGTGAGCCACTTCTTGGAAGCCCAGTCAGCGCAAATGAGATCCCCGTCTTCTGTCCGAGCCACCCACACCACCAGCAAACACCTCTGAAACGGAGGGTACTCGGATGCTCTCCGAGCCGTGGTGGGAACTAGGTTGTATAAAACCTCATTGAAACCACTTCCACGTTGTACCCACGCTTAACCTGTTTGTCTTGAAACGTGTCTCGGAGAGAAGCCAGCACACGAAAAACAAGGTATTAGACCCATTTTGCATTTCAACAAGTGCAGGATGCAAACTGTAACGTGTTTGTTTTAAGTGTTCTGGAGGGTTTGGCGTTCCGTGGTGTGAGAATTGGCTCCCCGCTGTGTGAAGTATTCACATGTGGATTTGGGCTGCGTGGGAAACGCTGGCATAGTGGAAAAGAGAGGGGAAGGCTCTGCTGGGAAAGTAAGAGGGGGCTGGATGTTAGTCACTTGGGGCAGAAGTCTTTTCCTACCTCCTCTTAAGAGGGCGGTTTGTCTTGGACAGCGTAGCATTGACTTTTGGAGTGGTTGGGCAGGACAGGAAGTTGTTACTGGATGCACATGAAAATTCGAAGCTCAGGTAATTGATATATAAAAAGGTCAGTGAAAGTCCAGAGGCCTTTGCTCTCAAACCATCCCCCCCGTTGAAATCTGCCTGCTCTCACAGATATGGTTGTGGCCCCCATCTTCTGAGGTGTAGGTCTGCCTTTTATCTTATGGTGTCTTCTTCTGAGTCCTCAGGTTCAAGACCTTCAGCAGGAGTGGTTTACCCTCACTCAGATCTTTACGGGGCCAGGAAACAGGCTGCTCTACTTTATGGGAAACAAGTAATTAGGTCTCACCAGTTCAAGGTACCTGGCTGTGGGGAGCAGGCAACTTGTCCTTTGCTAGTACTTCTAGAAAAGGGCTGAGAAATTCTTTGCATGCTTCGGTGATGCTACACTAGATTTTAGTACACTCAAGTACATAGATTCATTGAGCAATTCTGAAATCTCTGTTTTCTCCAAAGGGTGAGTAATGTTGTAATCGTATCACCATATTAAAAAAAAAAGCCCTATGAGATTTTAAATGGCAAAAGAAATCATAGTGTTTAGTCCATCCATAGAATTTTTTGTAATTTCTGTCTATATTTGTGCCTTTTGCAGCTTAAAGACTGGATATGGGAAGGTGTAATTTTAAACAGCTTGCTTTGCTTTCTTCTTGTCCGCATAAAGTGATGCTACAGTCAATGGAGGAGGCAAATGAGTCATCCAGCTGAGATGCAGCTTTCTAGGGTGTCTTGCTCATGAGCTGTCACGCAAAAAATAGGTGATCGTGTTTTGGATACAGGGGTTCCTCCTAAATCCCTTTTTTCCATAGTTTCGGTGGACTTTGGATGGATCCTTTGCTTGCAACTGTTGTCACCATGCTCGGGCTCATGGTATCCTGGAGGCATATACACAAGGCAGCGCGCAGATGTGTGCACCTCCTGGGAGGTGCTCAGCCTTGGGCAGGATGGGGCCTTTTTGTCTGCTGAGCCATTCGGGGAGCTAATGCTGAAATACAGCCATGTAACTGAATTCCCAGCTCGTACGGTTTATTTAGAGATCTGCTCAGAGGTGAGGGTGAAATAACAACGCCTTGCACTTCCTGGGTGCCTTTCATCTTTCCAAATATTTATTCATTAGCCCTTAAAACATGCCTGTGAGGCAGATAAGAGATGGATGGATACGGCTCCTTTCACGCACCGGTGGAACCAAGCAGCCGTCCGGCTGTATAAAACAACGCTGCCCGCAGTTTGGGGCAGATTAGGACGTGGATAACAAGCCTGTGTCTTGCTGAGGGTGCCGAGAGGACTTAGGCAGAATTCAGTTGCCACTGCTGGAGCTTGGCCGCAAGTTAAGGCTCACCTCCCGCCCTCCACTGCGTTCGCCATGGAGCCCGTCGCTCCATCGGGTCCTTGGCCCGTCCGAAGGATGACCCTGCGCTTTGCTCTGGCCTGAGCGCGTGTAGAGCCGGGAGCGGAGAACCCTTCCCGGGACTGCGCGGGTCTTGCTTCCCGGAGATCCGGCCGGTGCCTTTTATCGTGGCAAGCGAAGCCCTGACCTTACGCTGAGATTCCCCCTCTGGTGTCCCCGGGGCAACCGGAGCTGCACAACACGAATCCCCTTTTGTTTGCTTTTGCAGCATGTAATTCTAGAGCATAAAAATACTGAAGCTAGAACTCAAATTTTACCTATTTTGTGTTAATAGGTGCTAAATAATGTAATAAATCTCCAGACTCTCTTTAAAGCTTCACAGAGTGCAATTTATTGTAAAACTACACTTACTGTGTTTTACGTCCACTGTAATTGCTTGTTTCATCTAATTGAGATTATACTTGTGTATAACAAGGACCAGCCCAAGATAGAAAGAGATGAATTATTAAACAAGAAGTTTGGGAATTAAGATTTTAAACATACTTACTAGATATATGTGTAATGTTTAGAAGTAGATCTGAAAGGACTTACGCAATGTGCTTTAAACAGGTTTTGAAAAGAAAATGACCGATACATCAAATCTTTAAAAGGAATTGACCAATAAATCAAATCCGGAATCGGGTCTAAAAAAGCAAACAACCAATATGTCAAATTCATGGCCTGTTTATTAAAGCGAGGAATTGCTTGTCTGTGACTGAATCTGCGTGCTGCAATCATGCAATTAAATACTTGAAATTCTTCAATAAGAAACTGCCTGTGCAGGTGTACACACGTGTGCCTTTCTATGCGGACACGAAGTAAATACACGTATCTCTCTGCAGTGTTTTGAGCCACACTAACAGCATATGGGATTTGCTTGAGTCTCCTAGGTGTGCCTGGGATTTCAGTCTGAAATCTCTCCGTTTCAATATTCACGTGTTACTAGACCTGAGCGGCTCATGGTTCCAACTCTTTTAAAAATTGTAATCGTTAGTATAGCCCAGATTTTAAAAATGATGAGGCATGCCTTGTTCTGAAAGCTTTCTGCTTTTGTTTTCTGACTCTAATTGTACACTAGCAGCAGCACAAACTCCTTTGGCTAATTCAAAGTATTTTGATAGACAGCTTGGGCCCAAAGCATATTTTCAAGATCAAGACTATAAAAATCTCACTATGGAAAAATCATCATTTGCCTCACTGACTTTGATTTACATCTATGTTAGAGAGCCATGAAATTTAAAATAAGATGACCTAAATTGTCCTATAATAATGTGGGCATGAACGTATACTCCTGGCAGCAGAGTTTCTCTGTCACTATACCAAATGAAATCTGGTTTTTAGTGCCAATCAGTTAGGCATCATTAACCCTTTAAGAATGTTATTAGCTTTCTCACAAAGCTTTTCATTATGTAACAAATGTTTTCAGACTAAACTTGTCGAGGTCAAAGAATCCAAGCCAGTGAGATTTAGGACTTTTTTGTCCTCTGCAATAATATGTATACACTCTCCATCACACCAAACATAAATTATTAGCAGTGCTTCTAAAAAGCTTGCAGAAATGTAGTATTTAAGTTAAAAAGCAGTCCTTCATAAGCTGTCCCCAACTTCTGCTGGAAATATGTGCTCTTCCCCCTCATACCTTTTTTGCTATATAGTAGAAAATTTGCTCTGTACATGAATCCTCCAGGATCCAGGAATGAAAATTGCTTTGCATTTGCTATTACATTATGGTGTTCTCCATCCTGATTTTTTTTTTTTTCCTCAGTTCATGTTGTTCTTTTCGCAATAAGTGTACGTTTGAATTGAATTGAAGAGTAGCATATTAAAGAAGTGGTTTTCATAGCTGTTTATGTCCTTTCATCCAAAGAAGTGTGAGAAAAGCAATCAAGGTTTCAGATTGACATGCTAAAGCAAGAACTATCAGAGGAAGCGTCTTGCTGGTGGAGTGCCTAATATTTGCATACCTAGTTTGTTTGAATTAGTCCAGACTAAACCAAGGTATTTATAGAACTAGCTTCAGCCTGTGGTCAGGCCTTTAAAGAACAACTGATTTAGTTTCAGGTGAAATAATTATTAATCCATTCCTCCAGCTTTATGCCTCTGACTATGACAAAACACAGCATCTATAACCCTGACTCAGTGAGTTATTCAGACTTCCCATCACTCTGTTTTTCAACAGATGGCATCTAGGTGACTTGCAGTCTTACAAGTGGGATTGATGATGTGAAATAGAGGAGCTTAAAAAGTAATTGCAGAGACAGGAGGAAAAATTAGGAATTAGTATCACAGTCAGAAATGGAAAGCAGCCTCACATGGAAGTGAAATTCTCAACTGGTAGCTTTAACATCAAAAGTGTTGTCTGATTTGTATTTATTGCAATATAAATAAAGCGATGTCGGCAGTGGTGTTGTGCTCAGTAATTGCTCTTGCAGGCATTTGGGATGAGCTTCCCAGGAGAGACGGGTGAGTAAGAAGCTGCACGACTAGCTACTCCTCTGCTCGCAGAGAGCACCGCGTCCTTCAGCAAGGATTTGGGAAAGGGGTTGCTTGTGCAGCCCAAGTAAAACATCCTGTGGTTTTGGTTCTGAAGAGCTCGCGTTAACATTTTGCTGATGTGTTGACGTGGCCCACAGAAGAACCTGCGTTACTGGGACACGTAACGTGAACGTGTGTGAATTCAGGCCAGGTGACCAGTCAGTTTTAAGGGAAGGTTGAGAACGTAGAAAATCAAAAGTACAATTTACATGACTGGCTGAAGGATATGTTCAAGTGCTATTGATGCACCTGAGCCACGTTTGTGACGGATACACACAGCAGTAATAATGCAGAGAGTAATTGTCTCTGCGAAAGGGGCAGTGGCAGTGGTTAAATGAGGGGTCAGTGTCAGGGGCTGTATCGTCACCGCTGCTGAAAATCAAGAGAAGTCAGCCACCACGTTTGGCTAGGACATAGTTTAAAGCACCACTTTCCTTCTTAGCTTAGCTCTGAGGGGCCTCTTCAGCATGAATCCTGCATTGTGGTGAATAGAGCTTCATAGTCAACTCCAGGTAATGGGTGCTTGGAGTCCTACAGAAATTCCCATGGGAATACGTTCACCTGTGCTTGCTGGATGTCTGCTGGCACTGTGGTGCAGTGCTGGTTTTAAAAGAAAGCATGGATATGAGGGTTGATTTGGTCTTTCCAGTGCTAGCTCTGCTGCTTCTGGGGACCAAAATCCCCATATAAATAAAAACTTGTTTAGTTTAGTTTAGTTTAGCTTTTAGTTGAGCTCCAGCCCCTGTGATTTCAGTAAGACTCAGCTGCACGTATCTCAGTATGGACTTAACACTTTAATGAATCCAGATCTAAATTCACATCTTAGTAAGACTAATGCTCAAGAATGAAGAGGTTATTTGTCTGTCCCAGTGGAATCCTTTTTGGCATAACACATTTTACGGCTGTATGTAAATTCACAGTGGTGTACGAAATACTTTTCCCCATCATATACTGTCTCTGTCGCTACCTTCTCCTAACCTTTATCTCAGTAGAAAAGAACATTTAGAAAAGCACACTTAAAAATGTGTGCTAAAAACTTACTGCCTGAAAACATAGAAAATGTTTTAACTGAACCTTTTTGAGGCTTAAGGAACTTCAAAAAGAAATTGGGAATCGTGAAAAATTCTGGAGGTATTTCTGGGGTTTTTTTTGTTGCTCTTTGAAAAATGAAAGTAATGCCTTTAAAATATGTGTGCTGAAGAGAGGAGGCTTTTGTTCTGACAGATTGTACATCAAGTTTCAGCATGATGGGGTTTGAAATGGTAAAAGTTAGAATTTGATAAAACAAGCTTTTGGGGGTCCATTCGCTAAAAGATTCCTGCATGCCACGTGAATTCAGAAAAAATCGTGGAAATGGAGTGGATTTTTTTAACTGTATGCAGCTGTTAAGGAAATAAGAGTGCAAAATGCACTTTGAGATATTGTAATGCAGGAATTTTGCAGTAATATCGTCACTGTTGAAATCAGCTTATTTGCTGGAGTTCTTTAGTGTTTAGGCGTAGGGGAAACATGTAATTTCAACCTTTCCCCAGCACAGAAAGGAATGTTTTTGAAGTTTGATTAGTTTCTTGTTTTCTTCAGGTTTCTGGTTTTGTGCTCTTTCTGCATTTCCCAAACAGCATGGAAATACCAGATAAAACGTGGAAGTTTTTTGAAGTGGTTTTTAGAAGTTTTCCGTGATGTTTACGACCACTGGGATGAAATACGCCGCCATCAATAAGCAGGGCGGGATGACACTTCTCCCGTACGAGCTGTTACCACCCAGGTCCTGTGTCCCAGGGGCCGGAGCAAAGGGCCCGTGGGGCTCCGGCAGCAGCCGGGGAAGCAGGTACGGCTTTGCACGGCGTGAACGGCGCCTTGGGAAGAGGCAGCGCCCGAAGGTGGCTGAGGAGAGCGTGCGCGAGGCTTGAAAATTTAGGGCAAGTATTTGGAGAAGCGGGGCGACGGCACTCAGCGGGAGCGTGGGGCTGGGGGGGGCCGGGGCAGCCCTGCTGTGAGCCGGGAACGCTCGTTTCTTCTGGCCGGTGCTGATCATCCGGGTGGAGCGAAGGTCGGGAGACATCTCCCGTCCTCGCCTCAGGTCAAGGAGAAGGTGGAAGGCGAACCGGTCTGATTGCTCGGGTGCTCCCCAAGGAGGGGAAGAGCCAAGCCTGAATTTCGGGGAGGAGAGGGAAGGGGCTGGACACGCCTTTTTGAGGAGAAGGGAATATCAAAAAGCTTAGCAAAACAAAATGGTGAAAGGAAAGGCTCCGGCAGCAGAGAGTGAACGGCTGGAGTTTTCTTAATATGAACTGGGCTTTGGGCAGCAAGCCTTAACGTGGAGAATTATTGTTAATTAATAGCTTTCCCCCCACTTCGGAGCGCAGCGGGAGGACCTCCTTCGCATGGCACAAGGAGGGGAGGTAGCAGCAGTCCTGGTTTTGTAACCGGCAACTATTTCCGGCGAACTGCATTGCCTGGAATAACTTTGTATTCAGAAAAAGAACAAAATGTTACATCAAAAGATACCTCCTTCTGGTTCTCGGATTTAAATTGCTTCTCTAGGTAAACCCACAGCCCGGCCAGGGGTGAGCCGACGGATTTTTAAGAGTCTGCTGGCCAAATTATTCTCTCTCCCCCTCTCTTCCTCCCTCTCCGGCACCTCTGCGTTACCGGCACGGCATCTGGCCCTGGGAGAGGACCTTGCGAGGACGCTGAGCAGTGGCAGCTCTGCCGCGGTGCCGGGGCGCGGGGCTCGTGCCGGGCAGTGGGGTCCTTCACCCAAGCTAGCCCAGATGCAGATGGAAGAGGAGGCGGGAAGGTGTTGTGAATCTGTATTACTGTAACACAATGGGTTTGTTCAGCGACGGTTCTCGGGCGGTAAATGGCTCCTTTGTGTTACTCCCCTCCCCGCGGTAGCTGTCGGAGCTCTGTGTGTGCGTATCGTTTCGCGTGTGTATTAACTAGCAGCAGGGCTCCGCGGCTGCAGGCTCCCTCCTCCTCCTCCTCCTCCTCCTCCTCCTCTCCCTCTCCCTCTCCTTCTCCCCATCTTCCAGCACCCTCTGCCCCAGCACGCGGTTCAAACAAAATTAGCAAAATAAGGAGTGACTTGGGGGGGGAGATCCTTTCTTTTTGCTTCTCTCATTCTGAGGACTGTAGTGCGTCTTTTTTGAGTGGCTTGATGGGAGTCGGGACATTTGCTCGTTATACTGTGGCACTGTAAGAGGGTGATCGTCATGGACTATAAAGTAACGGGAAGTCTCACAGCCCCTCCAGCTCTGTAACACAGTGGCTTGCTCACACAGGAGAGAGGGATTTATAACGTTGCCTTGTATTTTTTAACATATTTTTTCTGCTTTTTCTTTACAACCTAGCCCACCACTTCTTGCTTTGTCCCCTGTCTCCCTCCCCTCCCTATCTCAGTTCTGCCTGTTCCTTTTGGTGTATTGGAGCCCCAGCGGGGTCCAAAAACCCGTCAGTTTAGGTGGAGGAGCCGCACGGATAAAGGTTGAACTTTGAAGTGTGCACATCCCCCTTCCAGCACTATGTCTTGCCTCAGTAGAAGCAAGTGAGGGATAAACAGCTGCTTTTCTAGGCTGTGGGGAAGGCAAGGAGAAGACGGAGCTGCGAAGGAGAGCAAAGAATATGAAAAAGAGCGTGTTCCTTGTTATCAAACTTGTCGGGCTATTTTCCTTATGAGCTTTTGTTGAAGCCCAGTGTCTTTCCCTTATTTAAATAAGTATAATCTGTGAAGGAGTTTTGAGTTGCAGCTTTTCAAAGCAGTGGGGTGTAGTTCCATTTTATTATGTCACCGAAGACGTGATGCAGTCATGTCAGCGGCAGTGCGTGCCTTGATGCTGTCAAACCAAGGCAGCTGCGAGCGAGGGTGGGTGCCCGCTGTCCCTGGCACTGCTGTCAGAGTCTCCCAGCTGCTGGGGCTCACGAGCAGCACTTCCCAAATTTTGGCCCGGATCCGGTGGTGTTCGTGGGGTGACTGTGCTCTGGTGTGGTTGAAGCATTAGTAAATGCAGAATTACCAGGTGAAGAGGGAAGATTGCGAATGATGCAGGCGTCGCCTTCATAATTAAACAGCTTTTGGGAGACGTTGTCTTTCTGTCAGCATTGGAGGCTGGTCCCCAGATCCCGTCCATTGCCTCCGATAAAATGGCGTGGCATTGCGTTGCTGACAACGGCTCGGCTTTGGTACTATCTGCTCCCGTTGAACCAGCTCCCTCGGAAGCTGCAGCAACGAGTTAACCATCTGGGGTCAAGAAGAGGACATTAAATATAATCAGTAGCTCTCTTAATCTTAGGAGGAGAATCCTCATTTGCTTGAACGTGTGTGCTGATCAAAGCGTGATAGGAGCCGGGATGCCATACAGTAACAGCTATTTCCCAGGAAGGGTCTCTTTTTTTTTTTTTTTTTCCTGCCCTTAAAGGCAGAAAGGAAAAGCACCAGGAATTTTCAATCACTGGAACTTTTCCTCTTGTGGCTCAAGTAATGCAGTGTCTGGAATCGGCTGCACCTGACCAGCTTTTATGCGTGTTAACTATCAGCTAACATAATCTGAAGCCCTAGGAAAATAGGTTGTAGCACAGATGTAAGACACTGAAGGAAGACAGTAATTTTTTCCTGTAGATGGGAAATGCATATGTTGCCTCACTCACTTGTCATTACTGAAACTATAGGTAGGGACAAAAATAGAAACTACTGACAGCTTGATTTCTTCATGCTGGCACTGAGCTACAGCGGAGCTCTACAAGACCCTATAAATATGCAAGCGAAGGGAAATCCTACACAAGTGCTATCATACTGCTATAGGACTGAATAGAATTAGCTTTATTGCAACCAAACAGTATGGACAGAGTCTGCTTTTCAGAGCTTCCCTATCTCACGAACAATGTAAAATGTGAACCAAAGGCAGCTAATCTGGCCTGTTTACTGGGAACAGTTCCAAAATATATTGTTGGAAATGACTAGAAAAAGCTTTGCACTGCACAGCCCTTATGGTGCAGCCTTTTCTTCCTTTTAAAGTGAAATGTCCTTGCAGAAATTAAACACTGTAAAAAAAAAAAAAAAAAAAAAAGGAAGGGATCATTGTGGCTTAAAGCACATATTAAAATTTGTGGAGGATGCAGTGTGCATTGAAAATGCTCCCCCTCCCCCCGAACCTAAACCAACAAAAACAAGCCAACCCCATGAATAGCTCTTCCCAGCTTCCTGCACATTGAATATGTATGTTAAAGGACAAGGAGCCAAGATTCGCTCTGTTTTGCTTTGCTTGGAATATTTTTGCTCATTTGATATATGAAAGTCAGGGGCTACGCCAAGGAGAGGCTGGCGAGCTGGCCATCGCGGAGGTTTCTGCTGGGGATCACAGTGGCGTGCAGAAGCAAGATGTATCCCACTGCGTAAACGAGGCTTCCTGCACCTACGAGCAGGGCTCAAAGGTTTGCACGGCAAGAGGAGAAACTGCTGCTGGGGCTGTGAGTGGAGTAGCTGGGGTGAAACAAGAGTCAAGCTGAACTCAGGGAAAAGGGCCCCCCAAAACTGGGGAGGACTCGTTAAGCATGGACTCCTGGAAGTTTTCATCATTGTTCTTTCTCATTGTTCTCGACAGAAGTTATTATTTGCGCCATCTCATGAGCCCTGCCAAGTATGTCTCCTCTCAAGAGGACTCTGTAATCCTCTTACTTTCATTCACATCTCTAAAGCGGCTACATCTCCCTCATTTTTATAAGCTGCTGTTGTAAGTTTGCCTCATGATTTAGCCGCTCTCACTTTTTTCCGGAGGTGGCAGCTGCCTGTGAGCTCTTTCTTCCTTGTTAGAAATGAGCAGTGTACACAACTACAGAGTAAACATTTCTATCTTCCTCCTGGTTCAAGCGAAAAACCTTGACCCCCGTGCCGGTGGAAGTGAAATGATTCCAAAACACACAGGCGACTGGAGATGTGACTCTGTTTAAACCCCTCCAATTTAAACACAGTTATCCAGGAAACCATGACCAGAAGAAGATGACTAGTCCTCAGCGAGAGGTTTAACTAGGTAACAATTTGTTGGCTGACTTGTATGTTACTGCTTTATTGTCTGTACCGTGGAGCACTTACCTCTTAATATGCATGATAATAAAAATCCTGCAGAAGTTTAAATTAGGGTAAGGCTCAGGGATCAGGCTTAGCTGTCATCTGGGGTGGTTGACTCTCGTATCAAGTCATGTCACCTTCATTAATAACTGAACCATTGACCCTGAAACTCAAGCAGCTTTCCTCTGATTTCCTAAAACCTGGAGTTTTTATTCTGTCAGCTACAAACTCTTAAGGGGCGGTGATCCCCACTGGCTGAGGATTTGAACCTCTCCTCCTCCCTGCTTCTCAGCTTTTCCGCTCTAAGCTGGTTCTTGGCTTTTCCCACACTGGTGTATTCTACCCCAACTCTGCCGTGTAGGCAGTGCCGTACAGGTAGCGTCGCGCCAGGGTGAGCCGCGAGCGGGGGTCCTGCCCGCCCAGGGGCGTGGGATGCTCAGTGAGGGGCTGCGCATTACACCCGGACCTTTAAAAGGCATGAAGGCAGCGTCGCCCCTACCCCTTTTGGCTTTGGTTTTTTGGTTGTTTTTTTGGTTTTGTTTTTGTTTTTGAAGAGGTGATCTTTTTTTCTCCTTTAGAGAGCTGACCTTTCTAAATTGGTCTGATTGCTGTCAGTATTTGTGGCGGGGGGACCAGAGACAGACCCTTTATTTCATTGTGCTGTCCCACACGCTGGACTTGCCTCCATCCCTCCCCGCAAATCTCTCCAGAGTTGCTAGAAGTGGAGAGAGCAGCGGTTTAATTTTCTGTTGTCTTGCCAAGTTAGAATGGGATTAAATGCTCTGAAGGTCTCTGGACTATCACTTTACCCAAAACATCCATCCCAAGCATTCAAAGAGGCATAGAGACTCTGCATAGCTATTTATTTTAAATGCCTGATTAAAATTTCATGAAAACAGGAAATCGGGGGAAAAGAATAGGTTGCAAGAACGATGAAATCCAGGGCTTTGTCGTTTTTAGCTCAACAACACACAACAATGAAGAAAAAACCCAACACCCCACACGTTCAATTGTAAGGAAGGGATATTTTCACAATCAGACTGAAGCCACTAATAGCATATATTGTCATTGGCAGGGGAGTTCATGGACTAAGAATGAAAACAATTTTTTTGCTTAACTTATTACACAATTTTGATTCTGTTTATAAATTGTCACCTTAAGGTAACCTGAAGCTGCTCTACTTAAACCCTGCAAACATCAAGATTTTTTTTGGATACTCCATTGTTTCTTTTTTTCTATCTCAGAAGCAATAAATATTGCAATACTGCATCCTTGGCAGTGCTGCAGCTCTTCTGTCCTGGTATCTTTCTGGCTTTTCCATTCTTAAGTATGTCTAATCATCTAAATACCGGGGGGGGGGGGGGGGGGCAGGGACAAAAGACTGATTTTTCTGAATATCTATCATGTGCAAAGGATCTTCATGGTTTGTCTGTCTTCTAGAAAGCATTTTTCTTGTATGTAGCTTCTCTCCTTCTTTTACAAGGAAATATCCTCTTTGCTGAAAGCACATGAATCAGGAGCAATGTTTAGACAGGCTGCATTATGAAAGGATTTAGAGTCCGTTGATGTCGTCTTGCCTTTTTAAGGCTTTGGGTAGCAGGACCTCCATTACCAGGGCTGCAAATGCCCCTCAGCCATTTCTCAGCACCTTGGTCACCTTGGCTACGCGTGGGCAGCCGTGGGGCACTCCCAAAACAGCAGTGTCCCAGCCTGCGCCCCTGTACCAATCCCATCAAAAATAGACGGATGCTAAAACTCTGTATTAGCCTCGCGCTGCAAAGGCAGCATATGTGGGCTTCTCAGCTAGGGCGTCCGTTGGCTTCGGGTATGGTATAATTATGATAGCTTAATGACAAAATAAGTTTTCACCTGCCAATGTCAAATGAATCCTGTCAGTATATGCGTCAGTGCGAGTGCATTGCTCAGTGTACCTTACAATATGCATAATACCACGTCTCCTTGCTTCTGCTTCACATCATGTGGTCCTCTTGGTGCAGATGCTGCTCAGCCACTTAAAGAGCTGTAACACTACCAAGGGAAAGAAGGAAAAAAAACCCAGTACGATACACTGGAACAAATATAATGAGCCTAAAGCCTTGGAAATCTTCCTCTGTACATCATTCTTGCTGCAAACAGTAACAGCCTTGTGGATTCCTCTATTATTTCAGGTGTAAAAATCATATCAAAATTTGATGGGAATTATTGCTAGCGTTAGTTAATTGGCTGGCTAGGTCTATACGTGAGTAGAGGTAGCAGGGAGTCCACAAATGACCTTTTCCCTTGTCAGATCGGTCCCTGGCCAGCTGGACATTTGGTATCCTGAGGTGAAGAGGTTTTTAAATTATAGTTTCATGGCTTTGCCACTTTACAGGACCGCAAGTTCCCCGGTGCTAATTCATAGCATCCAAAAGGGGAAGAAAATCGGCTGCTGCAGAATGTCCCTTACGCTTTAAGAAAGCCCGGCAATAATTGCTGGGAGACTTTTGCAAAGCAAAATACCGTGTGGCTCGGTCCACGCCTGCACACTCCAGTCGTCCCCGCTCCGTGCCAACATGTCACAGGTGCACACCACAAGGGACAATGCAGCAAATGTAATTGGGAGGCAGGTGGCGATGGCTTGGACTCTGTAACACATTCATCCCAAGGTGCGCTTGTGCATCTGTTAGAAAGTGAAGTCTCTCTTTTTTTTTTTTTTTTTTTTTAAAATGAATTAAGTTGGTTTAAGAGAGATTTGAGCCCGAGGAAAATATTTCCCACCTCCTAAGCGCAACAGGGAGAAAGTTGCCAAAGGTCCTCAGAGACCAGGAGCGACGTGGGGCGGTGGCTGCTGAGCTCACGGAAAAAGCGAGGGGTTGTAGGTTTACACAGAAGCGAGTCAAGTGTTTTTAAGAAACTTGACAAGGCTTTTTCCTCCTTCGCTATCGCGGTAATATCAGCACCAGCTTTTCCTTTTTAGATACCAGCCTTTGGTAATCGCATTAGCACGGGGTGCTCTGGCCGGGCTGTTTGCTCGCGTGTGCTCGACATTCCCTGCGTCTTTCCAAGAGCCAGAGCCTCTCCTCCCATTGTGGGAACCGGCGTGTTTCTGCTCCGAGTCCTAACAAACTGTGTTTATTCCCTGTCTAAACCAAAGGAAGGACCCCAGATGCTCGTACTCTTGTAGGGAGCCCGAAAGCAAATCTTCCAGAGCCGAATGGCAGCGATCGCTGGGGCGGGGGGCAAGAGCTGTAGAGCAGCACGCAGAGTGCTCCACAGGAGGGGGCCACTAGCGGCAATTCCGGTCAGAACTGGGGGGAATGGGATTCAAATGAGCACACGCGCGATGTTGCTGACGGATGAAAACGAGCAGCACAGTACTGCGAAAACGCACGTAGGTTTTAGCAGTCTTTGGTGGACAAAATCCTGCTTTTATATGAAGGATATGTAAACAAGACAAAAAAACCCCATAAAAAATACATCACAGGGTTTGAACCTCGAACACTTCGTAATCCCTCGGGGAGGGTTTTCCCTGGCTGTTTCACATCCTAGCCCCGCTACTCCGCTCTCCGTTCAATCTGGAGCCGGGCCCTGCCGTAAGCCGCAGCGATTTGGAGGGGTTTGCGTGCGAGGCTGCTGGGAGGGTCCCTTTGCTCCCCCCAAGCCCCCGGCCGTCCGCAGGCTTCATCCTCCCGCCGCTCGGCGCGGCTCCTTGCCCGGCACCACGCCGGGTTCACCGAAACGGGAAGGCATCGATAACCCGCGGCAAGCGTTGTCTGTGTCCCAGAAGAGTGCTGCGCTGGAAAACAGTTTGCAGAAGGCAGCAGCGGAGAGCTGGTTTCATTTTTGGTACAGCCACTGCAGCTTCCAGCTGCACACCCTCACCAGCAGAGTCCGTGGGCAGGCGCTCCTCAGCGGAGATGCTGCGGGCCACGGCGCTGTTACTGCTCCGTCCCACCTGGCTCTTTTTATCAGCGCCGATCGGACTTCTAAACCTTCTGGGGATGCTGTAATTGGGTGCTTCGAGTGGCTTGGCTTCTCTTATAGCACAAGTTAAGTTTTTAGACTTTGGAAATAAAATAAAATACGTATCGGTAGTTAGAAGAAAAGAAATAAAGTTCCTAACAAACAAATTCTACTTTTATTTCTTGGAGTGATTTAGGACAGCTGATGGAGATTGACACTCTAAGTTACATGAATGTTTTAAGCGTGTAAAGAATCCTTTATAAATTCAGCTCTGTTTGCTGTGATACACTTTCCAAATTAGGGAACTGTGGAGCAGATTGTGAAACGATGATTTACATGACTTGCGGATTTTGCTTGCTGTGATTACACACAATAGCACTTCCTTTGCTTCCCTTCAGAATGCGTTTTTTAAAATGAATTAAAATGTATGTATAAATATCTTTAAAATATAGGTTATTTCAACAAGAGTAAAAACATCAGGCAAAAAGGGCATTATTGAGTGCTGTATGAGGTACAGCTAAGCATTTCTAGAATTGCAGCATTCTAAAGGTAGAAACAAATGTTAAAATTACAACTAAGAAAAATATTCAACATACCATTTTTTTTCTGGCAGGAAAATGAAAACATGGAGTTTTGTTGGCTCGTTCTTCCTTTTGCAAAGGATTTAGTGTTGAGCTTTTACCTAGCTACATGATATGCTGCAGTGAAATGCACAGAAATTCGGGATTCAGTATGAGTTGTGACATCAAGTAAATTTTATGTTGAGAAATTTAGGGCATGCCAAATGGCTAGCTACACGGACAAAAGACTAACACGAATAGGTTAGAGAATTATTAGCCTCTAATAATAGATGATATACTATATGTCAAGTAACGACTACTTACTGTCCTGCATTTATCTGTTACACGATGTCCTTTGTAATTACCTACCCTGCTGCTGCGGAGGCCAGCAGCTGGTGCAAGAAACACTGCAAAGCTCATGCCTTCTTCCCTTGTAAAATGGAAATAAACTCCCACTCTGTGCCCTCTTAGTCGCTAGACGTGTGTTTCCCAGGAAAAAAGCATCCAAAGCATGTCTTCTTTGGACAGTAGTTTTTAAGGGAGGTTGTCTTGCTGAAATCTTTTTCAATGTGCTTCAAGCAGGTGGAGCAAAACTCCACTGATTGACCCCAGCCGTGGCTCTTCCCTTCAGATTTTAATTCCTTCTGCTGCTCGTCTAGGTGAGGAGCAGATAAAAATAGATTGTTAGATGAGGCTGTTGCTTTTAATTGTATTCATAACGAGCACTTGCAATCCTTAATTCAGTAGTGCAGTGCAACAGCGGGGAGGGCAGGGGTTTTTAACTTCATTTCCTACGGAAATGCGGTATATAGCACCCCACCACCCAGGCCCAGGCCCCTCCTAACAACATGTGAGCACCTTGCAAGTGAGTTTGAGAGAGGAAGGACATCTTGGGTGTTGCAGAGTCCTCAGGAAAATCAGAGCGTGAGAAAGATCTCTACGTTAGCGTCTGTGCCGGGGACCAGGTGAATTCAGCCCCTGCCCACGCCAACGGCAGCCCGCGGCCGGTCGCGCCCCGCTGCGGAAGAGCTGGTCGGAGGAGGTGGGAATCGGGTTTGCTGCCGGGGCTGGGATTTGGGATGGGTAGCACAGGGCATAACCGCAGGAAATCACTTCTGCTTCTCACAGCCTGTTTTCTGGGAGGAGCATAAATCCTGGGAACCTCATTTTGCACTAATTCTCCCCAGCGTAACATCAGTGCAAGCAGCCTCCTCATTTTGGTGAAATAGGAGCAGAATGAGGACCGGGCTCGCTTTCCGTGAGCGGGACAAAGCTCGGCTGGAAGTTCGCTGCCGTGCTTTCAGACCTGCCGTGTCGCAGGGCACCTTTCCCTGCTGTGCCCCAAAAAGAGCAGCTCTCCTCCCTGCTCCCCTCTCTCCACCCGCTCCCACGCCTACCCCTCTCAGAGCTGGCAGCACGTTCATAAAAAAATGTTCAGTTTTACGGGACAAAGTAAATAAGGCAATTCATATATCATTCCTAAGACACACAGAAAGGAAGCAGAGAAAAATAACCATCCGATATTTTATGAGGAGATTTCCATGAGTCAGCTCGTTTTCAGGTTTCTGGGCTTCCAGCTGCAAGCTCTGCTGTGTTGGCTTATCTTCTGCTTGAGGCCTGGCATGTGCCAGAAGTAGCTTATAATTGGCTGTGTTTCCCCTTTGTAAATGGTAATAAAAGAGCCTTTATCAGCAGAGAATGGCTAAAAATTTGGATGTCTTTAATTTCATCACAACGAGTAATTTTTTTTCAGGCCTAATGTTACACGAATAGATCTCAGAGCTCCTTGTTCTGGTCGCAGAGCTGACAACA
Source organism: Phaethon aethereus (assembly GCF_964289735.1). Lineage (NCBI taxonomy): Eukaryota > Metazoa > Chordata > Aves > Phaethontiformes > Phaethontidae > Phaethon > Phaethon aethereus. The sequence continues at coordinate 16,912,550 of NC_138589.1, read as the reverse complement.
GAGGAGATGATTTTTGTAGGTGGGATATCGAATGGCCCTTCAAATGCTCCCGAAGCAGTGGCTGTAGAGCTGAATTTCTCCTTTAAGTCTTATGGCACGGGTTTTGTTAATCCCTAGGCTTATGGAAAGTTGCAGTTGTTGCTGCTCAGCTTGGCTGAGAGAGGCTGATGCATTTCTTGTGGCAGCCCTGGTGTTTATTACAGGGCGAAAATGCAAGGTATTTTCAATGTATTTTAATTCATTTGAGGTTTTCAATGAACTCACCTCAACCTTCTACTCTCCTCCTGAGATTGCTTCCTGTGGATGACTAAATTTAACTGAAAAAAAAAAAAAGGCAGCTCATTCAATATGAATTCTAAAGACAACTATGCAAGCTTTATAGAAAATGGATTCTAAATTTGTACATGGTAGAAGAATTTGGTTGATCACAGGTATAGGAAGGATGTCACAAGATTTATTTGGCCAGTTGCAACTTGAATTCTGAAGAGATTCTGTCGAGCTGTTAAAAAAAAATTGCATGGAAATACATCGCTCGGTGCATTCAAATCACAAATAATGTTTGACGGAAACTGCAGTCTGCTCATAGATGTACTGTGAATAGAAAAGATTTCACGTGTGTTTAATATATGCTGTTGGGGGAATTAATTGTCCACTAGCACTGACAAGCACGGGGGATGGAGGAGTGGAATGGGAGCGATTTGCAGTTCTTAGTGGGAATTAGTGGCATAACTATATTATAACAATCATAATTAAGCTTTGTACTTGAACAGTGCCTTTCCTTGGGGAATCTCAAGGCACTGTCAAATTTTGCAGAAAAATTCTGGGGAAATAAGTGATTTCCCTACAGATTCGCAAAAACTCAGTGGTGGAGCTGCAAGCAGAGCCCAGGTCTCCAGGCTCCCGGACGCTGGCTCTCGCTCCCAGCAGGAGCTGCCTTGTTCCTCCATCACAGCCCGGCCAGGACTCGGGGGCTCCGAGCTCGCCCGTGCCACGCAGCGCATCCGGTGCTTTCGGCCACGGGGGGCGGCGGCAGCGGCGGGGGGGCCTCCCCCCGGCGTGGGACCGCCTGCAAGGGCTGCGCAGGCAGGGGTGGGGGGGAGCTGCAGGCAGGGGCAGGCAGCACAACCGACGGCCCTTTCAGCCGCAGCCTGGGCTTAAGTGAGCCGAAAAGAACAGTGGGGAACACGCACCTCATCACTGTATGACCTCAGGGAAGTCCTGACTCCTCCAGGCCTCGGCTTACCCACCTGTACAGTTAATATGATGGCACTGCGGGAGAGCTTGTGGAGAGGGATTTTGCTATGGCAAAGAGAATGAAGAAGTGGGGAATATTATCTAGGAATGTGGTGCATTCGCCATCATTGGAAGCTTTTCGTCAAGGCTGAAGTGCTTACCGGAAAAATATGCTCTACTTCATCTCAAAATTTAGAGTTTGTGCAAGAAATACACAGGGAAGTTAGTTATTTGTCAGGAGGAACTGGTGAGGTGATCACAGGGGGTCTGTTCTGTTTAAAATCCCCGGGGTTAAAAATCTGTGCAACGTTCCTAACATGCTTGGAGATCTTCAGAGACAAGGTCCCTTGGGACTCAGTAGGATGCATTGGCCCCCTTGAGTAAGCTGATTGGAACTTTGCACGGTGAGACGAGGAGCGTGTTACATTATCGGTTGGTTTGTTCCCGCGGCTGGTTTCGCCAGTTTGTGCAGCCTGGTGAAAAACTGAACAAGTTCACTTGACTCCACAGGCAGAGCAGGGCTGACAGTAAGTTTTTCATCTAAGTGCCTGCAGAGGATGACAAAGTGTTTAAAAGACAACTGGACTTATATTATTGAGCGTGTTTAAAGTAAGCAGTAAAACCTTAAGCATTGATTTGGTGTTTTCCTGGAACCAATAGAGAGATTTAAAAGTAGTGGTTACATGCTGAAAAGCACAGCTCCGGTGAAAATCCCTGTATTTGCGCTGAATAAATCCTCTCCCCCCGGGAGCAAGCTGAGTGTGGAGGGAACAGTTCTCTGCCTCTGTTGTTAGGTCCAGGCAGCACGTTTGGCTTGGTGATAGGCAAAAGGATGGTTTTGGGTGCGTGTGAAGGAGCCTGTCGAGAAGCGATGGGCAGCACCCCTCTGGGTGGGAGCACGCGGTATTTTGGAGGGAGCGGAGCTGTTGCTACCATGCAGAGAAAACCCTCCCCGCCGCCCAGGACCAGGGGTGCCGGCGGTGGCCCGGCGAGGAGCATCGCTCTCCTGTGGCACTTCTGGCATCTCCGCGGGCCTCGGGGCGGAGGACCAAGGGTATCCCACGAGAACTGGGACAGTTGGCAATCCTCGCTCTTGTGCAGACTGTGTGAAGTGCACACCATTCCCCAGAGCTTACAGGCACAGTTACAAACGAAGCAAAGATGGCAGGAATGACATTCCCTTGCTAATTATAGTGTGGTCCCATCTGTATATTTGGTGTTATGTCACCAACTCCAGCCTGCTTTTTTCTAGCAGGGAAATACTGCTGCAGGTTGGAGCTCAGCACAAAAGGCTCCAGACCTCTAGGACTGTTATGGTTATTTGTTTAACGGGGGCGAAACAGCCACCACTCTATTTTTAAGGGCTATCGGTTGGAAATCCGAGAACATATTGGCTAAGGTGCTTTTTGGGCAACTCAGCAGTCCATATTTAAAAAGCCCTCGTGCATGGATAAACATAATGGAGCACAGTGGCCGCGCATCCCATCGAACCCCGCCGGCTTGTACATGGCAGTAAAGCCGTGAGCCCGGATCCGTCTCTCCCGCATGGAGGTGGTGGGAGAGCCGCCAGCTCCCTGGCCACCAGTCCTCCTCTTGTCCCCAGACAGAAGGGTAGTGGGCAGTCTGGGAGGACTTTGGGCTGTAGAATGTGTGTGTCACCCTCCAGCTATTCCCCCAAGAGAAATGAGGACAGAAACCACCCTTCTGGATCACCCCACGGAGTGTTTCCATCCAATCCTCTTGAGGCTTTCAGAGTCCTCCTTGGAGCCCAGATACAGTCCTGGAGTGCACATCCCTGTTTCTGCTGGTGGTGTTTCCTGGCTCCTCCTTATAAAATTAATACTGTAATTTAAGATCTTAAATTTGCTCATGTAAGGTGTCACAAGTCTCTCTGGAAGAGCCCGTGGGCTGCTTTGTTCTTGCACGTCATACTTGTGAGTTGTATTGGTGAGCCTCGTGCTAAATCATATAGAACTGAGGTTTTTAATTAGGGTAGAGATGGGAGCCTCCAAATGTCATGTGACTAGAGTGTTCTCATCACTTTTACATTTATTATAAGGTCCAATTAACATATTCCGTACTGCAATGTCTGTATTGCCCTGTTCAGTGTTGGAAATCCAAAAATAAGAGCACGTTGCTATAAACTTGAAAGCCATGAAGCGAAAATAGACCGGAAATGGAAGGAAAAATGGGTATTCCTAATTTAATCCACTGTTTTGGCTAAAAACATAGGCAAAACAAGGAAACACCGTAAATAATGACAAGGAAACTAAAATCTAAAAAAAGTCTGCCTTACTGGTTGGAGGTAAAAGGAATTTAAAAAAGAAAGAGTTACCTGAGGTTTTAAGCCATCCCAAGTGCAGGCTTATATGAGGAGGTGCAGAAGCACCATGCAAGGATGCATCTCTCGGGACCCGAGACCTGGACCTGTCCCCTAAGCTGAAAGCCCCTGTGTGCCCGGTGGCATACGGACGCATCGCAAGGGTGTTCAGAGGAGCTCATGTGGCAGGAGGGGAAGCAGTCATTGAACTGTTTTGTGGGTGAGGAACTGAAACACGAAGACCGTGGTGCCTCTTAAAGTCAAGAAGAATTTGTACCAGCAGAAATAGGCTTTGGTTTCTTGTCATGCAGGAAGCCGTTGGTGGAGTAGGAATTTAACAAGTTCACAACTTAACAAGTCCCAGCCTAGTGTCTGGACTACCAGAATAGATTTTTTTCTCAAATACCCCCAAACACTCAATGCTTTTCTCAAATTTCTGTCTCTCTGTACCCGGTGTCAGCCTCAGCTTAACAATGAAGATAGTCCCAGAAAACTTCTCACAAACAAGCAACCTATTCTCCCTCTTATGAAAGCAACCTCCTACTGTCTTGTATATTCATTCTGTGCTTGTGGGGCACTGTGAAGGTTAAAACTTCTCTGCCTGGCATGGTAACTTTCATTATTTTCATTTTTTTGGGAACTTTCTCCAAGTTTCTGAAAGGCTTAGCGCAAGCTATGAAGGCTCCACCTCTTTCTTGGCCCTGTAACCTGTGAGCAGTTCAGCTGAGGCTAGGGGATTTGTGTATAATGATTTGGAAAAGTTGTGAGTATAAATAGAAAGGAATTTGAGATGTTTTTCCCCTCTGTAATTCAACACTCAATAGCTTCCCCTTCCACCCTGCACATAAGGTGCTGTACCAGAACCATGGAAAGAATTTGTGGAGCTTCAGATCAAGGAAGTTCATGAGCTAGCAGGCTTTTCTCTCTCTTGCTCTTTTTTTTAAAATCTGATATTGTCATTTCCCCTGGGGAAGAGCACGGCCAGAGGACCTTACAGCCTTTCACCAGACCTTCTCACCAGGAGCACTTGCCCCTGGGCAGGGGTGGTCAGGGCAGCCCGCTGACCTCCTCTTACGCACCGTGCGGCAAGGGCAGGAGCCTGGAATAAACGTTCAACCTGGGCTTTTTCCTTTCTTTTTTCTCCTTTCTCTTCCTGGTAGCGGTTACTGCAGAGAGAACGTGTTCAACCTGCTCTAAGCTCCAACCTCAGCTTTCCTTTGCCTTCCATGTCGTGCGGGTGTGCGGGGGCACGGCGCCGGATTGCAGCACGTCTCAGCCCAGGCGCCGCTGCGACGAGGTGCCCATCAGCGCGGGGTCAAGCCCCGGGGCCGGCACCCCCAGCTCAGAGGTTGCCGCCGCACCCGGAGCTGGGGATCCCTGGCCCGAGCGGCTCAGTAGCGACAGGCTCGCTCGGAAGTGCCCCTCGGGTTCCTCCGTAGTCATCGTCGTCATCTTTTAATTTCCCCTGTGCTGTAAGCGCTGCACACAAATACAACGTAAGCCTTAAGAAGCCTCGCTTGTTCCGACAGAAATGTCGGCTCTTGGCAGTATCGGTGCAAACTCTCCATGGCCCCTGTAATTTCGGCACAGCGATGGGTCTCAGTTCTGCGCTTCGTCCCTAAAGCCCGATTTAAGCTCCCTCGCGCAGCTCCGCGGTTGCACTGGCTCAGGCGCGGACAAAGGGCGATCGCAGCGTATATTCGTTTACATTCCTTGCCCGGCGTCCGATGTATGGTTTCATTTGTGAATCTCGTCTTCATTCTGCACCGTGGTGTTTGGGCATGCAGGTTTACAAATTGGGTCCTGGCAATATTGTTTAAAGAACCCTCAATGCTTTCGGTAAAAACCTGAGTAAGTATTTGTTATATTTAGAGGCAATTCTGCTTATTATCTCTTCATACCAATAAGCTTTTCACTGACCTAGATTTTGCTATGCCATTTTCCATTTGCTGTCCCGCGTTACATTTGCATGGAAGCGAAGTCTTTTGTTTTTTAGCGTTCTCTTGCACTTGCCGTTCCGTCCGCCAGCCAAAATCACACTCACTGGCCTGTGATGGTGCGATCAGCCTTGCTGGAGATGATTGTATCGTTGAGGATCCCGGCTTCACACTAGAAGTAAAAAGCTTTTGCAGGTGAATCCTTCAGCCGAGCAGAGCTGGAGAACCAGCCAGCAGCAGCAGAGCACGCAAAGAGAAAAGGTTTATGTGTTTGCCAGCAGTAGGACTTTGCGGAAAGACAAGCAGCGATGGGACAGAGTCCGAAACCGGCTTCCTTTCAGCTGGAGGGAGTAGTCGTCTCCCTGGACGTGTATTACAACCGTCACTAAAGACATATAACTACATCTTGGTTTTAATTCTCCTCTCAGTTTTCACATGTCATTAAAGAGATACCTGCATTGACGGGAAGAGTTGCAACGCTTTTGGGGAATTGTTATTATCGTATTACATGATGATGGTGTTTATTGCGGTAGTGCCTTAGGGCCGAATTTATAAACGTTGTGGATGGATTACATGGGTATTATGCTGCACATAAATATTTTGCTGTGTGTTCATGTTGAAATCCTGTGAACCGGACAATGCAAACAAATTAACATTATCGGGGAAAACCTGTTTTTTAAGTCAACTTTCCCTGTAGACTTTACTTGGCCAAAGGACACTTGCTGTAACTTTCACATCTCCTACGTCTCTACCGTGTTCAAAAATGTTTTTACTAGCACGCGTTAGCCAAAACCTCTTCCTTTTTGGAAAAAAAAGCATGCGTGTTTAAAAATGCACTTGATCCGACTAGCTAGCGTATTTTTAAACAGGACCGTGTTATGTTTAACAGCGTGTTAGCATATGTCAATTAACTTGTTTCCGCAGAGCGCTGACAGAAGTGCCCCCGCCGCCGCCGGCCCCGAGGGGCCCCAGAGCTCGGCCGAGTCAGCAGAAGGGAGCGTGTGCCCACACCTCCGGCCCGCCCAAACTCGGCACCGGCGTTCCGCGGGCGGCGCGAGGATGCCGGGCTTGGCGCTGGAGCGGTGGGTGCCAAGGCGTGCCCCTTCTGCTGGCTGCGGTCGGGGGCAGCCACCCGCGGCGGGGGCACCCACCGGGGCTCATCTGTCGGCACTCCAAACGACGTCTGCTCCGAGCGCGCGCGCGGGGTGAGAGGCTTTCGCTGCACGCAACGCGCTTCCAGACAGAATAAATAGAGACTTTTTCTCACGCTGTCATGAGATCGCACTCCTTCCCTGTGCCGGATAGAGCTGAGACGGAGGGGCAGACAGGCACCTGCACGTAGCCCCTGAATCGCCGCTGCGCCCAGCAGCGCGGTGAGGGCGGCTGCGCGTGGCTGGCGTACTTCGAGTGCCGAGTCGTGCCTGTGGCCGTGCGGGCTGCTCGCCTCTCCTGCGCCCGTCCGTGCTGGCCGGTGCAGAGGGAACATTTTAATCCGTTGCAGGAAGCAGCGGTGGGCTTTTTGTCGGGGAGGCTGGCACAGGGCTGCTGGATAAAGCCTTAGAAGCGCATGAACTAACCAATCTTTTCCTGGCAGGCCCTTCTTCTGTATCCTGGCCATGAAATGACGTGCGATGAGAAGTAAGCGAGTGGGAAGCACACAACTCGGGTTTCAGCAGCAGCACGCCGCGGGGATGCACGCTGCTTTCCCGCGAGGACCGCGAGTGCCCGTCGTGCGTGGTGGCCGCAGAAACCCCGGCGGGTGTTTGGTGGGGGCTCGGCTCTTACTGCACGCGCGGAGGGTGTGGGAAGGGTAAGCGCGCAGATGTGGAAAAGGTAGAGGAGGTGGCTCAGATGGGAGGGAGGTGGAGCGGTTTTTGCTGGTAGTGCAGGAGCTGTGCTGTTGTGTGTTATTGGTGAGCACCAAGGAGGAGCTGCTGGAGGGATGGGAAGCTGGTGGGGAGACCAGAAGTGTCTCCTGGGCATTTTCGCTGGGTGTTTCCGCTGCAGTGGTTCATGTAGCCGCCCCCAGACTAGTCCAGGCAGGGCTGGTGTCCCTTGTCCTGCTGCTTGCCCAGGGAGTCGGCACCCCGTGCTGCTGCAGGCTGTGCGGCTACGTGGTCCCAGCCAGACCCCGCATGCGGGAGCAGCTCCCGGCAGGCAGACCCACCCTTGCTCCCGTTCCTCATCTGGGGAATTTGGGCAATCTTCCTTTTTCGGTTCATGATTAGTAAATGCATCGAAGGGTTCCCACGTGTTCTGGTACGGTTAACAGGATCAGTAGAAATACCTAGCATAGGCAGTGTCCAGAAATAGGTCCCTTGTCCTGCCAATGTCTTGCACATGTCCTTAACTTTCCTGCCCTGGGAAGGAACTCCTGGCACCCTGCAGGGCAGGAGAGTTTTTCCATTCACTCCAGCGGGTGCGGGATTTCATTCTGCATTATAGACCGACGGATTTTAAAGGCACTGTCCACCGGGCACGGTCAAGCTCTTTGCAGGGTTGAAGCGCTTTGTATTTTTAGCATTGACATGATGATCATGAGGGAGAAGCGTCTGTTTTTTCCCCTGCCTTGACGGCATGGTCAGACATGCTGCTGTGCCTATAGCTGCTCAGGGTCAAGTTGTTACTGGCCCTGGACCATTTCTTTCGGGTGCTGCACCTTCCTGCCACGCAGCTTGGCTGCCGTAATTGGTGTTGTGAAGCTGACCCATGCTGGCCGAAACATGTTTTTGGAAGAGGGTTTTTATAAACAGACCGTGTGGACTAAGGGTGTTTGCTCCGGAGTGGTTCGAAGGTCCAGGGAAAGGAGCTCGGGGCAGGGGACGGAGCCCGACAGCTCCCAGGGAACCAGCAAACCCTCTTCGCAAAGCAGAGACCGCGGTGCCGGCAGAGCCTGCGGCGAGCCCTCGGCAGCAGGAAGCATGGAGAGGCCACGACCTGGGGCGTGGGCGCTCGGCTATTTTCTCCCTGTGAGACTGGCTCCCAGACCTTTGCTCATGCAAACTCTGACAGATCCTGTCTAAATGAGTAGCTGGAAATTGTGTGCTCCCTCCCGGGTTTGGGCTGGGGCTGAGTTTCACCTACTGGTCTCGGACAGTAGGCTTTGCTACTCAACGTAATTAAGAGCATCAGAACCTGGCGCTGTGGGATCTAGCCCATCCCTGGTGGTCAGGGTGATTGACACTGGATCCCTTGATTTCTCCAGAGGCATCATAATATTTTAAACTTATTATTAATTACAGGTGTATTAATCTCTGAGTAGTACTAACAGTATTTCAAAATATTGTAATTTTATCCTATCCAACCCACCGGGGGAAAAAAAAAGTAGTTTTGGATGAACTGAACAACTTTATAGACAGTGTGCTTTATAACCAGATGGATTTTCCCTAGTTAGTTCCATTTCTATCTAATATTGGCTGAAGATTAAAGATACTGAATCAATGGCTGTAAAAGTTCACATTAAAAATTTGCAGTAAATGAGAAGAGGAAAATTTCATTAGAGGCATAAATTGTAGCAACTGGAATGCGTGCAACTTATTTTTAGTATTCTACTGACAGTCACCCTTGAAAGTCTTTTCTTTTTTTTTTTTCCCCCAAATGTTTTCTTTTCTCAGATGGGGAAAAAAGGAAGAAAATGACCTCTAATATTTTGAAATATAGAACTAATTACAGTAGGGAGTGATCCTGATCCCGCTGAAGTCAACTGCAGCATTCTTTATGACATTGCAGGATAGTGCCTCTATTAAGAAATAATAAGGAAATGAGATACTTTAAAGAGAGAGGTTTAAAATGAACTGGCTCTGTTGGCCTCTTTTGTAAAAATACCTTAGAGCCACTTTTATCAAGTCAAAAGGTTCACTGAAAAGAGAGAAATTAAAAGATGCTGCTTGTGGAGCCTGGCAAAACATGAAGTTCACAATAAATATCTCTCCAATCCAATTATAACATTCAAATCAAGGAAAGAAAAAAAATTAAATATAATGAAAGCTTTCTTTCTACTGGAAAAGTCTACATGTAGGTGTCCAGACCTAAGGGAATTTCCAAGTCAGCATTATAGTGGGGAAAAAATGTAATGTAAATGAGAGTGAAATAATCATTTTTTTCTAGTGGAAATAAGTGCAGTTGTTTGATGTAATTTTGACACACAGCATAATTTCAGCATCAAGACTGAAATTTAAAGGATCAGTGTGTCTTCATGAGATTTCTATACAGAAAAGCCGTTCAACAGGAAAATCTAAATCAGACTTCGGTATTCACGTTGGGCCCCTCTGCGATAGACAGCCTTGCATTATATTAGTTGCAAATAGAAAAATAGAGATGACCCTTTTCCAGTTATTTCTAGGCACCCTTTCCACTTGAAAATCCAGCATGATTATGGTATATAAATCACAAGAAATGCAATGTGTGAATGTTTTCATGCTCACAAAATCAGACTTTGTTTTATGCCTCTAACGCCAGCTCAGCCCTTTAACGATGCACACCGTTTTCGGCAGTGAGTTACACTGGGCTCATGTCACCGTGTTTAATGCAGATGTAATTTTTAATATCACAGGGATATATTCCAAGCAATTAAAACAATTAAAGCAGGGCATGTCTTCGGCATTTTACTCAATCTTGTAGCCCGTATGAAATTTATTTGTAATTTTGGGTTCATTTCCAAATGGAGACAGATTCACACACCCTCACAGCCAAACTCAGCACAAGAACCAACAATTAAATGAAGCCTGAGATCCAGTCCAAAGGAGGCATATACTCAATTTCATTTTAAATACCTTAATTAATAGTTTCAGTTAAAGCAAAGAAGTGAAAATGGGTCAAACTATGTAAACGTTGGTTAGAAAAACACACTGTCCAGCCAAAGCGTGGTGGAAGTACTTTTAAGAAGAATGGCCTTTAAATTTAATTTAAACATGGTTTTTTAACTTAGGTAAAATCCCCGTTCAGACAAGGCCCAAGCCACTTTTTATGCCACAAAGAATTACTGAGGTATGCTGAGAGTTTATTCAGTCTTTGCTTGTTCCAAGGCGTGTTTCACTCTGCAGTCATCGTTTTCTCCTTGCTGTCAGCACGTTGTTGCCTCTCGGCAGCCCAGAACTCACCAAGAGCCTCAGTCTATTTTGAAGCCAAGTTTAATCGCCAATGGGGCCCGCACAAATGCTACAAAACGTTGTTCACAAATATTTACCGGAATTTTGAAATGAATTGGGGTAGACTCTGCTATTGCACCCTTAGTGTTTGCCTTCTGCAAACGTTCAGGTTCAAGTTCTTATTGACACGGCTGTGATGGATGGGATCCCTTACATAAGTCCCAAGGCCAGGAGGGTGCTTTTGCGCCGGGGCGAGCGGGCAGCAGAAGCAGTACCACGTGCCTTATCTGCCCAGTCACCACCAACTAGCGGCTCTCAAATAATGGGAAAAAACACTTACTGATTTGCTGGTTGTTCCTGAATTCCCGAGGGACAAAATGGTACAACTCAGGAAATTTCTCTCTCCGTTCCACAGAATGTCTGTATACAGAGAAAGGGACTTTTTTAATTCAAAAAACATTTTCTGCAAAACTTTTATTTGGTTCTTAAGTCTCATCTTAAATGAAACAAGGGAATAATAATTTGAAAGTGGTTGAGAATGTTGTTTTAAAGAATTATTTTACTGATTATTCAGTAGCATTTACGTGACTCTCTCCATATGTGCTTGTAGTTTCAAGTTTCTGCTCCAGTGAGTTTTCGCGGATTTGCTGATTTACAGTCAACTTCCAGCATCTTAACTTTTTGGTTGGAACAACTGAAGGGTTTCCATTTGTTTGGTTTTTTGTTTGTTTTCATGTGATTAAGTTAATAAAAGGTGAAAGGTAGAAGAATGAAGAAAAATTATAGGTGATAAATATCAAGACTGGCTCAGGTTTGGCATTATGGTGCTTTTATGGCATTTAGGAAGCTGTCCCTGACATCTTCTTCATCAGCACCTCTTACTCGTGTGGTGAACTTTGGGAGTTTGAGCCTAAATCTTGGCCAAGTTGTAGTGAATGAAAACGTTTGCCAAATTCTCCTGTTGTACCTCAATGTGTGCAGAGCAAGTCATGTAGCATGTGCTGGCAACACCTGAAGGTATTACTGCTCTGTGCCAGCCATCCCCTCGGGAGCATGGAGTTAGGTTTTGGGGAGGAGATCTGCTGTCGGTGGCTTTTCATGGAGTTGGTTGGTAACTGGCTGCTGTTTTGGCCTTCCTGATCTGAACACCTTTGCTTCCATTGTAAAGAACAACATCTTCTGTACAACGGAACGAAAACCAGCTTGTTCTTCTCACCACCTGCAGAACATCTGCAGAAGTAGGGAAACTTATCAAAGATCTTAAAATGAAACACATTTTTTACTGATAACGTTCAAAATGCAAAACCCCAGTGGGAGACAACATCCTTTTCACAGGAAACAAACATTTTGGGTTGAAGAACAGCCCAGATGAGTTGGCCTTCTCCAGCTTGTCCGTGAAGCTAAATGTGCTAAAGGGTTCTCTGCTAGGCGAAGGAAAGATGTAGGAGAGGATTTTATAAATGGCAGTTGGGCAATTAATGTTAACCATCAATATCAGAATGGCTTAGATTGCATGATTAACTAGTAAGAGTTTTGAGCTGGCTGGTAATTTTAGATTAAATAGCCAGGCAGCCAGTGACTTGAATATTGATGAATAGCCTGTGTTTTATTAATATGCATTCTCTATAAATTAGAGGCTTAGTACACAAAGAAGAAACGTAATGCTCTTGCTATTTTTCATTGCCACAGGTAGAGCTGAATAATTCATAGCAATTAATTTATTTCACTGATTTAGCCTTTTGGGGTGGGGGGGAGGGGGAGGTTGAACACAAGCAGTCTGCAGGTAATTTTTTTCATGTTTGTTTATTATAAATAACTCACCAAACACATTTGAAGACTAATTATTAGTTGCGGAGAATTTTTTGTATTCTTAAATTGTAGAAATTGGAAGGAATATGGGCAGAACTGCAAGCAACCCACCAGTCATTACAAGAACACAAATGAATTTTAAATTGCAAAAAAACCACACCTAATTGCAAATACAACCCAGTTAGGACAAGACTCGTGTTGATCTGTATTGATTGGTGCAATACTGGTTACACTGCATGTTTTTGCTCCTCATTAGATTGATTGTAATTATTTAGGACAAAAAATTTCTTACAAATATTTTTATGTGTGTAGAATCTGTATGTAGTCCCTAATGCATTTAAAATGCAATAGGTGAAACGCTACCCCTTTTGAAACCAAGGTGAGTTTTACCATGGCCTTTGGAAGATCCAGGATTCCACCTACTGACAGAAACATTCTTGAAAATCCTATTTGTGCAAATAGAGTAATAACATGTCCAACACAAATGACATTTTGTATTTGCGCGAAGCTTGAGAGTATCCAAATACAGATTTTAATTATTTTTTTTAATTTTTTTTTTAGGTAGGGAGAGGTGGTGCAGCTTTAAGTATGAGATGAAATGTTATAGTGCAAAGATAATTTGCCAGCCCTGCAGCTCAGGGTGGCTGCAGCCCAATTTCGGTGTCACGCAGCCACATCTGGAGCAGGTAATATCCAGAAACTCAAGAGGAGGAGGAGGCTGTATGATTACTGCCTCCCCCTTTTGCTGGTTCTTATAACCCGCTGCACAGCAGTGAAAGTTGCATAGCACGCAATAAATCATCGCCTCATTATGCTCCTTCTGTAGGTTTGTTTAGGGCACCTACTCTAGTACCAGCTCCAGAGGATTATTTGTTCTTCCCAGAAATTCCTCTCAGATATAGCCTTCTGTTTTGATTTGCAGAGAAAAAAAATCTTCATGGCTTATGTTTAAAATAATTTCTTAGCGTATGGAACAATTTACATGACAGAACTGCCTAAGAAAGTAATTCCAGCAATGTCTGGAGATGATTTTAATTTGTAGGTGGATGATTTTGTCAAGATGAAGCAAGAGCTTAATGACGGTTTTTGTGCTTTTTGCGACTTGTCAGCATGAGGTATTAGCAAATGAAACACAGGGTCTTCCTCCCCTCCTTTCTTCCTTCGTCCCTTCTTGCCTGCCTTCTTTCTTTCCTTCTTCCCTTCTTTCCTGCGCACACAGAGGCTGCTGATCCCTTACCTAAGCAGGTTATGTTGAATTGTTCTCAGTTGTAAAAGAAGCCTAAGTAAGTACCTCATTAAAAAATATTGTGAGGTCCTCATTCACTTTTTCTGTATGTCTTTAGCCAGCCCTAGTCCACAGCTGGTGCAGGAGGGCACCAGTCTGATAGAATAAGGATTTTTGACACTTGCAGACAAATCCTCTTAAGAAAAAGTGTTCATTAGTTGGCCTAATTTACTAACGAGGAGCGGTATTCAGCATTGCTGATTTTGATAAAACAGTATTTAGTTAGCGTTGCACCAAGCAAATGCTGGAATAACCTAGATTGCACCTGCAATGAATTTGAACGGCTGGAGCCGAGGCTTTGGAGAGCGGGTGGGTACACTGCAACACGGCTGGGTTTTGCTGAGGTGTGACAATGTGATCTAGGATCCTATCCAGACTCCTCAGAAATCAATGGAAATTCTACCCTTGACTTTACTGGGCTTTGGGTCCCGATCCAGTTGTGCCAGGGTGGTAATGAAATGACTCCGACTTGGGGGAAGAATTTTCTGGCTTAACGGATTCAGCATTTTGTATTGATAGGTTTGTTTCTTCAAGGGGTCCTGACTTCAAGTTTGAATGGTTTTCACACATGCCTTGCTCTGATCCTCCCTTCTAGTCACGGTTCCTTGAAATGCAATAAATTTCTGGTTTGTGACCACTAACAGACACCCCAGCTGAACAATGAAATTTTGTAGATGATTGTGATGTGAAACTCAAAATCATTGTAAGCTTGCTCAAAATGTGATCTGCCTTCACACAAAAGCTCTCTGAGCTTTCTGAACCTTTCAGCAAAGCTGCATGTGTTCAAAGCTGTAATGAAACGCAAAACTAAGTCAGTTTTGTGTAATTTGGGGTTTCATTATACATATTTCTGCCTCATTGTGTCTCAGAGCCCTGGGTGTAATTCTTATTTGATCCTGAACTCTTACAAAGAACCTAGGAATAGAAGACGTGCTGAGGTCAGGACCAGAAAAGACTTTTTCCAACACCCACTGCAACCCGAGTCCACCATAAACATTTAGGACTCAGCGAGAATTGTACCAAACTCTTTCTGATGGAAGTACGGTGGTGACCTTCTAGATTGATTAAAGTTGTGACATTGATTGACTTTGAAGGGAGCCACATCCACCCTTCTTCTGCCAAAAAGGCAGTGGCTGCAATGTGAAGCCTCAAGAAGGGGCATTGCTCTTCCAAGTACATGGAAGACATCCAAGGGTAACGGGATAATGCAGATAATGGGATAGGGTTTCTCCCCTCCTCTCCCTCAAATACCATATAGCTAGATTTTAGCTATCCAGACTCAGGCCTTAGGAGACTCTTCTCTGATAGCTATTTAAAAGATGAAATCGCTAAGGAAATGAGCTCTTTTTATAGGTTATGTAGGATGTTTGGTGGTTGAGAATGTCAAAAAAGGACTGGTAATGTTGACTCTGCAGGGACCTTTAATGGTGGTGGAGGGATGATACTGTGAGGACTGGCACGAACAGCACAGTGGAAGGGATGATGTGGTGGGGGAACGAGTTTTATTCCTCTGGCAAACCCTCCCCTGATGATTTTACATGCTGTCACTTTAGCGTGTCTAGTCTGAGAGATGCTAAAATGGCCCAATTTTCCAAAGATACACAGTATCTTAGCAGTATCTGGTCCCTTTAAGACACCTTGAGTTGGCACTGAGAAATATTGGCCTCCAAAATTACCACTTCTGAAAATCTAGGCTACTGAACCCGATATGAACTATCAGAAACAAGAGACAAGGGAGCATTTATGTTGGAGAATGCGTAGTGGCTTGAAAACTACAAATCAAAATAATTCACCCTTTTATGTGTAAATCTCCTTCTCTTTGATACATGAATTGAAAAGCTGTCTGGTTTCCTTGTAGCTTCCGCAAGCAAGCAGTGTGTGACGGTACCCTCTAGAATGCTATTTAAACGTTATTTAAAGTGCAGACCTGTTAAGGTCAAGCAAGCTCATCTGTATGCTAAAACTGAACCTACCAAACCTTACACCTAAAACGAGCAAGCCAAGGAGGTCTTGAGTTCCATGATTCCCTCCTGGCAAGGGTGTTGCATGACAAATGGTGAAGCACCAAAAGATCAAAGTACTTTTTCAGGGATAACAATAAAAGACGCCAAGTCCTGGTGCGGGTGTCTGCTGTTCCAAAGCAGCCTTTCTCAGCTACGACACTGCCAGCCCGTTGCAAGGGGACGCGGGCAGAAGCTGCAAACTGGCAGCAGTAGCATCAGCAAATTGAGATCCTGTGTGGTGCACTTCTGAGCTGGTAGAAAGACTGAAGGGTCACTGCAAGAAGACCACGTGGAAGGGATTACTGTAACTCACTGAATTTACTGTGAGCATATTGAAAAGAAACTTTTGGATGCAGACATGGAAAGACAATGTGATGTGTTTTGCTCGTATTCCAGAGTCGCTTTCCTCTTGTCTGAGCGCCTTAATCCAGGTCCTGTTGAAGTCAATAGCTGTCTTGCCTTTCAGAAGGATTATGCCCCCAAATACCTACTTTAGGAAGTGTACTTTGCCTGGTGATAACGCAAAGCGGAGGGTGGATGATTAACACCAATTAGGATTATTTACGAGAACCTAGAAAACAATAGGTTCATAAATCATTGTCTTATCAATTGTAGTTCCTCCCGAGTAATTTAGTCATCATTGGGCAAACTGTGGGTTTCACTGTTCGTTAAGTAGAGATCTGACTGATGTTAGCTGAAGTTTGTGGAAATGTTGAAGGTACAATATGACCTAGTAAAATAGCAGCGTTAGAAAAAACTTCTGGTGGTTTTCAACATTTTTTAATGTTTTTGTGTAATCCCCTACAATCTTTCCCCAGGCGTATTTAGTGAATTTAAGGTGACTGAGAGTAGCCTTGTTTCTCTTGAGTTATGTTTCACTCTGTCTACCCTAGTATCTTGGTTTGGAGCCTGGGGTGGTTTCGCAGTAATCCCTGGTTATCTCCAGCTTTGGTGCACAGAGATTCCTTCCAGAGGAAACCCAGTGAGAACTTCCCTCCAAAAGCAAGCCAGGGCTTGGTGGGACATTCAACTCTGACCCAGGGGGTCAGCCACACCGCCACAAAGTCCTTCAGGGTGTATGTAGCCTTGCTTTGCAAGAGGAAGGCTGTCAAACTGCCCAGAGCTCCCACGCCAGCCTGTGCTATAGGGAGGGTCAAATGCTTTATGTGACACCCTTTTTGCTAGTGACTGGCAGCTCTTGTGACTGCTGCTCCTCTTTCTTCCATCAAGACTTCTCCTGGCTCATTATCCTTTCTGTTTATTAACTGCCCCATCTTCTGTAGCTGTTCCTCCTCGCTGCTGTCCTTTTTTGTTCTATTTTTATCACTTTTTGTGATCGCTTTTCCAATTTCCAACCTTAGTCTCCCAGAAGACCTGGAGTGGTGACGCCTGGATGCAGAGGAGATCACACTGCTTATAAATCTGCACCATGAGGAGGCCAAAAGTTTCTTCAGCAGCAGGAGGTAAGCCAGGACTGCTGGTGGGTGTAAGGAACAAAGAGCAATGCCACATGCATTTGACAAGATGAAGGCGGCGTTCTTGAGGATGGAGACTTTGGGGCAGTATCACGGTCCTGCACAGAAAGCTTGAAGAGATCTTCAGGTGGGAACACAGCACCCAGCCAGCTGCCTGTTTGGTTTAGTCCACGGACCTCTGGGGTCTGCACACCAGAGACTGAAAACTCCTGACTTACCCTAAATTTCTTCTTTGTGGACTTCTGATGTGATAGGAATGGCACAAAAAATCCAATATGTCTGCTTTTCTATAACTTTTTCAGCCTGCTAACTTTCCCAGGACTACTTTATGTTCAAATTACTGGAACTTAATTACATAAGGCTTAATTTCAGTTGCTTGGCCAGCTTTAGAAACACATATTCAAATTTGAACCACAAGGGCAGAATTTTGGGAGCCTCTTTGTCCTCTCACTTTTTGTTAGTTTAAATGAAGAAACTGTGCCTGTGAATCTCTGCTTTATTACACCTATTCCAAGTCAGTCTCAATTCTGGAGAGACTTCTCAGACGCTCAGTAGTTTAAGGGGGAACACGAACTACCCCTTATGTTATGGCTTATGTTTTTGAAACTGTGCAAACAATAGATATTTGTCTCCTGCTTATGCATTTTCCTGTAAATAAAATGTATTGAGACCAGAGACGGAGTTAGACTGACTTTACAGCAGATAAGAACTTGTACTGACATTTTACATAGAAGTGTTGTGTTATCTGTACGTTTCTCAAGTAGATCTTGCAATGTTTAATTGCAAAAAAAAAAAAAAAAGAAGGGGAGGGGGAACCAAAGGAGGGGCATGGAGGAGAGAAAGGGTGAAAGGACACAGATGGGGAATGGTGGAGTCGGAGGATAGCGCTGGTTATCAAAGCATTATCTGAGAATTCCTATGGTTAGGACTTCTTATCTTTCTGACCTCTCCATTTCATTATAGTCTGCTGCTTGGGTGCTAGGTAATAAATGGCCTCCAAATTTTATTACATTGGCTCGCTTTCTTTAGAAGATTTTTGCATCAGTTTGTTCCCCTCCATGAGATCTTATTTCTGTTAAGGCATGAAGACTGTTTCTGCCGGGTTCTCCTGGTATATCAGTGTTGTTATTTAGCTAGCAAGTGTCCCACAGCAATTCGTCGAGTAACACTTCCATCTATCACACTGGGATGATCAAGAATACATTGCAGCTGACGTGCAAACACCGATGTGTATCTGGAGCTGGGCACCCGCCTCCAACTCAGCAGATAAAAAACTCTCCAAAGAGCCAGCAGCAGAGGGCTTTTTTTCAAACACCCCAACCCGCTAGTGGATTATCCTTAATGCGTTGGCAGCATGCCTCTCCCTTCCGCTGCAGGAACGTAAGCCTGACTCTGCAGCCCTGGGGAGGTTTTTTGTGTCACAGCATGCAGAAGAAATAAAGTGTAAGACTGATTTGTAATAGTTCATGGCACTTTTTTCCTCTGCAGCCCAGGATCACTGTACTTGCCTCCAAAGAGGCAAGTGTAGTGAGCAGCACCTCTCTTTGGGGAGCGATCTCGCCTTGTCAGTGTGGCCGTGCAGGAGAAGGCTCCTTGTAGGGGATGGCTGTTGCTTCTAGGAGCTCACTGACATATCTTCAGGGTCCTGAGGGTTCAGCTTCTGCGTGAGAGAGGAGAGGAAATGACCTTCACCCAGCTGAGTAGGGAACAACAGGAAACCCTCACAGTCCGAAGCTCCTGCCATTTCCCACCCCGCAGAATCCGGCACTCGGGGAGCGTTTTGACGAGCTGTCAAGGGTTTTGTCATGGTTTAGCTGCTGCAAATATATTAGCAAAGTACGTTGGTGATTCATGGTGAAATGGTGTATGCTGATTTAAGTGATGGACTAGTCATTCTGTAATGGATTTGAGAATTCCCAATCAGATTGTGCTTAGTTTTATCAAGCAGGAAGCTGGCAGGCTGTGTTTTAATCAACTGATAGCATCGCTTGGCAATTGGCATCCAGCTAGTGAACAGAGTATTTCTCAAAGACCAGCTCACTAAGTTGCAAACAGCAACATCCACTCAGATCTTTCAGGTTTACCTTCTACTTGTTCTGTTTAGCTTGTTCTTTTCCCAAATGAAACTTTCAGCTGGAAGTGCGGAAAGATGCAGCACATCAGATCCTCTGCTGCTCTTTCACCAGTGTTGGAGAGGGAATGGGTGAAGTAGAAGACATTTGCTCCATCCTCCATGAAGCTATGTTGAAACAACCTCCTGGATAGAGCACAAAATCTTGGAACCATGCAAATTCAAGGATTCCATGCTGGCACAAGTTTTTGAGCACTCACATTGCATAAGCGCAGTAAATCTATAACGTGAGGCCACACTAGGTGAGGCATCGCCTTTGAGTGAGGCTGTTTCATGACCCATTATCTACTTTATCACCAAAGACATACCCTGTGTTCTGACCTGTGCCAGTAGACATCAAGAATGGTTTCCTTTCTTGATAACTCATCAGCCTCTTCATTACTTCTGGGAGAGACCAGCTCCTAGTTGAGCATCTTCATAGTGCAAACCCTCAGGTGCCATAGCTACCTTAAATAATTTCCTACTTAGGATTTATGTTCTATCACAATTATTGAGCTGTGCAGCCATCTACACCCATGTAGCTGTACTCAAGCAGAGAGTCAAACCTGGGGAGCTCGTTTGTTGTGCCTAGCTCCAGTATAGTAGTTACTGTGCTTAGCAACCCACCTCCAACATAAATCTATCTGCTACTCTGAAGAGCAGGCTTTGAAAAGCACCAGAAGGGATCACTCCCCCATAAGGATTTTTTCCAGCATTGCAGAGCTGTTAGGATTTTCAGAGAGAAATTCTTCTCCCAGCTAAGCTTCCCATCCAGAGAGGTCAAGATTTCACCCAAGGCTGACAAAGCTCTGGTGCAACTTGCTGTGATGGGTCATGAACCCCCATTTAAAAAGGGGTTCTCTCTGAACCGCGCTTGGGCCATGCAGGCATGGAGGCAGACAGAAAGCAGCCATCCGTGCATCTGGCTGTAGAGAACCATCCATGATGTCTGCACAGGGAGCCCGTGGCACCACGTTGGGGAACGGCTCACTGGGCGGCCCAAACGGTACAAAACCTCTTGGTTTAAAATTGGTCCAACATTTGGGGCCCTCAGAAGAGGCCGATGACTGAAAGGATGTAAAATAATTGTGCTCCCAAAAACTAATAAAACCAAAAGTGTGGTATAAGGAACAGAGAGGAATGATTCATCGGGAAATGGTACTCTTGAAATTACATTGCAAATCCTGTGTGAGGGAGGAGGTGTATGTAAGCATGTAAGGACCAGATCCTGGTTTGTCCAGATGAGCTGAAGATGCAAAGAAGATTAACAATCGGCTTTGTAATTTAAAGGAAAATATTAACTTCCATCTTAGATATTGGCTGCTGACCATTACATGACAATCAGAGAAACCGAAAAAGATCCCTGTCTCCAGTGTCACGTCCACCTAAGCACTTCAGCAGACGATGCCACACGCTGCAAGAACGGAAGTTAAGGTTTCCAAGCCAGAAACACCAAAAGGACAGGGGAAAGCAAAGCTGAAAAAAGTCTTCTGTCTTCTCTCCCTGGACTGGAGAGCATACGATTTCAACAGGGTTGTTTTCTGTGTAAACATTCCTATTTTTATGTTTTACAGATTAAAATAAAATTGTATCTTGCAAACATATTCAATAAGTTAATTTTAAAGCAAGCTAATTAATGTAGCTAAGCTTTATCACCAGAGCTTTATCCCCACAGTAAGTGGGGAAAAATCCTCCAGCCGGATGTGAAGAGTCTAGTCTTGACTTTCTCACTCTTTGTGTTCATTTATTAGAATGTTTGCTCACTTTTATAAAAACCCTGCTGATGGAATCTTCTAATTTCTGAGAGCATCTCCAGGTCATTACGATATCTCACATTATATGTCATTCAGGCAGTATCTCCCAAATCGTAAAAGCTATGGTAAGGGAATGGCACTTGAATAGTAGATTCTTCCTCCTTTTCCTTTTTCTGAGCATTTTTTTTTCCAGCCCAGCATATTCTTTTTCATACTATCTGACCCCGTGCAGGCAGGCTGCGTGTCTCCATTCTGTAGAGAAACAGGCTGTGATGTACATCTCTCCTTGCTCTACCCGACTGCCTCATGCTGTCTCACGCTACCTTATATATAGATTGGGATTTTCCCTTCTGTCTCTGGGCTTTCATTTATACCTCCTCGCTGTCCATGTTCTGTGCCTATAGGTGCTGCTGTGTGAACTGATGAGCTGGAGCAGAGAACTGACCCTGCTGAAAAAATATCTGAAAAAAGCTCAGGTTTCAGATCGCAGATTTCCCTGGTCTGAATCACTGCATTTCTGTCCAAACTTTTGCGCTAACACCAGGTCAGGGTGGGTACAAAGAGGCAGGACCTCTCCAGCCAGCATCGGTGCGAGCTCCTGGGCCTGCTGCACTACCTTCTCAGGTTCTTTCAGCAGTTTCAGGGATTTTGGTAAAGACCTCAAGGAAGGGTTATATGGTCTTAAAACATTCCATTGATCCATTCATGTCCACACAGTCAGACAGGGCTTCAACTTTTAAGATTCCTTCCCTATTATCATGGAAATTTACTAATTACCGTAGGAACTTGCTCCAGCTTGCTTGAGACACCAGTTTCAACATAGCAAAGCACTTGCAGCTTGCATAAATCTCAACGTGCAAATCTATGGGGTCCTTGGAGTGAAAATAGGTTCTCTAGAAGATAATCCTGTTGCTGTAGATCTTATTTTAACATTCAAACCTAAGGCCAAGACCTCAATCCCAGCTCATCCGGCTGATCACAAAGGCCATAATCAATTTTATTTTATATGGTAAATCCATCCCAGATTACCACATTGCCACTCCCACTGCATATTTCTTCATGTAGGAATTGTGCACCAAAGTATCTGATTAATACCAGGTTATTGCTCCTACTAGTGCACTTACCCACAGCTTTGCAATGGGGAAATAATCCCAGCCTTTTTAAACACTGAGGAGAGCAGAAAAAAGGACACCATCAGGGCTAAACCAGTTCCAACAATTTCTCATTTCCATTTATTCAGAAAAAATCATAATTGAGACAAAAGAAAGGGAGGAAGGGAGGAAGGGAGGAAGGGAGGAAGGGAGGGAGGAAGGGAGGAAGGGAGGAAGGGAGGAAGGAAGGAAGGAAGAAAAGAAAGGAAGGAAGGAAGAAAAGAAGAAAGGAAGGAAGGAAGAAAAGAAAGGAAGAAAAGAAAGGAAGAAAGGAAGGAAGGAAGGAAAGGAAGGAAGAAAGAAAGGAAGAAAAGAAAGGAAGAAAGGAAGGAAGAAAAGAAAGGAAGAAAGGAAGAAAGGAAGAAAGGAAGAAAGGAAGAAAGGAAGAAAGGAAGAAAGGAAGAAAGAAAAGCCCTCCATGACTTTAAGTGTAAAATCCATTTTAGTAGCAGGAAGCTGTTATATGGTTAGAGCAGTTATTTTTATTGTCTGTCTGGGTATAGTTTTTAACTGCAGGCACAGAATAAATCAATAGTGTCATAAAGCTACTCTCACCCTCTGCCCTTTCTAAAGGGACATTGTTCAGTATCTGCGCTGGATGTGACACACTACTGCTTTGATGCACCGAATTACGCCTCGACTAATGTGCTAAGGGAGAGCTCCCAGTGTGACACATATTTACCTATATCTCTTTGTCCGTATCATCTCAGAGTCACCAGATTAAAAGCAAAATAAAACACAGGTAGACACACAAAAATGCACAAAAGTTCGTCAGAAGAGAGGGGGCTATCCTGGTTATTCTCTTGCAAATGATATTTTCAATGAATTTGTCCATTCATAAATCTTCTCAGGTGACATATTTCCAAGACTATCCAAGAAGAGAAAGCATGCAGCGACTCATACAATAGTCCCCACAACTTAAACCTGACTGTAATCTGCTCCTTAATACAGCGAGGAAGGACGTAGCGCGATCTGACTGCAGGAAGCTCGAGCTAGATGAAATTGCCCTGGAAGTGTGCCTTTTTAATAGCTAGAGTAGTTAACGGCTGGAACAGTTGGTTTAGGAATGCGGCGGGTTTAGCATTACTTTCAGGCTCTAAATCAAGAATGAGTGTCTTTCTAAAGATATGCAATAGCTTCAGCAGAAGTTATGGCTTTGATGCTGAAATGAGTGGGTGAAGCTCTTCAGCTGTGTTACATAGGAAACAAAACCAGATGATTATGATGGTCCTTTTCAGCCTTACTAATCCATTAAATCCTGGTTTGGGGCCTTTCACACGTTGGGGTTTAAAGCAGCCTCTTAGGTTTTCCAGATGGTTTCTGCAGGTGATACATGTTCCAGAGCTGGGTCTGACAAACTCCATCTAAATGGGTGTCCGGAATTGACACACTTTATAATTTATATCTAAATCACTGCCTCTGAACGCGGTCCCAGATCCATTTCCTCGTGCAGCCGAGTGCACTTTGCCCATTGTGAGCAGCGGGGATTTTCCTTTGCAAAACCGATATGCATCTGAGCTGGAATACACACCACGCGCCACTGGCTACCCCGAGAACAGTCACCCCTAACACGGGCCACGGAGGTGCAAACCTTTATGCATCAAATTCTTAAGAGATTTATTGTCAGCAGTGCGCGTTGTCAAGTTAATTCATGGCTCCTCTCCTTGCCTGCGCACTGCGGCTTCCCCAGGTTGGCACTTCTGACAAAGCACGAACACTGCACTTGTGCTGCTCGTGGGAGGTGGGGACAGAGAAAATCTGTGCTCTGTCTGTAGGACTCTGTGCCGCGACAGCTCTACTTTCACATCTAGTCACAAGCCCGCTGGTATTACCTCGGTATTTGTTTTGAGGACGGCTCTCGAGAAATGGAATTGCGGTTTGGATTCAGTAAGATTAAAGAAAGTAACCCAAAAAACAATGCGAGCGGTTTGGGAAGGCAGCACCACTCGCGTGTAGCTTAGTGCTCGGCCGGCAGAGAGACCGCAGGAGTTTTTGTGCTCCTTGGTGAGCGTGGAAGTGGTTGACTGTGAATAACATTCATCTGGGTAACCTAATCTTTGTTTTCCTTCTCCCTGCAAAATGCTTAGTGCTGGGTTTTGATGTCTATAAATACTGATTGGGATTTTGCTTCCATCCCTCCCCACACTCTACTGAAAGCGAAGCCATCTCAGCCCAGGGCCGGCTGCCGACTCCTTCCCTTCGGCCCGTCCCCGCGGTGCTTCCCCTCGGGACGCTGGCACTTGGGAATGAGAATAACAAATGCTGGGGAACAGACGAGACCCCGGCAGGTACGAAAAACGGTTTAGAAAAAAAGCCCACCTGAACATCCCAGATTCTCAAACTTTTTCATAAATAGCCAGTGGCCACCTGAATAGCAGCAAGCAGCAACGATAATAATAAATTCCAGTAAATATCATGCTGCCGTAAGTGACAGCAAACCAAGCCCACTGCTGTTCGGAAATGAATTGGAGAAAATATTTCTTAATCTCTTTTTGTATTATTCAGCCAGCTGTAATGATTTATAATACTCCGAAGGAGCTGCTGTACGGAGTTGTTTCTTAATCATCCGTCCTCGCATCGTGCTGTTATCTGCATGCGTCTGTGCTTCGGCGGCGGCTCCGGCGCCGCTGGATGCGGTAGTTCCGCCGTCAGCGGCCGCTGCTCGGTGCACGGCAGCCGCACACGGGCTGGGGTCGGGGCCGCGCACACTCGCCCTGGGAGTAAACGGATTTAATTCAAGGGACCTCTCAGCCTTTCTCCGGGACCCTGCTGCCTTTGGGGACAAAGCTGCTATTAGAAGGAGATGGTTTGAAATAGGAAAGCTGCGCTCAGCCGTCGCTGAGCGGGGGTCAGCCCTGTAATGGTGCCTTGAGTGAAGGTGCTGCCCCAGAACTGTCTGGTTTGAGCCCGTTGGGCTGCAAATAATCCATGGCCAGTGGATGTGGGGGCTTCGGTGCTGGTGTGTGCCGGATGGGTGCCCTGCAGATGAGTCTGTCTCCTGTGAGTCCGTGAGCACGCTCGTTATCAGCCCAGGAAAATAAAATGCTGGGGGAATAAATTAGGCTGGGAACACGGTATCAATCGCTGCTGTCTTTGTCAACTTATTACCAAAGATTTATACGTGATGCAGTGAGGACTGCTCAGTGACATATTTTAATTTAATTAAATTTCCTGTTGGATTGATGTCTGATCAATCAATAATGTTAATGTTTTTGCAATTTAGAGATTAAAGCTTGGATGAGCGGATATTGAAATACTCTCAGATCCAGCTGCTTGGGAATATCTTCTTTTGCTTCCATTTCTCAGAGACCCTGTTTTGGGCGAGGATGCATCCTGGGGCTTGCCACGTGCCTACACCAAGCCTGAAAGCTTTGCCCCATCCTGGCAGAGGGCAAGGGAGCCATGCAGCAATGTCACTCCTCGGAGAGACAGAATTGCATGGAGCGAAGCTCTGGGTTTGTGCAAAACCTGTATAGCCCCGTATTTTTTCTCTCTGATGTTCAATATAGGAGAAAGTTTGAAGAACAAGGCATCGCTGGTGTGATACTTCCCTTTGCTTCATGTTCCTCGTTCTGGAAATCAGCAGTGTAGAGGTTGCACCTGGGCTTTTGAATCTAACGGCCACCAAGGCGTCTCTCCTCCTCAGGTCCTCTAGTCCCCTCTGGATCCCACCCGCTCCTCTGGCCACCGCAGCCCCTTGCAGCAACGAGTTCCCCAGTTTAACTGCTGCTCCCCCAACTGCCGGCCGGGGGACAGCAAGATCCTGGGCTGGAGCTGTATTTAACGCTTCTCAAAGCTCCTTGGCTGCCCAAATTTCTCACAGATGAGCTAATTGTGCTCCACCCTCTTCAGGCTGTGGAGATAAAGAGATGCTCTAGCATGTCCACAGAACCTTTTTTTTTTTCCTCTTACTGCCTTGTTTCATTTAGTGCCTCAAATATTTTAGTGGTGAGGTCAGGAAAGGCTTTAACTTATTCAGGGGGAGTTATTCTACACTGACTTTTCCATGAGGCCTTGGGGTCTTACACAGCCCTTTAAAGGCTTATGACTCAAAGAAAAAAAAATAATCCACATTTTCAAACTTTTAAAAGTGTGAACCCAAATTTCATCTGAGTTACAGCCATGACCACAGTCTCAGTAAGTCAAACTGATTTGTCAGATCTTAACATTGTCGAAACTTGGACAGTGAGAAATCCCAGCCTGGCCCTGAGGTGTGCAGGCTCAGGCGTCCCTCTCTCGTCTCCAGGTCTGTACCATAGCTGGCTCTGTGCTACGCGGGGTGCTTATATGCTCATTGTATTTAGGGGAGCCTTAAAAAGGGACAATTTCTTACCCAGCTGTATTTTAAAATCTGTAAAATCTTGATGTGCTGTTTCCCTTAAGGATGCTCTGGTGGCTCTTTGCTGTGTGCCTGTCACTCAGACAACCCCAAAACAACGCACAGAGGGAAGAAGGGCGAGAGAAAGAAAGAAAGGAGGGGGGGGAGAGAAAGAGCAGCTCATTTTCCACTCGAGCACAGGCACCTGAAGGGTGGAAGTCAGCAGCTTTTTGATGGTACAAGAACTCGGTAACTTAAAACAGGAAGCAAAAATACCATGGCCAAATAACTTTGCCTTGACCTCCTCATAAGAGAGTCAATGACTTTAAGGTAAACTGGAACTTCTTGCTGGGATTTATTTGGGTGTCCGTTGCTCCTCACCTCATTAGAATAGCAATATTCAGAAATGTGCCAAAAGATTTAGGCAGGCTGTAGGGCGCAATGAAATTAATTTTGGGGGAATGGCGGTTTGCTCTGCAAGAAGTTCCTTTTTGGTTTTTATGGTGCATAAAGGAAGGCGTTACGAATTTGTGTCTCGCTGTGGAAATACCCTGTACTGCAGAGTTTCTTCCACTGAAATACACCGTGTGCATGGGGTTTTGCTTCTTCCCCTGTTGTAAGCTCCACCAGGCACCCACTGCTCCAGGCGAGAGGGCGGCTTGCCCAGGGTGCCCACCCATGGCTGGGGTGGGGAAGGGAAGGTTGGCGGGGGGTCAGTGCCTGTGCATGTGCGTGTGTGGGGAAGGCAGGGGAGAAAGGGGTATTTGTTCTTCGGAACGGGCTGGGGAAGTAACCTCCTGCTAAGCTAGTGACTTTTCTAGTCGATCACTTTTTTTTATGCTTAAGCCCTGATACATAATGCTCTCCAAGGCTGGTTGTCATAGGTAGGGCTGATGTAAGTTGGTCCAGCTCGCTGAGAGATCATTTGAGAAATCATTTTTACCCTGCCTTCCTTCTTGCCCCCTCTCTTCCTCTGTCTCCATCTCTCTGTCTCTCTTCCCCCTCTCTCTGGACGCAGGCTGCCGTATCCCCCGTGGCGCACAGAAGCGCGCGCGGCTCGGCGTGGCGCGGTGGCTGCGGCGGCGGCCGGGGCGAGCACGGGGGAAGGCACCGCGAGACACTGTTAAAACAGGCAGTCCTGACTTGCAGATCTGCTGCGCCCGCCTCACAAAGCAGGAGGCTGCTGGATTTTTGGTGCCTGTTGTTCGCAGCAGCCCGTGCCGTTTACACCAGCGCCCAGCAGCCGCAGCCGGGCTGCAGCTCCGCCGGCCCCTGGCTGTGCTGGTTTAAGCTGTTTCACAGTCGAAAAGCAGGGTAAGCCCTGAGAAAACGGTGTCGCGGGGAGCAGCCCAAGCTTTTGCAACGCTTGACCGTTGAGCATTCGTGATCCGGAGTTCCCTCTGTTCCACATGCCAGCTTGCTCACCGGGGCCCGCTGGCTCGGGCCCTGGCCAGTTTGCTGGTTTGGGGGGTTTAACCTGTACGGAAGGTGGGAGTCCGGACCAAAGCCAGACTCTAAGTCCCACGATCCTGATCCTGCAATTAAATTCATCTAGGCAGCAACGCCAGACTACTTTTTAGAGTGGCTCATCTTATCTTGAAGAGTAAATTCGTACAGGAAAGCAATTTATGATCTGGGAGGGCTGTTACTTACAAGCTAGTAAAATAACTATAGCTGGCCTTTTACTGCCTTCAGCAGCAAGCACCCATGCTGACGCCAGGAACGAGCCTTTTCTTGCGATCTGTGATACAGCATGATCTATAATGGGGCCACATGGTTTTCTGGCTTGCGTTCATCTTGTTTCCATGCAGTGTGTTTCAAAAGAAAGAACTGATTTCTACTGGCAACGTTTACAGTCCAGTCACGTTGTTTCAGCAGCTGTATGAGCTTTTGGTAATTTATGCATGTGTAGGGTCAGGGTGGCTTCTAGCATAACCTGGGCACCCTGCTTGAGACCTGTTCCCTCAACTTCAGCTGTCCAGAAATTAGCCATCTCCTCCACGCCAATCATCCAGGATCCCTCCATCTTTGGGTGGGCTAAATCACCTTTTCAAGGTAGTTTGTTCTCCTTGTTGACTGCAAGTGAAGTTGGACTTGGTGTTTAATCTTTAGATCATGAAAAATCTTCATCACAAGTGTATTTTATTATAACCGTCACAGTTTTTCTGCACCCTTCACTGCAAGCGACTCCTGCCCGGCTGTGCCTCAGGCACTGAGCACTGTTGGGTATCAGCTTCTGCATGGAAATGGCTCAGCCAAACAGGTGACTGATTCCGGATCTCACTGCACATTTTCCCCCGAGTAATTAAAACCAGAGAAGCACAGAAACACCGGTCCAAGCCTCCTGTAAGAATGGTGTAAATAAAAAATGACTGAAGCCCATGCTGGTGCACTCTGGTAGCAGAGCAGAATTGGGCCCGTTTCATCCCTCGTAAAGCATCTCTGGATGCTGAGCAAGACTTAGCTGCAATTTTCTGTTTAAATTTGGTCTTTCTAACCTTTAGAGGGAGAAAGGTCCTTTACCCTTTACCATATTCAGCATGAGAGAAGATCTTCTGCAGTACAAATGCTCGAGTGTGTCCCAGTCAGCAAATTAGAATCCAGATTATTTCTTTTATACCATGACTTACCGCCTCTGTTTTGGGCCACAGTGTGTGTGTGGGAGCGTACAGCAACGTTTAGCACTTTAATGCTAGCCACAAGTAGCCAAAGCCATTGGGTTTTGCGTTACGCATAGGGCAAAGCAAGACAGAGCCCTTTGCAACCATCTGTCATGTCTGAAGGAAAAGCACGTGTTTTTAACCTTTATGTTCAGGAGCTGGCAGTTGTGTCCTGAAAGTCGTTGCATTTGTGATTATGCCCTCAAAAACAAAGCTCTGAGGAGCTGCGTGCCCTCCCGCTGCCACGCAGACCGTCCCAGCGTCTCTGAGCTGCCTGCCAAGGCCTGTGTTAGGCTGTGAGCAGTTTTTGCTCGCTGCGCCTTCAAAAACTGGGAGAGATGAAAGCAAAAATGAGCCTGTGGAGAAAGCCCCAGCAGCGTGGTCTTCAAGTCCTGTTCAGAAATGCTCAAAAGATGAAAGCGTGGTGGTTAGATTCAGACCAAGAACCTCAGAAAGTGGTATGGATGATGGAGAAAAATGGCTAGTTTCTCTAAGGAAAAGAAATGCTCCAGTGTCTACACTAGTGCAAGAGGTCTGTACTTCCTAGGTGGAAGGGAAATAAAGAAGAGTAGAGATATGTGCGTTGTGCTTTCCATGTATTTTTTTAATTATGGCACATCTATCATTCTTAGCACTGCCTTGAGCAAAGACAGATAAAACAACAAAAGCAATAGCAAAATTTCCACACATGTAGCCAGTCTCAAAATCAATGGGAGCTTGGTATCTAAATACCTTTTAAAAACCTGACCACCAGTTCCCTGAGGCCCCCCACGAATATCACAACCTTAAATCCTGGTGGATGTACTAATGATGCTCAGCCCGTGGAATTCAGAGGGTTGCACTCAGGACACCATTTGGCTTGTAATGCTTAAAGCCGCGCACCCTTGTTCTTCAGCATCTCTTTGGTTACAGGTAGCGTTCAGCTGTGTGCCAGCAGTCGGTGCGAGGAATTTGGTGACTGTCCACAAATGCGTTTTAGTAGATGCTCACACACATCCCCCCTTCAAATATTTTACGGGGGAAAATGCAAACCTTCACTAACTCTTGGTAGGAGAGGAGGGACAAAGGACGTTTGCGCTTACTCTATTGCGTGAGAATAGGGCCAATAAATATTCAGGCAAATTAGAAAAAAACCATTTTGCACTGAAGATGAGGGAGCGGGCGTGAACGAGAAATCCCACCGTGCCGCCCTTTCCGCGCTGCCGAGCTGGCTCCGTGGCGCGCGCCTGCCTCGCCGCCGCGCGCGAGGGGCGGCTCACCCGCGGTGAGGCTACGCAAGGGGCTCGCTTGGCCACGGTGACTCCTCTCCTCTGTTACGTGCCGTGGGGTTATAAGTAAGAGAGCAACCTCCGCTCGGGCGGGCGGGGGGAGCTGGCAGCCCCCTCCCTCCGTCGGGATGCTGAAGCGGATACACGCGGGCAGAAGCCAGCGAGCGCTTGCGTCTTTACGGCAAACAGGGTCTTGGACTGGGCTTTGCTCCGCTTTAATTAGGGTTTATTGGCAAAGCAACCCCATTTTTCTGCTCCGGGAAAATCTGGGCTGTCAAGGCCTAATTCCTTGGGCCTATCGAGTGTGAGATATGTTTACCAAGTCCCTCTAGGATTAGCCGGGTTGCTATCAAAACCGAGGAGCGTATTTCTATCAATGAAAACCACTATGACAAGGTCTGTCCCCTGAGACAAACGGCCTGTTCCATGGAGGCTTTAAATAGGAGCAATAATGGTAGTGAGCAGCACTGAGTTGAATAATTAGATTGTTCTTCATAAATCCTCGAGTGAAGACTTCCAAGCAGGTCCATTATGTGTGTCGTATGCTAGCACTGAGCTTTATGTGGTGTGGGCACCGCTCTGCGCCGGGCCGCAGTGATGGGTGAGTAAATCACCAAAGGTTGGGACGGGAGGAGTGCGGCTCCTTCCTCTCCTGCCTTTCCACCCCCAGGGATCATCTGCTCTGAACTGCAAACACTGGTATTATTTATTTTATTGCTCAAAGAGTTTTCAAGAGGACTAACTGGAGTGATCTCTGAATATTTATGTTTTGTTTGTTTATATTCAGAGACTGGAAAACACACATATTTTGTTCATGTCCCCAGACTGGTTCATTTACTGATTCACTTAAAACATCCTTGCAGATCCTTTGAGAGATAACTTCTTCCTCAGAGGGATGCAGTCGTGTAATAGCAGCTCAGTATTATCTCCACATATCCTCGGTGGGATTTCCTCTTGCCATCCGAGAGCTGATCTTTTCTTAAAAAAAGCTTTCTCCCTCCCCCCCTTTCAATTATTCAGGGTTTCTCTCTCTCTCGCGCTCTCTGTGTCAGGTACAGAAAGAAATCTCAGAGGAGCAAACGTCACTTAACCCCAACCCTGACTGGCAATTTTTAGCCATTTCGGAGGCGGCCCTGGAAGACGCCGGGTTTGCGGGCAGGGACGTTCCCCCGCACGATGCGCGCGCGGGCTCGGGCAAGCGCTTCTGCTCGACCCAGACGCTCTCCAGTCGCTTAGAAACATGTTTGTCAGACCCGGTTAAACAGTGCTGCTAAAAGGAACAAGAAATCGCATTATTCCCCCGAGAACAGTGTATACACCTAACTATTTCGCCTGCCACTAAGAATCTTGTGTCACCGTAAGGTTTATAGGAGCTGACTGGCAAAGGATGCCCTGATGAGAAATAAGGCAATAAATAAACCCCTACCCCATGTCCCGTGACTCTGTGCATCCGAGCAGCTGCAGTGCCCTTTCCAGCTACCTTGGCTATGAAGATGTGGCATCTGCCTTTGGGCCAGGCCCTTTGTTATAGGTAGCTGGTGGGGTCCCACGAAGGAAGGGACATGTCAATAGGGCCAGGAATGAGCACCAGCCATGAGCCAGCTTCTGATAAAGCTCATGGCTTGCTGTCAAAATCTGCGGCTTGCACGCGAGCGCTGGGGACGAGGTCGGGGCTTGGTGCGATCCAGCAGCTCTGCCGTGACCC
Organism: Phaethon aethereus; assembly: GCF_964289735.1. Lineage (NCBI taxonomy): Eukaryota > Metazoa > Chordata > Aves > Phaethontiformes > Phaethontidae > Phaethon > Phaethon aethereus. Next base: position 16,880,435 of record NC_138589.1, on the reverse strand, counting down.
ACGTGCTCTGGTACCCACAGCCTTGCTGCCAGGTCATCCTTCGCTCGTCCCTGATGGAAAACGTTCTCCCGTGTCAAAACGCTGCCAGGATAAACAGTGTTAAACATTTTACAAGGCAATTTAGGTGATAATCATCAGGGTAATAGAAAAATATTATCCATATTCATTTAAAGGTGTGCTGTGCTTTCCCTCTTGATTAGCGTAAGAAACTCCTTCTTGCCGGGCTATGAAAATAAAGTGACTGCGAGAATTTTTAAAGGCACACTCCTCTTCACATCCTAAGAGCATGAATTCCAGGAATTTCCTATCCATAAGAAGTCTGCGTATCCACAAGACGTTCGCGTTCCTGGGACGCGGCGCTCGCGCCCTCGAACACGAACTTCCCCGACGCTGCGGCAGAAGGCAGCCCCGCTCCTCTCTGCTCGGCGTGGGCAGCCCCAGCGGGGCTGCGGGGTTTCTTAGCTTCATCCCCAGCTGTGAGTGCCGAGCACGGCCGAGAGCCAGGCCGCATCCATCCAGAGGTGATTTTTGGTGTGATGCCTGGGAATTTATGCATGACTTTGTTTCCTAAGATCTGGCCTTTCTTTGGGCTTGTTCTGCTTTGAGCCGAGCTGCCTGCAGGCAGGCAGGCTTTGTGTCCATCAGGCAGGGCCAGCAGTGAGGATGTCTCCCAGTGAGTTTGTCCATATCTGGTCTGAGAGGGGACCAAGTGGCATTTTTGCAGTAATTCAGGTGATAACCGTGGTTTGTAAATTGATTCATTGGACGAGAGTCCGTCCGTTGTCTGCCCCCAGTGAAAGCAGCTTGAGATATTTTAATGTCGCGGTTCTGACCTGTATGTTGGGTAGGAGAGGAGACGTCGAGCAGAGCTCTGGGCAGATCTGGGGGCTCCTGTCCCACTCGGAGGCAGGTCACAGCACACAGTAAAATCCAAGAATCCTGCACCAAAAGCAACATATGTTCTACAAAAGTGGAGGTAGGTCTTCTTAACAGGGTCCAGGCAGGTAAAACTGGTCCCAGTTTGGAGACGGGACTGAGTCATCAAGCCCGGCTCCTTGTTGCACCCTTAGCTTCTGGCAGGGAGCTGCGGATCTGTAATGTAGCTGGACTGAGGCACCCAGGACACTCAAAGGAAAGGGGAAATGTGTCTGCGGACATTAGATGATTCAGGGTTTGCTGGCAGCTGAACAGAAGTTTTCTGTATTTCCATTTTGAACTCGGGCAGCTTTATTCCACCCTATTCCCACGGTGGGCACCTCCATCCTCCCATGAGCCTGGCCTTAGTGCGTTAGCTGGCGTTAGCGCCCGGCATTAACGGCACTTGCCTGCCTCAGAGGTACGCTGAGGAGTCGAGCACGACCTCGAAATTGGGACCCTTCAGTCACAGGACCACACAAGAGCCTTAGATACATTGATTTCATCTTCCAGAAGGTAAGGTTCAATTTTCAAAAGGTTCTGGGAAGTACCTGCCTAAACCAAAAGCTGGTTCGCCACCATCTCGTTTCGCTCTTGCTCCATGCATCTGCTGGCTGGTCCGATGCCAGGCTCCTTCCCAGGGCCGATATCCCTTATGAAAATAAAGGCAGTGTTTTTTTCACGCATCAAAAAACCCCTCTCTTAAGATCAGGAAATATTTGCTGTGAAAACACAAGGTGTTCTTTGCTCTCCAAAGATTACTTTGTAAGCCTAAAACACATCAGGCCCCAAAATGTTTGTAGATTGTCTGAATTTCCTAAAGTAGGCGTAATAAATAAGGACTCAAGACTGAAAACACTGTCTGTTTGCAGCAGGATTTCTCATTATGTTTCATGCCTGTTTCAGCTTTATGAGGATATGCTGGTTTAACTCCTTTCTGATGCGGTTTCTTAATGCAACCAGATTTTCTAGATTAGTAAAGGTATATGAAACAAAAACCTGGAATTAGATTTGCAGAAAGTCTGTTATTTATACTAGATAATAGTTAGACGTTAAACCAAGACAAAAGAAATTCGTTGTCACAATAACAAATCCATTTTAAAATCCATTTTCAAAGCAATCAAATCAACCACAGAAACCCAATGACGAATGTATAACAATAACGTATATTTATGTAGGAACTTTCACCCCAAGGAATCCAGAACCTCCAAAAATATCAGCGTGGGAGGCGGCTCTGGGGTAAAGAGATCCCAGTGAGTGACGCTGGGGTTTCGGAGAGACCCTGGCAAGGTCACTCGAACAAACTTGCCTTCATCCAAAAGCCCCCCGGTATCGCAGGAAGTGTGAGTTTTGTTTCCAGCCAGACGGCTATGCCCGTGGTCAGCACGCACGTGGATGAGAGATGAACTTTGCCTCTCTTTGCAAAGGGCCGAACAACAACAAAAAAAGCAGTTTCCCCTCTTAAGGGCACAAACAGGATGAAAGTGCGGCTTCAGCCCGGCGTTGTCTCGCTGCGTGGAGCTGCTCTGCGCTCTGGGTGCACAATCAGAATAGTTTTGCAAGGGAATTTTTACAGTCCTTTGAAAAACACCAATATTTTTACTAAATATTAATGGAAGCTTCACTTGAAGTTAGCTCGAGCTGCAGAACAGAGCTTAGAATAATGATTTATGTATTGAATGCAGCTGATCTGTTATTTTTATTATCTTGATGTGTTTTTGATGTTCCGTTTTCATGAGAACAGCAGCCAAGTGGCACTGAAACTAGCTTTGAACGTGTGCATGCGTGCATGCCTTAACAAACACGACTCATGTATGATGTTTTAGTCGGGGCTCTGAATAACCGGGTGTAAGTAATAAGCAGGGCTTCGGGGGATGTCGTCACTCCATCGCTTTTGGTGCGACAGAGTCATCTGTAGCCAGGAAGCTGCTGCCGAGGTTTTGTGCATTATCTGCAGGAACTTTTCTGTCTTATCTGTGGAAAATTGATCCATACAGTCTCTTTAGAGACCTACATCAAATATTAATTTTGCCTATTTGTTCGATGTAATTAGCAGGTGTGATTAATCAATTAATCAATCTCTGATCCCTATCTGTGCTGCAAACAGCTTGCTGTGCTCCGCGGGGATACCGCGAGCAGCGATCCCACCAACGCCTCTCAGCTCCCCGTCGCAGGGGCCCTTCCCGACGCCGCACTGAGGTCTGCAGCCGCCGCGGTCTGGTGCTACCGGTGCCTCTCGCAGCCCAAGGTGCCTGGAGGGCACAAGAGCACCGGCGAAGCCGTCGGATGAGGAACTTGCTGGTCCCGTCACCTGCAGAGCCGGGATGGCAGTGCTGCCTCGTCTTGCCGTGGGGCCGGGGCGCAGAAGGATGCTTTTAGGCGAGGGTTGTGGTGGCCCCAGTGGGTCCCCTGGGTCCCTGCTGTGCAAAGGGGCTGGGGGGCCAGGGCTGTGCTGGCCCCCTCGGCAGCCCGTAGCTCCAGGCAATGACTTATTTTGCCTATGCCTGGAGGGGTCGTGGCTGAAAAGAGCTGCCAAAAGCGGATGCACTTTTTATGGCAGGCTTTTGGTGACCTTCCCAGCCTGATTTTGCTGGTCTGAGGGGTGCAGGTAGGTCATGTGAAGTTCACGTAGACCTAAAGTTCTTTAAATGCTTAGAAATGCCAGACTTTGGGACTTTGGCTGAGTGGGCAGCAGACAAAACCCCAGCCCTATACTCAGGCACTCAATGACTTTTTAAATTTACCTCCAGAGGTGGTGCTGGATTTCATGGAGAGTGGGGAGTCTGGATCATGTTGCATGAGGGAATGAGCACCCTTGGGTGTTTCCCATTTCCTGGAGCGCTTATTTGGGGGCAGTGGGAGGGGCATGACCACAGATATTAACAGGTAAAGCAGGGAGACATGTCCCTGTGCTAAATTGCCAGGTACAAGACTGCATTTCCCGGTGGCAGGCGGCGAGGACGCGGCAGAGCAGCATGACAGGACCTTGGGCTTTGCTCTAGCCAGGGGCAGGGGGTTGAACCGGTGCCGGTACAGGAGCCTTCAGTGCAGGATGGGCAACTTCAAAGGGTCCAGAGTTTGTAGAAGATGTGCTGAGGGACATTACAGCAGTCTCCGGACTGCACACGGTTTCTTCCGACATCGTGGTAGCATCTGCTTTGCTTTGTAGTAGAAGTGGCTTGGCCGAGGTGCTGCGTTACACAGCTGAAGTCTGCCTGAGTCCTCTCCGAACCCCTGCCCCTTTGTCGGTGTCATGTTCTAGACCATCTCTATCCCGTCCTGCCTGTTTTTCTCTGCTTTCCCCTTGCTGTTGGGAGTCCTCCTGTCCTGTGCCTTGCCCACCATCACCCTGGAGAACCTGAACCAAGGTCAAGATAATTCAAGCATGAATGTAATCCAGGAGTAACCATGCTGATGCCGTGTGCTGCCAGCCCCTGGGTCTGCCTTAAATCCTTTTCCTGTTCTGTGATCTTTTAGTTCAGCAAATCCTATTGCCGTAATATATAACCCTCTGGCCAACCTGACCTTACCCTGGCCTAGGGTGGGGTGCTTTTTTTTCATTTATTGGGCTCATTTGGCCTGATTTCATTCCTGTGCATTGTATGCTTTGCTGAGCCAGGAAGATTTGATGTTCCACGAAGGCAAATGCCCCCCAGAAGATGAACTGGTCTTGGTTTCGGTGTGATTTTTGGATTAGAACCGCCCAGGGTAGCACTTTCCTCAGAAATAGTTTTTCTACAGAGTAAAAAGTATGAGTCTCCATCTGAAGCCTTGAACTGTCATCGTAATAAGCTCCAATATAGCTGTCTTCACCACATCACTGTCCTCCTCTCTGACCCATAAAGTTTTACCATTACAACCTGCCCTTAATCACCTAACCATTTCCTTAGTCTTTCAAGGACAATGGTTTTTATGCCATACTTGCTAACCTTAAGTATTAGTCTACCATCCCGGGCTGCCTTTAAATGGCTTTTCTGAAATCTATGTGGATTAGCTCCACTGCTTCACTCCTGCCTGTTTTTCATGTTAGCTCCTAAAACAAATTCCTCCAGGTTTGTCAGACAAGATTTACCCTTTATGGAGCTGGGCAGATACATTTTTATCAGTTCATATTTCTCCAGATGTTGGGTCATCTCATCCCTGCTAACATCTCTAAAATCTTGCGTCTGATTAATAAAAAAATCACATTCTGGAGGTTCGGGGCTAGATTCTCAGCTGGCGGGAGTGAGTGTGTGTGTGTGCGCCTGAGTTTTTACAAGTATTTGTATCGGCTGATAATCTACTGCAAATATCTCTTGGTTTCTGCCTATCTCTTCTCACAGATGCTCAAAGATGTTTGCTTTATATCAGCTTCTCTTTACCTCTTTTTGTCTCCAAGAAACGACTCAAAACCTCTGTTATTGGGCACTTAATCTCTCCTGCTATTCCATTAAGCAGCGTGGACTAAAAGTACACGCTCCGCACTCAGCCCTGCCTCCTTCTCCAGGGTATGAGTTTGCTTTGGTGATTACTCATGCTCTCAGCTCTTCCCTGCTTGGCTGTCACAGGAAACTTTGCTTCTGTGTCTGTCATCCTACCTCCAGGTTTCCCCACGACCGCCAGCCGGGGGAAGTAATTTAATTTCCCTTATTTCAGGTCCTCTCCCTGTGTTATTAAGCTCTCTCGACCACCTCTCAGTGGTCCGGCAACCTCCCTGTTAATCTTGTCTCTTTTACCTGTTTAAAAGAAATCTTTTATTGTTTTTATTCACCCCATGGGCAATTCTTCTCTCTCTGTCATATTTGCTTTCCTAATCAGCTTTTTACATCTTTTCAGCTTTGCTTTATAATCCCTTTCATCCCTTTAATATTTGCCTTCTTACCCATGTCACCCGCCTCTTCCCTCTCTCCGATAACTTTTATGACTTCCTCAGTCATCAGCCTTCATCGGAAACAGCGCTGGCCCATCCCTGCTTGACAGAGATCGCTGTTTCCAAGTGCTACACTCATTTCCTGAGTACGAGTTGCTGTATGTAAACGAGGGCTCGGTGAATAGGCACCAGTGCCTCTTATATTGACTTTTATTCCTTTCTTGCTGCTGTTTGCTCATGAGCAAACGGCAGTATTCTCACATGCACTCATTGCTCCAATTTGCTTCTGAGTAGCTTGGTGAATTTATTTTTTTCTTCCTTTGCGAATGAAAGCCACCCTAAAGAAGAGAGCCGCCGTACAGACTGCCATGGATCCAGAGAAAAGGTGTAGTCGTTTTTTAGAGGGACTTATATACTGCAGGACTGTGTCTGGCCCATTCTGCTCTCAGAACAGCACTAAAATACCTTTTGCCATTAACACAACTCAAAACTCCTACGAAGAAGGTCAGTGGTGGTGGATTAAGCATAGCAAGGGATGCAGTGAGAGTTAAATGACTTGCCTAAGGCCATCCAGCAAGTAAGTGGCAGAGAATAAAACAGACTCTGCTCTTCTACCCAGGACTGTGTCCACTAAGCCAGGATAATTCCTGGCAAAGCAGCAACAGCGAGACCACAGAATCATGTCATTACTCATTTGGTTTTATTTGTTCCAGCACGAGGTGATGAAATGCAAATGGTACAGGCAGATGCGCGATTTCAAATCCTCTGTGTGTGACAACTCAAATATCGGAGCAGGACTTTCTCTCCTTCTGCTGAGCAGTGCTTCTAAAGCTGCACAGAGGCACAGAAAAGGGTATTCAATGGGTTTAAGTGCTCACAGAAATCTGAATTTGCAGAAATCTCTTTTTCAAGCAGCTTCACTCAATTGCAGTGTAAAAAAATTTAGTTACACACGTATAGATATGTTTTAAGCAGTACAGGTTCCAGGCTCTGTTGTAGTCTCTTAATCTTCAGGCTGAGGAACTGGGGAGGAGGGAAGAGGCAAAGCAGGAGGACCCAGGGAGGTCTGTCCTGCCCTGCCCCATGGCCAGCCCAGATGCACACATCTGGCCGTCCCTGCGCAGGGCGAGGGCTGCAGGGAGGCTGGGGGAGAGGGACGCGCCGAGCGCCTGCCCAGCCGTTAACAGGGGTGTCCTCTCCCTCCCCAAAACACTTTGGCCAGCGGCGAGCAGCGGGCTCGGCAGCGGGACCTGCAGTGGTACAAAAGTGGAGTTTTTTGATATATATTTAAAAAACGGGTCGGCACAAAGCGATGTCCAAATGAGCCGCGGGTGTGAGAACGAGAATGAAACCGCGCTTTTGTTCCTTCTAATGCCCTTTCCCCTGCTTCATGGTGATTAGGGCTGGTCAAAAACTTCTTCGTGCTATTTACATTTTTGACAGAACATTTTTAGCTTTCTTGCCATGTTTTTGGGCTTTTTCACAAAGGGAAACACTCCCAGGTCTGTCCAGCCTTAAGATTTAAAAACAGTTCTGTTTTCTTCGACTTTTTTCAGTTCTTCGACAGAATCGTGTTGCAATGAGAAAGAAGATTTTTCAAGAAAAGACACTAATTAACATTTTATTGTTATAATTATTTCCATCATATTCCCCCTGCTACACAGGTCCTTCTCTTTCATCATTTATCACAGTGATGTAACTATACAACAGTGTACAAGAAAAAGACAAAGCCGAAGGCTTAATTCAGCGTCGCGAGCACGATGAAAGGAACAAAGGACGGTGCAGCTATGCCCTGATCCTGCAAATACTTACGCACATGGATAACTTCACTGCCAGGAGTGTTTCTGCTCGCGGTAACTGTGCGCTGAGGCGTCAGCAGACTTTAAGTCACAGGGCCTGGTTTAAGCTCTGCTGCAGCCGGTGCACAAACTCGGACACGTTTCAGGCAGGGTCTTTGCCAGTACTTACTTAGGGAAGCATTTCAGCACTGCCGAGTTTACTTGCAACCTAATCCTGAGCACGCACAGGCTTTCCCGGGCTCCGCGCGCACGCTCCCGCTACTAGCCCTGACAGTGATTGATGGCTTGGTCCATCGCTATTCCGGACCAGGTGGGTCAGCGCAGCTCAGCTCGGCTCCCACAGCAGCGGGGCCGGGCGAGCGGCCGGGCGACTCGCCGGCCGTGGGGCGGGGGTGCCCGGGGAGGCTCCCCGCAGAGCCGGCCGCCCTCCGCGGGGCACAGGGCGCTGCTGGGGCTGTCCTGGTCTCCTCCAGAAATGGTGTCTCTGGCGAAGGAAGCTCCCAGGGATGACGCTACCGTGCCAGATAGGCATTTTTCAGCCCTGCGGGGGACGTCTCTACACTTCAATTAGTTCCTTAATTGAGCTGTTTGCAGGGGAAGACTCAAGGGAGCCGAACACCTATTTCTCCACAGTTTAACTACCACCAAATCTAAACACTTACTTTGTCCCTTAAATAGGAATAAATATATAGCGTCTCCACAAACTTCGTCACAGTGAATTGCCTAATATTTTCCTGCCACAGTAATGGTAGTATGATCAAACTATGGTATGAAGTATATTTGTATATTCGATTATAATTTTGATCTCACGATTTTTTTAAGACTGTGTTTTCAGACAAAACAGCGTGCATTTCGTCCAACTACTTCTAAAGCAAAGGGCTAGTTAAGTTTTCAGGCCAAATATTATAGACCCAATTCCCTTTTTGTGTCAAGTTTGAAAATGGTATCATCCCAGTGTTTCAATGATATAAGTTTGCGGGGGAATGAGAAGAGCAACATTAGGTCTATCCTTAAAACTAAACCAGGATGTGTACCTCACTTAAAAACAGATATATTAAGGGAGTATATGGAAGTATTAGCCCCAAATTCAAAGCCCGCTTTAAACCCACCGCTGCTGCAGGGCTGAGCTTCAGCCCTCGCCCCCAGCCTGCCCTCCAGCCCTTCTGCGGAGCGGGTGATCACTAAACTGAGGAGCAAAACGTCTCCTTCAGAGTCAGCACCAAACCAAGATACAACCAGCAAACCACGTCAGATTAGAAAAGCAAAGCTAAAAACCTCTGTGTGACTGCTGCGGCAAGAGCCCTGCGCTGAGCTGCTCTCTGGGTGTAATATTGCGTCACAGTCCTACCCCGTAGCAGACCAAACTGCGCATATAACCCTAAACCTGAGCTCTGACCCTTAGGTCAGGCCTTTCTTTAGGATCATTCCAGCAAGTGTTGTCAAAACCAAGATTAGCATAGTATGTGGACCCTGTAGGTAACTGTCACAGTGAAGCTGAGAGGCTCTTTTTTATGATTCTTCAGTAAACCAGACTAACTGTGCACCTAAAGTCATCCCAAAGACAAATTATCTTTACGATCAAGGGACTTCAGTTGGTCTGGGCAGCTTTCCATCAGGGCCTTACAGCGAGAGCTGCGGCAACATCCAGCTTCTCTGCGGGGTGACTGGACACAAGTAATAAACGCCTGAGACTGGTGTTTGGCCTGATTTTCATCTCCTGGCTCCTGGTCGAAATAAATGTGCTGTCACATGATATGAGTATCCCATGAGACTTATGTATTATTATATCCAACTTGAAAATTAACTCTAATGCGAGTTGCACAGAACACCAATGAAAGCAACCATTAATTGTTAATATAAACTATTAATGAAACACCAGGATGAAGGTCAAAGTGCATGACTGAAACCTCCCAGCAAATGAAAGGATTATTTTGCCTCTTACTGAGTATAATTATCATCTGAATTTCACTAGCTTTCTGATCAAACCACTTCCCTCTGCACTGACCTGTTCCGCCACTGCGGTAAATCTGCTCCCCAGAACTGGAATTTGCTTTTCATTGTCCACCAGGGTTTTTATGAGCATCCTGGATGTTCTGCAAGGAGCAGAGAGCCAGCACCCTTTCGCCTTTGTTCCTGCGGGAGCTTTTTTCCCCCCTACCATTGTCCATTACTCACAATAAATTTGCATTGACTCGGCTCCCCATAAATTATCCTGTCTCCTGCTGGTACGTCCTTTGACTGTCGCAGTTCACATTGCGCAGGTCCGTGACGTGGGGGACACACCTGAGGGCATGCCGTCCGGAGTGAGAGCAGGCCTCTTCCCATGTTATACAGATCAGAATATGAGTGAGAAGACAAGCTGAGGGGATGACTGTCCCCATGGGATGACTGTCAATCGGTTTCCATTTCCTCCTGCGTGCCACAGTGTGATCGGCCTCACCCAGCAGTTTTACTTCAGTAATTTCTCATACAGGCTTGGACTGTTCAGATACCTTCTGCTGAATATTCTTATTTGTTTATTTTTTTTACACACACACACACAAAGTCTTTCCCCAGCAAACACTGTTTTTCTTTTTCCATAAGAAACAGAAATCCCAGAAAAAGAAGACGACTGGATGCTAGGGCAGGAACATTCTGGGTTTTTTTGTTTCTGACAAACCCTAAAAAATGTTTAGGTGTGCAAGAAACCAACCCTCTGTCAACACTCATTGCTTTGAGGAAATTTCAGAAGTGCTGATCTGTCCCAAGATTGCTTAGGAATAACATCTCTGGCTCCAAAGTTCACTGTTACCGTCCACGCCTAAGCTGCAGGTTTTCTTGGAGGTGCAGATTAACTCCTGGGACCTTGCCTTTACCCTGCCTACCTGCTCCATGCCCTGCTGGAGGGGAGCTCATTGGCAGAGGTAGAGCATTTGGCTCTCTGACCATCCAACAGTGCTTGCTTGGGCTATGGGGATTGCAGGGGACCTGGGTGAGACCATGCTGGGTGGGCTGATCCCAGATGGGCCACCCACAAACCCTGCCAAACCAAGCTGAGGTAGGAGCTGCCAGGCTTGAGAGCTTTGAGCTGCAGCAGTGTAAACCTATGCCTGGAGTTAGACACATTTTAGTCCTTTTTTGAGTTTCCTGAGACAGAAAAAGTGCCTGGGATCAGTCAGTCCCAACAGCAGGGGTAGATGTTGCTCTTGGCCAATGTTATAGGAGACACATTGGTGGGTAGACCTGTGCTGGCAAACGGTTGTATGAAGTCCAATCTCTTGGTAAATAGAAGTCCCCATGGCTGAGATTTATTGAGCCAGTTGGTATTGATGGTTATGCTGGTGAGGACTTCAGTTGGGCCTGCTGACCTAAATAATAAGTGATATTATGCTAACGGGCTGCTCGGAGTCTTACGCGTGTTTCTGTTTGCAGGTTGTTTGTAGAGGTACCTGATTTTCCATGAAGAGCATGACCCATCTGCACGGATCTTTCTTGGTTTGGTTTCTTTTTTTTTTTCCTCTGTATGCTTTCTATTTTTTTATTTCTTTAGAAGGCAAGAGTACAACCCTTGGGTTGCCTTTACCAGGGGAAAATATTGTGCTGTTTCTGTTAGCATGGGCATGTGTGCGTTGCTCCTTTGAAGAGAAGGTCCTAATATGTTAAGGTATGCCAGGCTGTGACAAGCTGAAATCTCAGCTGAAGAGCCCTGTCAGATCTGTTCTCTCATCCATGCCCTCCCTCCGTTCAGACCCTGACCTTCCCCATCAGATAAGCAGCACAGATCTCGGCCCTGCGTTCCCTCTGCAGTCTCAGCTCATTAAAAATTCATTGCCTAAAGTGAATCTATTCTGTTGCTGCTGAAGTGTTATTTACCTCGGCCCGGATTTCCTCAGGTTCTGACAATTAAAGGGGGTCCAAGGAGAGGGCTGAGTCACGGGCTTAAGGCTTGGGCAATAACTCTCTTGTAGCAAGAGCCGATCATGTAAAGCCATAATTTCCCAGCTGCGTTTTGGTTCCCCTTCAGTGCTTCATTAAAGGTGGTGACTCAACAGAAAGGACGGAGGCACAGGTTAACAAGAATCCCTCCTTTTGTGGGATTAGAGCCTTACAAAGCGAGGCTCTTTCAAAGGCAGGAGATGTTGTCAAGCATCATTAGGAAGCCGTTTTAAACAAGAGTCATAAAGCACCCTTTGCGGTCAAACGAATTTATTAGAGAGGCGAGTGAGTGGAGGCAAGCACTGTAGGAGAGAAATAGATGAACAATTTGCACGGCACCGATAACAAAGCAGTTCTCCAGATTCAGAGCTGCTACCATTAGAACAACTTAGAAGGATTTTGCAAAAATCCCAGGGTGTTTTTCCTTCTGGATGAAAGCGGCGACTTTGTGGATGGTGCTGGCGGACAACGGATGCATCTTGAAATCAAGGTTTGTGTGCAGGTTAACTGTTTCCCAGCCTCACGGTAATCCCTTCCAACAAGTGGAAGTGGGAAGAAACCGGCCCCTCGCTGTGCCCCAGTGATCCCGAAAGCCCCCGCGCACCCCGGCTGGGATGGCCTTTCACGGAGGCGGAGCAGCTGGGGACGGAGCCTGGGGCTCTGCTCCGAGCTGGGTTTGTTCATGGAGCGCGGCAGGGTGGAACTGTAACCTGCCTCCCTTCGACAAGATGAAGTATTTTCAGTGATTTCTCAGACAACTTCTGGAAATATTGTGTAGCAAAGCACGGGTTGAAGGGCTGTGGGAGGGACTTCAGACAGTATCTGATCTTTGATAGGGTCCGGGTTTGGAAAGAAAGCGAATGCTGTTCTTGGGTTTGATGGGGGGGAGAAGAGAGGGAAAGAGGAACAGATGAATAAAAGCTACTTGTTTGGAAGTAGGTAAGCAGCTTTATTATGCAGTTAGCATGATGGACTATGCACTGTGTTTGTTTATTGGACCAGAAGCATAAATCTAAATGAACCAGTAGCTCAAATCTAAACCAGCTGTGGCTGAAGGTAGAGGAATGCCAGATACTAATCACCCAGACAGCACCAGTGCCGGTCGTGGGGATTTCCCCTCCCACCATCACTGAGAAACGTGCAGAGAAACCCCGTTCGCTTCGCGTCTTCGCTTGGGCCACACAAGCCATAGGTTCAGCAGGCTGGGAGCCCCACAAAGCGCCTCGTGGCTCCTGCGTGCACGCACGCTTCGCTGCCCGGAGGAAGGATGGGGGCTGGCAGGGGGGCAGAGGGAACACAAGCCTGAATGGATTGTAATTTTTGGAGTGGTTTCTTCCACTCTGTTTGAAGGGTTCTTGCTAGGGCATGTTTGGAAAGAAGCCATGCTAACACTGCAGGGAGCTTGCAGGAGAGGTGAGCCACGGACAAAGGAGCGGGTATTTATGCCATCCCTTCAGAGCTTGAAGGATAACTGCTCATCACTGAGGTTCTTTGGAGTGAAAACCAGCGGCCGAAGGTACATCTCCTGGCTAGGAAGGGTTTTTTATTTGCTACTCAATTATTCATATGTGTTAGCTGGTTCGCAGATGAAGCCGCAGCTCCTCCCTCCTCCCTCCCCGCCGACGCACGCCAGGAGCGCGCAGCGTGGGGTGCGGGAGCCGGGAGCGCGCCGCCGGCGCGCTGTGCTGGGATGCTCTGGGACATACGGGGCGGCAGAAGTGAAGCCTCCACCTCCGGGATCCCGAATTCCCTTGGGGGTTCCCACTCTTCACGTACTCCCACCGCATCTGCGCGGCTCCTCCTCCAGCTCCCCCGAACCTTTCGTCCCCTCCCCGTGGCTCATCGCAGGGGGTCCCCGGGCGGTTGCCCACAAACACCAAGGGCCCCCTTTTCTTGGGCGGCAGCAGAGGGGAACGGCGCAGGGGCTTTGCACACAGGGCCCTGGCAGAGCAAGGGGACCTGGGGCATTGTCTGGATATAATTTAGGCACTATAAACAGAGGCAGCAAGGGGTCATGCTTTCTATTCTCATTTTACCCCCCGCAATGTCTCTGCTAACTGGTGCATACAACTTGAACTCTTGTAAAAATTAGCAGAGAGCACAGTGCCGGTGACAGAAAGCTGAACTTTTCCAACAGCAGGCTCTAAATTCACTGTGTGCACTGAATCCACTTAAACTTTAAAGAGACAGTCTGCTTTCTATTCTCTCCACTGCTTAGTTTGGAAATGACTGCAGTACTAATTAAAAGCAAATTGCTTAATCTTGTTGCGTCAGGAAGGGAGTCTCTCTTCAGAGAGGATGCCTCCTGCGAAAGGCCTGGAAACGCAGGACCCCCACGGGGCGGCAGAGCCGAGCGCGGCAGCCCGCGAGCGCGCCGCTCCATCAATTACCCGGCGCGCCCGTGTTCAGGCCAGCCGCCGTATCACAGCCCTGCCCTCGCCAGCAGGTATCAGAGCAGCGATAATGGTATTTGTGTTGACTCGTTATATAATAAGCCGAATTTCCTTTGCGAGGGAGCCGTCCCACGCTGGAGCTGCGGCGGGGATGTATCCCTCACCTTGGCATTACCAAGGATCCCCGGCTCGGAGCGAGCGTGGCCGTGAGGGGTGCCGGGGGGTTTCATGCTCAAACCCCAAATTGTAACTAAAATCCACATGCACATGTGCTTTGTCCGCAAAGATCTCGGCTCGGCTCTCCCAGGGCTGAACGAAGCAAACTCCTTGCTCCTTCACCCACCAAAACTTCTAGCTGATGCACATGTGGAGAAGCCTTCTTTTTTTTTCCCTGATGATCATATCAGCCTGCACTAATGATTTCATATTGCCTCAGCATAATAGAAATGTACTTTTTTTTTTTTTCCTTTTTCCCCCAAGTTTACATTTGCACGCAAGGATGTGTAACAACACGGAGAATTGATTTCTTCCCCTGTATTATCTTTGGATAACATGCATACCATCTTTGCTGGCTAACAAAGAAATAGGAAACCTCTCTTCTTTTTCTTCAGGATACCCATATGACACCCTGTTCCTGTATTTACTCTAAAGCAGCTGGGCATTGATAGCGAATTAACTAAAAGCCATAGAAGTCGTCCATACCCATTTTCCTCCCTACCATGTGTATGGAGAACGAGCACAATGCACCTTTTTTTAGAAAGATTTTTATTGAGTTATATAATATGTCAATGGTTTTAAATTTAAGTCAATTGAGGCAAAGCCACATTTTTCCTGTAGCAGGCCGGAAAAGAGCAGCAAATAGAGAAAATTCATGTCACCGCAGATTAGAGTGGGATTTGCTGCTAGCCCGGTTGAAGTCTGCGTTCAGCTGAAGCCCAACATAAATTGGTCACACCTTGCACCAGTTAAGCCAGGGTCGCTGTGGAGCAGGGCACTGGTGTGAGTGGGTGGGGTGGTTGGGTGCAGGTGTTGCCTATTCCTCGTCAGCTCCCTGTGGGGAGGCACGTTCATGCTTATTGGCGCTGTCCTTATATAAGCCTGGTTTTGGCAGACACAAGGTTTCTCAGGCTTGGGTGACAGAGCTGACCTCAGTGTATCTGTCTCATCAGCCTGAAGGCTCGGGAGACCTTTGTGGTTCCCTGCTGGCAACCAGGACAGGAGTGCTTCTGGGATTTGCTGTTGTACGAAGAGCGCTAGACGTCTTCAGTCCCACCCTGCGGGAGATGGGGAGGTCCAGGGTGTGCTCAGCACCCATTAGCGATGATGGGAGAAGGGATTTGTGGACTTCTCTGGAGGTCTGGGCTCAGCAGCTTCCCAGCGCAGTCGGCCCCGGAAGGACAGACGTCATCGTGAATCAGACCTGTAAGGTAAGAGCCTGGGGGAGGCCCAGAGCTGATGGTCTGAGGTAGTGGGAGCTTGCTCACTTCTCCTTTTCAGAGAAAGGTCACCAATGCGAGTCAGAGGAAGGTGACTTCCCAACAAGTCCTTGCTAATGAAGTTTTGTTGACTTCCAGTCTTGCATGACACACCAAGACAGGTCTAGCATGGCTAGAAAGGCAAGGCAGGCGTTCCCAACGCAAGCCTCGTGTGGCAGGGGAGGGGGTCTCCAGAGCAGCGGCGGTGGCCAAGTTCATGTAAGCTGTCTGCTGAGGGACTGTTGGGTAAGGCCAATTCTAGGCTGCCGCTTTTGCTGTTCGAGCGCGGGGACAGTTGGACTGCTTTGTGCCATGGCCGGCTTTGCAAAACGCTGTTACCTTGTGGTGGGCGTCTCTGGCAGAGACCCCACGTGTGTGTCACTCGGGGGGCGTGAAGGGCCCTCGGGCCGAGCTGGGTCCTGCACCAGCTTTATGCTTCACCCTTCACCTCAGTGTTACTTTAATTTACACCAGTGTAAATTCAAGCCCGATCCAGCTTGCTGCTTTGGTGTGTTTTTCTCATTTTCTCTGTAAAAGGGAGATCTTTCCAGGAACCTGGTGGCTCTAAGCTGAAGTACATGGGTCTGGCGTCCAGCTGTTTCATGCAAGACCTGCAGTAGACATGCTGAGCACCATGGGTTCTGCTGTCCGCACCTCTTAGCGGAGGAAGTATTAGTTTTAATGGGCGGCAGCCTATGAAATAATAAATATGTCTTCATTTATTCGAGTGCTGCGGCATCCTAATGAAGCTTAACAATGTTATAAGCCACATAATGTGAACCAAATCAGGTGTTTTGCCAATTTCGATACTTTTACTTAATAAACCTGAAGCCTTTCCTGTTTAAATGTCTGTCCAGGAAGGCTGAAGTCAAAGTAATGTTAAAAACATTGTGAGAGGGATGGGGGGAAACTAGGGTTATATATAGACTCCCTGGTTATTACACTGTGTGTTATTTATGCTCCCCTCTTATAATTCTGTATTACACTCTCCTTTTCACATCTGTGCTCCCACTTTGGGGACATTGTATATATACTGCATAGTATAGTACTCTGTGACCACTTGTAAATGCACTGACTCCCGCCGTTACAACTTTTTTCATTCCAAAAGAATCCAGAGCAGAGATAATGATTTTTCTTATTTTTCTGCTTTTAATGCCTTTTGAATGTTAACTTGGTGACAGTATCTGCTTCAGACTTTCCAGAACTCTGCCATGAAGTAAAGATAGTCTATTACTGTTACAGATTTTACGTTCGCTCGGTTTGCTCTGAAAGGGTGTGTGGACATGTATGCACAATGTGTTATTATTAGAAATTCTCGTCTACGTTTGTAGAGCCCCAGCCTTTTGTCTGTTGAGTAATATATCATGGAAACAGTGCAAAGCATTGCCTCGTGCATGAGTGATGCCGTAGTGTTTGCGCTGACCTTTATATGTTTTTAACATGTGAAAAGAGAAGGCTGTGAAGTGCATATTTTTCATTTCCTGGTAATTGTAGTAGGTAGTTAGCAAGAGTGAATGAAGTGAGCCGCGCTTCAAATGCGCGTTTTCTGTTCAGGTACAATCTTTCCCAGCATCAGAACGGGCCATCGCTGTATTAAATGTTACTCTTGTAGATGGCAAACGCATAGTCCTCGACGCTGATGGAGCGGGGAGTCGTGTACGGCGCGGTACAGGGACTGGCGGAGGAGAAAATGGGTGTATGTTAGCGGAGGAATTACTGCGTAGTATTGTGATAATGCAGAGTGAGCAAACATGCTGGAGGGACTACTTGTGACCGTCCTGCGTAGCAGGCTACGTGGTTGGTACTCCTCTGAGTTTCTCTGACTAATTTTCATCCAAATACCTCTGTTTCCCAGATCCAGGAGGAAACAGAACTGAGGCACTGTGTGTGACTGAACTCACAGCTGCTGAAATGCTGCTGCCTTTGGGCCTGACTAAGGGAAACTTGGAAAGTTGCCCAGGAACTGCATCCTTTTGCAAGGTCCAGAAGTGGGCATGTTGTGTGGGAAAGGTGGCACAAACTCTGCCTTGCTCACCATTTTTCATAGTATACTTGATCTTCAGTGGGTACAAGGTGGCTTAACTTGTCTGAAATTCAGTGCACCGATATATATCAGCTAAGCACTGTGGCCTCAACGAAGATTAGGCTGAGTTAACTTGTTCAGGGAAGAGTCTCCTCTGGGAATTAGGGTACCAATTCCTACTCTGACTAAAGGGCCCAAACCTTGAGTTTTCTCTTCATCTCCTGGCTGGCAAGTTTCCACCCAGGATTGTTACTGCCGGGGCTTGACACAGGCTTTTACTGAGAGCTGCTCTGGCAGGAGAAGTCTCCATTTCATTGCCCATTTCTTCCTGCTTGCTGCAGTGCCAGGCTCCCACAGCCGGCTGCAGGTCCTGCTGCTCGGCGTAGGCTCTCTTCCCCTCCAACCTGCGAAGCGGACTCTCTGTCCCCTTGTACCATTTTTTACTTTTTGCGCTTTTTTTATGTAAAATAACAACGTTGGTTACTCTTATCCACATCTATAAATGGTGCAGCTGAATGACCAATTTTATTGATTTCTTTCAAATGCCTCTGTCAAAATGATCACACAGTGCTGGACTGTCTTCCCAACCTGCAGGGATGTTACTGGACTAATACTATTCTTCTGGTATCTTTGCAGGTGTCTCTACCTTTTTTTTTGTCTCTACCTTTTTATTTTCTTTCTAATGGTGTCATCTGCATTTTTTGCGGGGGGAAGAACAAATATCTTTGGATTGCAAAGAATTGATTACATCTCTCAAATGAGTTGAGTTGTTTGTACATGAGGGAAGTGCATTTAACACGATCTTTTAAAATAAATAGTTGTTCAGATGCCTGAGTCGGGGAACAGGCTGTCATTGGGTGTAAATCAATACCGGCTTCAGTGGCACTTGCAGAGGGATCTGGCCCTTATGCCTGTGAATGACACTACAGAGTTACAGCTCAGCTGGGAACCTTGATTTCAACATTGTGTTAATGATGGGTGGAACACCCATGCTTTCAGCACTTTACCTGTGCAGTGCTTTCTTCTGTGGAGATTAGGGACTCAAGGGGTTTTTTTTACTTTGCAAGAGTAATTATAAGATAATTATTTATTCTTATTTATAATGATTATTTATTATCCTTATTATGACTTGTGCATGTTAGCTACAATCCTCCTGTCCCCAGGAGGGGGGGTGGTATGAGTTGACATGGATGGTTGGGGTTGAGAGAGCAGATGAGGGGTGGTAGAGAGGAACTATTTTTCCCTCATAGGGAAAAAATTGCTGATAGCAAAGGAAATGTGTGTATGGAGGAAAATATCAGTGGGATGGGTGGTGAACACGGAGCTGCTGAGCACAGTAGCGATCGCAGCAATCGATGGTGAATAGCTATTTTCTTCCTGTGATGCCCTGTTAACATTGACAAGGCCTTGTCCTTCGTTAATAGCCAAACTACCTGTCAAAGACAGCACTGATGGCCATAGCTGAACCAAAACTCTTGGCAGATTTTTCACTTCCTCTTGTTTATTGTTTTCACTAAATCTCCTTATTTTTGCTGGTCCCAATGTAAGTGAAAGGTGAAGGCTTGTGACACCGAAAGCCAGAGCAGCATATCAGCGAAACATTGCGATAAGCTCTTTCCTTCCGTTCAAACGCACAAAAGCTCAGGCAGGGCTATCTCCTGGGGTCTGTGCCAGAGCCCCACAGCCCTGGGTCAGGGAGCCCCGCTACCCCCCACACCTGCAGTGATTCCCTCGGCAGTATAGAGAAGCCACCTGGGTTTGTTGGGCTTTTTGTTAGCACCAAAGCTTATGTGTTTCCTGGAGAAACGCTGCTCGTGCTCTGGAATTTAACTTAATAAACGCAGATAATATAGTTCTCATTAGCATATCATAAAAGAGCTGGAGTAGCTCATCTTAATCCTTTAATTTCTTGCTTCTCTTCTTGCCCCTTGTTTGCCCTGGGAAGGGAATGGAAGCCAAGAAGCTCCCCGTGTGCCTTGGTCCACCCCTGCTGCCGCTGCGCTCCCCAGGCTGGGCGCTTGCACGGGCAGACCTGCTGTGCTGGGACCCTGGTGCTCTGCACCTCCCCGTTACGCAGGGAACGGCCCTCTGTGCGTGTGCTCAGGATGTAAGAATATGAAAAATTACTGATCATAGAGCATCTCCATAAATCTTACAGACAATAAGTCATAAAACCTTGTGTCCTTACATATGGTGGTAGCCCAGGGACAGCTTTACCAGATGTGAGCAACAGCCCCTGGGAGGGGAGGAAAAAAAAATCCAGTTGAAAAACTTCTCCCAGCGTTTACAGTGCCTGGAGTTGAAGCTGTGGCTCAGGAAGGCTGGGGCTGCTGGTGGTGTCACTTTTCCCTTTTTTCTTTTCTTTAATACCTCCTTAGTGTTACATTGACATATCTATTGCATGGTGAGAATTCCCCGTGCGCTAATTAAAAAGCACCGTCATTTGTAACTTCTCCTTTGCGTCAGTCGCAACAGGACAGAGCGTTGCAGACCGTGCGGAGACTTTCAGGTACTTCCATGGCTCACGCGTCTCCCCTCCCAGCATCCCTCCTCCTGCCTCCGTGCCCGGCGTAAATGTATTTCTCCCAGGCAGCGTAAAAGAAAGGCAACTGGGTTATGGTCTGGAAATTGTCTTCTGTCAATAAGAAAGGCCTGGTTAGCTTTTTCCTCCTCTGGTTTGCGTATCTATCAAGGCAAATTAAAGGAGACACAGGAAGGAGTCTTCTTGTCTAACAATCACGCCAGGCTGTTGGATCTCTCTGCTTGCGAATGGAACCCAAGGGTTTCGGCGACAGCAAGTGAAACCCAAGCGATGTTGCCAGGCTTTGGCATGTAGTGGTCGAGGCTGGGGTTTTTCCCCCCTATGATGTATCTCTGCTTTTATTGTCATTCTCTTCCCTTTGTGATACCATCCGCAAAAAAAAAAGAATGTAAATAGCAGCCGGCACTTTACAATAATTCTCTGCGGGATGAGGCTTTAACAGAGGCACGCTGTGATTGACCGTGCTAACGCTTCCAGCCTGAAACGCTGCTGCCGTGTCTTGGGAGGGGACGTCCCTGCCGCACAGCGGGCTCGCACCGCCTTTCCCCGGCATCTGTGGAGGAAGCCTCCTTGCTGGCCCTGCGGCGGGGACCTGGCGAGGCTGGGATGGGGAGCGGGGTTTGCGGGTGGTGGTTTCCTCTTCTCCCTAGTGCCTGCCCTCTGGGCCCGGCGAGGCGGCTTCCGTTGCGCTCGGGGAGCGGGTAGCGCCGGCGCTGCCGCACCCGGCTGCGCAGGAGAGGGGTGGCATAACCGGGGGAAGTGGCCGGAGCGCAGCGGCCAGCGCGGCTCTCCCTCCTGCATCCCTGAGTTCAGAGGATGCTTTGCTGCTGTAAGCAAACACAGGCTCCCTTCCGCTCTAGGCAATGGTAAATTAACGCAGAAGAGTGGAAAAATTATCTCTTAATCTCAGTACATATATAAATCCCCATTTTGCACTTTGTGAAAAAGGAAAAGGCAAATTCTGCCTTGGTGTGCCCCGGGCAGGGCAAATTTTAAGGAGGCTGACCAAAACCGGGTTTGCGTTCTCGGTGTCTGACTCTTGCGGACGTCAATGGGATCTGTAGCTGTCGCGCTGGGCTGCGGCTGGTGTTCGGAGCACAGGGATAAGAAGTGCCTCCTTGTCTGGCTGGTGTCTGTGTATGACCACTGAGCATCAGACCCTCGGTGTTTATTGTGGGAGAAAGAAAAAACAATAATATGGCCCTTGAAAGTATGATGTGCTTCTGGGAGGGGGCGAAAACATTCTGCAAAAGGGACCTCCTTACTTGCGAATGGCACTTGTCTAACGGGTTATTCTTTCAGGGTTTTTTTTTTCAGAAGCTGATTGACAAATACAGCAATACCAGGCAGAGGTATCGGAGGCCTACTAGTGCACAAGCCTCTTACTTTCCACTTCTTCCACTTCCTCCGGTAATATTATTTTCCCAGTGCGCTGGCAGCAAATTGGAGTTTGGTGTTAGAGACATAAATTATAAATACATCAACCAATGTAAGAGTGACTTGTAACATTTGTCAAATGAAATCCATTATCACTCAAGTATTATTTGTTGCCGGGTTAAATCAGGTTGTATTTAAATTCATATGGCACAACTAAGCCTAATTTCTCCGTACTCTTTTTATTTAAAAAGAAGCAAGAAAAATCCTTGCCTGACATTTTTAAGAATTAAATATATTTGGGGATCGTCTGATTTGGTCCTAAGCCTTCTTAGAAGAGTTCTCAACATGTGCTGAAGTCTTGTTAATGGTTTATACCCCGGGTTGAGATGCAAAGGATATCTTAAAAATAGCTGAATGCCCAGATGAACCAGCTGTTGGGGGGGGGAGAAGGGAAGTGTTAGTGTTTGGGTGTGATGGTTAAACATTGACTAGCAAAAAAGAAATATCAAGGTTTGGACCTGAACACTGTGAGCGCTTTATTGTGTCAGTCTTTACAGATTTTCTTCCTCGAGGTGAGGTTATATCCTTTATAGCAACATTTGGTAGTAGCTTTAAATTATTAAAGGCATTTCATAGGGTTGTAGCTCTTCGAGCATAGTTTGCAAAGAGGGCCCCTGCCTGTATTCTTAAGGTAGGTTAATGATGACTTTCCTAGCGCAATGTGTCCAGGACACAGAGGTTAATAAAACCCGTAGCTCTTCTTCATGACTATCATGGGATGTTTAATGTTCAGGAGTGTGCAAGACCTCAGCTTAATGTTCCATATGAAGAATAGTGCTGCCAAGCACTCATCATCCCTAGTGCCGGCGCGGGGCATTAGAGGTGCGAGGAATGGGCTGAGCACGCTCGGGAGGAGCTCAGGCACCTCTGGGCACCGCTGTTCCCCTTTGTGCTTGAGGCTGAGGAGCTGGGACCAGCTGGTGGGGCTTCCCAGCTGGTGGTCCACGGCCACTGCCTGGGCCAAGAACTGTTTTGCTGGAGAGAGGCAAGTCCCAGTCTCGGTGCAGCTTAGCTGATGATTCATTCTGAGCTGGCTTGATGAAAGCATTTGTTTATTTGATATGATCTCTTTATTTTCCTCTTTCCTCCTCTCCTGACGCCCCCATCTGAGAATGGGAAGGAATTTTTCGGGGGGTGGGGAATAATGAAAGATTCGTATGGGAGGGCAGGGTTTGCCCTTGTGAAAACTCTCTGAAACAAAGGGAGAAAGAAGGTGGGTGGAAGGGGGAGTTAATTTATCCCTTCCTCTTTCCCCTCCCTCCAAAAAGAGCTTGAGACTTTAAAATAGTCCAGCATTGTTCTGGGACTTAGTGGGCTTTTCTAGCTGTGAATATTGCAGCAAATACCACAGCAATGACAGTATAGCACTGTCTGTATTCTCTCTGTGCGCTGGCTGGGCAGGGATTTTTCATTTCATGCATCATTTACAGCCTTCTGCATTGATCTACAAAGTCAGTGCGTATTGCTAACACAAAAGAAAAGAAAAAAGGGAAGAGAGGCTGAATGACAAAGTTCAGATCCGAAATCAAGTCTGGATTCAAACTTCCCCAAAGCATTGGTCGTGCCTTACTGTTTGCCTCATGCTAAAAGGAGGGTTTATATCACAAAGATCACATACAGGTTTAAGCCAAGTTTTCAAGCCCCCTAAACCCCAGAAAAATTTGAGTCCAGGTTGTACCATAACAAGGAAATGTCAAAACCTCAGGCTGGGATTTTCAGCCCCAAGGAGAGGTCGTTGGATGTATCTGCCTACTGGGAAATGGCTGCATCTTCCATGTTTGACACCTGCTTTTCCCGTAAGCTAAGACAATGGGGTATTTCGGAGTACTAGGGTGGTTTTGCTTTTTTAAGCCAGATCCTGACCCTTTCTAATCGGTGGCTCATGGAGATGGTATCCCACACGTTAGCACTCAAGAGACATGTTCTTTCCTTAGCAGCACTTCCATGTCCTGTTGCAGGAGGGAACAGATGTGTGAAGGGAGGATGAAAGTGGGAGTGAGAGCACGAAGATTGGAGGAAGCACTTAGGGGTTGGGCTGGAGCGACCATGGCAGAAGGGATGACTGAAAGTATTCCCTCGTGTTTCAGTCCACTTACAGTGGAGCCCGCTGCTCTTTGAAGTAAGATGTAGGTTCTCAAAAACTGAAGACGGGGAGGGTGGATCTGATTTTCTTGTCCCATCCAGGGGATTTTATAGGAGAGGAAGCGCAAACTGGAGGAGAAATATCTTCTATAATTTGTTGTCTTTTCCAGGTGTATTTCGTACCAAAATCTCCTCCTTTGGCAAAATTCTATATCTACCAGCACAGACGTCTTTCTTTTTAAGTTAAAAGTTTGCATTTTGTGGTGGTTTTTTTTCAAAAAGGCTCTGCCTAGGCATGATTCATGCACATGCAATTTTGCTTTATCATAGTAACAAGTACTCTAATCTCTCTCATCTGCTTTAATGAACTACTAGTATAATCTTGTCATTTCGGTTCGCTGTACCTTGCTGTTCAGCGAGGTCTCACTTCCCCTGCCAATTGCCCAAGGCCATTAGGCAGCAACAAAGCTCGCTCACGAAACCAGCCCCAGTAAAAAGCAGCAATGCCACGAGGTAAAAAGTCTCAGCTGCTCCTCCAGCAGCTGGGCAAGTTCTGCAGGTTCCTCAGCTGGGGCTGAGCTGAGTGGCCAAGCCGATGTGCTGGCCCGGGCTGCGACGCGCCCAGCCGGGACCGCGCTCGGGCCGAGCCACTGCGGGAAGGACCGCTGTGTCCCCCGGCCGGGTGGCCGGTGCGCGGTGCCCCGGGCTCGGAGCGCGACGGCTGCGCCGGGGCAGGAGCTCTGCCGCGCGTGGCCGCGTCTTTGGGGGTTTTTGGGTCCTGTTTCCAAGATCAAAAGGAATGAGGCTCTTCAGATCTTACAGATAGAAGAGATGTGAAGCATGCTGCCTTCTGTGTAATTCCCCATCAAAGGCAATTTCGCATTTACAGCAGGAGATAGAGAATTGCACAGTTACAAGCTGCAAAAAAAGGGGAGCCCCGACCCCCTTTGGCAGAGAAGGCGGGAGGAGGAAAACGCTGTCTCTGCATTGGTATGTTGCAATTAGTAAAAAGGAGCCTGGAGAGGGAGCAGAGGGCTGAGATCCCTCTGTGATGCTGCCCGACAACTTGGAGAACGCCAAGCATCGTTCTGGAGCAGCGCCGCGGCCCCGCGGAGGTGGGCACGCCCGTGACGGGCTGGGGATTTGCGATGCAGTTGCTCCCCTCACATGTGCCGCGTATCCCACCAAGCCCCGGGCTCACCGCAAGGTGCCGGCTGCGAGGAATCCAAACCTGGGAGAGTGGCTCTCCCCACCTAGGCTGCTCCCGCTTCCCCAGCGGCGGCTGTTGGGCAACGCTTGCACCGTCAGTTATGTAGGACCTAGAGGAGATTCCTAAACCACCCACCGTTGGGTGTTTTAGGAACTGACTGAAATGTCCTCAAAAGGCAAATCCCACTGTTTCCATGAGGAGGCTGAGCATGGTGTTGGAGGCATCCCCTCGCCTGTGCCTTGTCCTGGGGTCTGCTCTTGGCATCTGCAATGTCTTTGCTGGCAGTCAGGGCTGCCTGCAGTGCTCCCCGGCCCATGTGGCCAGTGATGTGCCTGCCCCTTGGAGAGCACCGATCTGTGTGTGAGGGCAGTCGTGTGCTCTCCCTGGGGACCCTTGGGCTGTCCTTGAAGGATCAATAAAAGCACACCCATGAGTGCCACTCAGTAACCTCAGAGGTGGCCCTCAACCTTCTGGTGCAGCAGAGGTGGCATTCCAGGCAGGTGTCCAGTCCTGTTATATCATGATAACAAACTGCATTTACTTCTAATCTATATACTGGTCCTCGTGGGGTGTTTTCTGCTTTTCTGTTGAGTATCAGGAATATCATCCCATGTAGGTCCTTCTAGTTCATCATCAAATTGCCTCCTAAACTTCAAGATAAATGACCGGGGCTAGGCTTTCAGGTCTCCAGATCAATCTTAGGTCTCTGTTTAGGGTGTCTGTGAAAAGGTTACTTGTACCAGATGTAACTGGTGTTTAGTGTTATGGTTGTAAGAGCGAATGAGAACCATCCCGTAGTCCTTACTGCCTCCCCAGATTGCTATTGGTTACAATCACCTCAGAGCCAATATCGGGTTATGTCAATCATTACTGCAGGAAATGGGCCCTTGACACAGAGGAATCCCATTCAATAGCTTTCTATATCATGATTGATTTCAAGACTTAGTATAAAAACGTACCAGAAGGTTCAGAAGATCCACCAAGCTTTCTATTCCCTGTTCTCTCATCCTTCCAATCTGATGAAGAGAAATTTTCTGGCCTTTACCTCTTCCTTCATGTGCCTTTAGTGTTTTCATTTGTGGTACAGCTGTAATTACTACTTCCATTTTTCCACTACTTTGAATACAATCTCACTCTGGGTGAATGAGTATTCAACCAAACATTACAAGGTTTAGTAGATCTGGAATCTCAAATTAAGCGGCCTCAGAATTGTTACCCCAGGGACCTTTTCTGCCTGGAAATTTTCTTGTCTGCTTTGTAGAGTGATGCAAAGCCAAGTGATTTAGGGGGCTGTCTTGCTCCCAAGCCTAATCTCATCAGTGAGAGTTGTCTTATTTTAAAATACCTGGGCAGTAGGAACCTAAAAGTCTCCTTGAAAGCATTGCAAGATGAAGATAAAAGGATTTATGACCTGGGGGACCAGAGCAGGAATCAGAATGGGGCTTTGGAGCTGGGCAGTACAGGTGGCTCTTCTGTGTTAATCTTCCTTTTTTTTTTCTTTAAGTGTCTTACTAATAGTGGTATTAACAAGAATTAATTATCAAACTTGCTAATTAAGACTGGCAATCATTCCTCCAAGCAGCAACCAGCTTCTTGCAGTCCACTAAGAGATTTCCCGTCTCTTCATGCTCAGCTCCTCTTGGGTCACTTAGCCCTTGATGTGTTCTGGATGAAATGGGAAAACTTGCAAGTAAGTTGAGCCAATGTTTCTCTCCTCAGATATCGAAATTAACTCCCAGTTAAAAACACTGTGCTATTTAAACATATTGCTTTGGATTTTTTCTTTTTAAACCAGTGTTTCCACCTCTGTCAGTGGCACAGACACATTGCCATGAAAAACCAGTAAGCAAGCATGGGTCTTATCTGCTGTAATCTAATAAGCCGTCAGTGTGGAAAAAAAGGAGGTCAGCCAAATGCGGCTCCTTTCAGTTTTAAATTCTGAAAATGACTCACTCCTTATTTAGTCTTATAATGAGCTCCCACCCACTTAGGGCAAGCTTCTAATTTCAGCTGCTCTGGCGTAAATCCAGAGGGCTTCCATTGAAGTGGATGAAGCTCTTGTTGATTTACATAGCTGCGAACGAGATTAGATCCCAGCCTCGGGTGCTCGCTGCTGCCCGTCATCGGGCAGAGCCTCCTGCTCCAGGATGGGAGGCCGTTCCTGGTGCAGACTGGATGGGACGTGAGCTCAGGTGTGCGTTGCTGCTCCTGAGTGCTGGCTGTGAAGTTTCCGAGAATGCCGTTGGTGTCAGAGTAGCATCATTTTCCTATCTCCCTACATATCGCACTACCAGTCCGCTCGGTTCTCAAAGTCTATTTTTTTCCCCCTCTCTCAAGGCCCAGAGTTCCCCCTCATAGGAGAAAAGTATCAAGTGCTTTCAAAAGTGAGTGTGAGCACCACAGCTTCTCAAAGACTTCCAGCTCAATATGACTTAGAGCCATCAGTGGTTAGGCAGAAAAGTATTGGTTAAGTAATCCTGGCTTTTAACTTTGTTCGCCTGCTAAGAGAAGTGAAATCCAAGATGTGTATTTTTTTCAATCATTTTCTCTTAACCCTGCCCTCTGTTCATCTGTCTTACTTTCCTTCCTTGCTCCCATTGCTCTTCTAGAAAAGAAACCAAGGATGTGCCTTTGCGTTACTGCCGTCGGACATCTAAGCACAGTGATGCAAAGGGCATTGGGCACTGAAACTCCTTAAATGTTTGTGGGAGGCTGCTAAGGCTTGGTGGCAATGACTGCCTAGGCCCTCTGCCAAAACCTTGTCCTGAAAGAAGTTCTTGGAGGGCTTTGGAAGTCACTGAAATCTTGAGGCTACCCTGGTTAATAAAGGTGCTTCCTAACATATCAGAAGTTGTTGATACGAAGGTCATTGACTTGGATTAAGGGCAGAGCAGCAAAGCCCCATTGGACAAGGACCAACTTAATCTTGTGCATCCAATGCTGTGGCAGGAAGGCTCAGCAGGGGAAAGTGCTGCTCTCCAAATCAGAACTTGGCCAGAACGCTTGTGTTAAGCAGCCGTATGCTTGGAGAGGGCAAGACAAGAAAAAAGCCTCAAACCCCAAACCTTTCGGAATCGGAGGCAGTCAGGACATCAGTTTTATATCCACAAGATGACAGCTTTAGCAGCGTGGTGTTAGCACACGGGTTTCAGTGTTGACTCAAAGGAAGACTACCACCTACTCAAGCAGAGCAGCGTTTCCTGGGCTCCTGGCCCACCGCTGGCCACACTTGCCCTGGCTGGTGCGCCAACGCACAGCTTGCGAACAGAATGCTGCAGCACGTGCACCAGTCTCAAATGTTTTCTTATTTAACGCTGACATTTTACCTCCTGGAAAAGTGCCGTGGAGGTTATTGCCTCAGTATGGTTTAGCGAGACCTCGTGTGTGAGGCTGTCTATAAATGTCCAGGGTGAATAGTGTTCAGGCACTTACAAGCTTAGCCTGTCACAACCTGTTGTGATTTATTACAATTTAATATAATTCCTAGAAATGATTCTCAATACACGTGTTATATAATTGTTTCACAGAAGGGCTGTTTTGATTCACCTGGCAGAAGCAAGGTTCAGGCTAAAGTCAGGGAGTTTTGACTAAACAGGACAATCAAAATATTCTGAAGCCATTTTCCATTACATTCTGTAGCTTTTCATGGAAACTTTCCTATTAATCCTTTCTGGACTGTAAAACAGATTGAAGATGTATCTTATACATGGGGCCAGATTGGTGGTAAGACTTTTGTTGCTTGTCTGGTTTACAGCAGCCTGGGTCTGCTGCAGAGAGTGTCAAGAATGATGCCGGGCCATGTGCAAAGCTTCATTGGGAAATGCCTTGCTTTGGCAGCCTGAAGGCTTGCATCTTCAGAGCTGTTCACTTTACACAGGGAAGTGAGATGCCTTGATGCTTTGGAGGGTCTAGGCTGCTGTCCTTGCTGAGGGGGTCTAAGGTGGAGGAAGAGCAGATATCTAAAACAACTCTGACTCTGAGTTCAGCTTCTTGTATTCTTCCACTGTACCAAAAACGCTTATAACATTGTCAAAGACTTTCAGAGGATGTTACTCACAAATTTCAGTTTCAGATGTGAACTGCTATCATGAGTGCTTATTTCATTTGTCTTTTTCACTCCGCTTCTCCCTTCCTGTGAGCCCTGGATCAGTACAGTTTTGGAGAAAAAAATACAAAGCTGCTACAGCTATGAGAATTACTGCATGTGGCACCATGTCCATCAGTTTGATGTTTTACCATGGCATCACTTGAGATCTGTTTGTGCTATACATGCATATCACAGAATAACTCCTGTAAGCAAAGCAGCAGTCCTCCCCCTGCTGCAGATGTGACCAAAGCTCTTCCAAATCCCATGTTCCCCCTTATTTGTATGGCCCCGAAGGCTAAGATACTCTTGTAAAAGAATTTTTTTTTTCTCCAAAAGTACCCTCTGCCCCCAAATAAAATAACTCTGAGCAAGGTTGCCATAATATTGATGCTTCTGTAGTTTTACCTGTAGATTTGCTTTTCAATGAACAGAGCACTGGTTTCCTACCATATATGAAGACGATAACAGAGGGTTACCCAAGACTTTGGGAAAGGCTCAAGGCTGCCCTGCAACCGGGGTTTGTCGTGAAGGCTAAGTGCGCATGAGCTGATGCCAGTCCCATTCTCTGCCCGTCTGGCAGGGCAGGTGAGATGGCTTTTCCTGCCCAGAGAAGCTCCATCTGGGGACTCAAGCCAACAAGACTGCTGCAGGAGACTGAGTAAGTGTAGGTCTCTAGGGCTTGAGTGGAGATACTTTCATTCCTTCTTAATTGGTTGTAATTAGATATGGACCGGGTTGGAAATTCCCACCATCCACTTTGAACCTTGCACCACTAGAAAAGAAACCTTGCTCTGAGGTGCCTCTTGTCGCTAATTGCCGATGAATTTTCACCTTGAAAGCCTTTATCTTCAATCCTATTGCAAAGTCTTCCTCTGCTCTTATTTAGCTCTGGTGCCTTCAGCTCAGTGTGAGCGGTGTTCAAATGAAACTGGAAGCCCCGGCCGGTTTCCTGGCGGCTTTGTCGAGGTGCTGCTGTCACGCTGCCAGCTGCAATCGGTCCCCAGGGCTGCAACTTGCTGCCAGCGCCTCATGCTATGAAGCTGGGGTTAGAAATGCCAGTATGTATTTAAAAAAAAAAAAATTTGCCTCTTAAGTTAAAATTTTCCACATAGTTGATCTTTCAGCAAATAATGATCTGAAATGACATGCCCGCTCTCCAGATCTAATTGTTAATTGGTCAATCGACCTCTAGCTGACTGGCATATTGCTCTGATGATCTGAAAGCATTTTGGCACGATTTCCCCGGCTCAGGTTAGTTGCTTATACTTGTACAATCTGGTTGCGAAATGTCATCGCTCTGAATCATCGGGGCCAGCGCCAAGCCCTCCGGCGTCCGAGGGAGGGGCTCCCCGAAAGCTCCGGAGCCCTGGCTGGTACCCCGGCTGCCTGACGCCGGGACGGCCAGGCTCTCTGCGCTGAGGATGCCGCGCCACGCGCTCCAGCGTGCGGAGCCAGGTGCCCGTGAGACTGCAAACGCTAATTTGTGACTGAAGACGCG
Source organism: Phaethon aethereus (assembly GCF_964289735.1). Lineage (NCBI taxonomy): Eukaryota > Metazoa > Chordata > Aves > Phaethontiformes > Phaethontidae > Phaethon > Phaethon aethereus. The sequence continues at coordinate 16,850,210 of NC_138589.1, read as the reverse complement.
GCCCCACCGACTGCTCTGATCTTGAGCAGCTTTGCCAGCCCGTTATCAGATTTTAATACAAAACAAGGGCAATTAATTTCTACACCCTTATCTTATCTTGCTGATCTTACAAGCCCTTTCAAAGTTTGGTTTCTCATTTCTAGTTCTTTAATGCGGGCTGTAACGCAGTTATAGTTCAGAAATCTATAATTCAAACTTCAAGACTGAAGGCACTTCCCATGCAGGTCTTTTCATAATTGGTTTCCGGACCGGTCTGTTCTGCGATGTGTAATTGTTAGCAGTTGTAAAAAGATAACTCACATTTTTAAAAGCCTAACGCTTGCTCTGTGCAGATAAAAACTGTGACAAATTATGTTCCAAAAAATCATAAAAGTAGAGAGACATGTTAATAACCAAAGGTGAAGTTTCATCTGGAGGTCAGCAGGAGCTATTAAAGTGGTCAGTAATTCCAGGGTTTGCCAGTAGCAATTTGACCGTACCACTTATCTACTCTGGTCCATGCTTAAGCATCTCCCTCAGTGAAAAAATAATCCACTGAGAGTAATACTGGAGGTCAGAGGTAACTATGGAGAAAAAGCAATATTGTCAAAATAAACCAGGCTTTCAAGTACAGGCATTCAAATTCCCAGTCCATTAAAATGTTTTGACTTTGACAATTTTAACATGCTGTGTGCACATGTTATTTAAAACATTATTTTTATATAATTATGTTCAGATTAAATAAAGAAAAGGTCAAGCAGATCATGTTAAAAAGGGTATAAGGTAAGGGATGGCATTTCATGCTGTCATATGAACATCTGGAAATAAAAGGCAATTTTTAGTTCTAGAATTTCAGAGACACTGAAATGGGGCCAAATAATAAACGTGGATATAACGCAAATTTCATGAAGCAGGAGCTGGAATTGCAAATTATTGCCGCTGTCAGCAGGCTGAGGGAATCCCTCCTGCCCAGCCAGCATACTTGCTGGGTGGCACTGAAGTGAGAGGAAGAGCCTAGATTTGCTCCTCTTGGAACTGAAATCCCCCTCTAGGTGATAGGTAAATTAATGATCTTATTGACGTCTGCATGAGGGTTTCCGCGGGCTTCAAAAGCAGCAGAATCCGTGCCTGTGCGTAGTGCTGCGGGTCGCTGCGAGGCTGGGGCTCGGGAAAGCTGTGCTCGGCTCCTGGCTGCGTCTCGGGTGCCCTGTCTTAGACTGGGGTTGTTGCCCGAAGGCATGGACCCGAGGCGCAGGGAAATATAATGAAGAAGTGATTTTTTTGGGGGGTTTTTTCGGTTTCTTTCCTCTACCTGTTGGCTGCAAGCGGTGGGGTCCAGGTGAGCTTGCGCTGTGTACATACAGCACCCAGGGCAACAAAGTTTGTCGCTTCTGACCTTTGCTGTTTTATTAGACTCCTAATGTTATCCCATTATCTAAAAATCACCTCTCCTTTAGCATTTAATTTTACGTGATTGTTGTAAGCTTCTCCCATCAACATTTTTTTACATGAAATAGTCACTGTGCAAGATACCAGTTATTTGCCTGTTTGTGCAGTACAATGAATTTGTCTACGTGTGTTCTGCTTACCTTATGGGGTATACAGCAGTATATTTTTGGTATATTCTTTGAAGTGCATTTTAGTACACTTTTTTGTTCAAAAGAAACTTCCTATGCTTAAATGATGCTTTGACATGTCTTAAAGGGCAAATGTTCACAAGCATTTATGTAATGCATATTTCTTTGTCTAAAAACTTGGAATAGCTCTGATAAATATGGATTATAGCAGGATAATTTACCTGTTCAAAACATGTTCTCTCATTTACATGTGAGACTGCAAAGGTTCACTGCTGCAGGCATTTTTCTTACATATTCAATGTACTGGGGGGAAAAAAAAACACAAAATGTTTACAAAGCTTAATTTATAGCCCAACAAGGAAACATGTAGTGAGGCATGTAATGAAAATGTCCTGTTTACTTCTGTGCCATTTCAAATGCTCTCATTTTCTAACACTTGAGGCAATTCAATAATATTATTGATTCACACCTGTTCTGTAACACTGCTTTTGCAGGGAGACCCAGCAAAAGTGAAACCACACATCTGCATACACCTGGAACTTGCAGGAATTTGGAATTGAACCTGTCTAGTGTTTAGACAGATGCTGCCCAGGTGCTGTCACGGAGACATTTAGGTACCTGGTGTAGCGAATGCCGCAATCATATACGATGTATGTGGTAGGCTGTGAGCCATGCATGGTGCATAGCAAATATAAATGCACATGACCCAAAATCCCTGGGCTACCAAGCATAAAATTCCAAAGCTTTTCTGTTTTTTTGTGATCGAGGGGTATGAAAATGTTGTATTATGGTAGAAAGGGAAAAGACATTAATTTTTCCATGACACTTCGAGGGATCTGTTTGTCTTTGCAGAGAAGGTGCAAGACATCTGTTTCCCTTAGGGAAGAGAAAAATGAGATGAGTGCTGCAAACCTGGTGAGACCAGCCCATGGGCCAGGCCTGTTGTAATAAGAAAGGTGAAGAGAAGCCCCTGTATTGAAAAACACAGGTGAGGGACCCCAAACTAAACCTTAGGACCAGCAGCCAAGTGTTTGGATGGTTGTTCTTCATCAAATATTTAAGCTACCCAAGCTGTACCCTGAATCTGGAAAAGGGAACCCTCAGTCTCACCAGAACAGGCTTTCCCACCAGCTTCCATCTATTTTCCCTTAGAGATTGATGGGAAAACCAAGCAGAGCAGCCCCTTGATGCCGTTTTGGCTCTTATGTTGTAATCCAGCCAAAAATCAAAGTACAAGAGGCCCTTCAGCCTCTTCAGAAGGGTTTGAATCTGCTTGGGACCTCAGTCGGGAAGAGCCTGGGGAAGTGTTTCTTCCTGAATGGATTCAACAGCGCCTGAATTTAAAGTTCAAACAATGTATTTCTGAAAAAATCCATAGGAATAACAAGTTCAGCTAGAGAGTGGTGTTTTAAATTTCCCCTATCTGTTCACTTAGTTCCTTTTTTCTTTTTCCTATTCTGATTTTCTTTATTTTTTTTTCCCCCGTCTGTTTGCAAGAGGGTTACTGAGATACAGTAACACCCACTGGTGGCAGTAACGGCAGTTTTATGGCTTCTCTTAGCTAACCATTATCAGGCAACTCAGCACACTGAGTGGAAGGCACAATATTGCTTTAACACCCCTCTGATTTCCTTCCTCCCAGGGGGCAAATGCTCTGCAGAGAAACCTCCACACTACTGACCACAATTGCTGTAATTTGTTAGTCTAATGGGAAAAAGTACACAGCCTTTTGAAACTGGAAGTATAAAACAATATTGTGTGATACTTTATATAAATGGTGCTTGTGCTTGGATGTGCCTCTGATTCAGTTGAGTTCTTCCCTTGGAGAGCCTTGATAACCTGGATTAACTCTCCCTGGTAAGAAAAGCACTTATTAATAAATTATACATCTGCAGTTAATTGTTGCCCTAAAAAAAGTTAACACAGTTGTAGAAGAAAGCGTCCTGTATGACAAAAAAAACCTTCAGGCCGAAGAATCATTTGGTAATTAAACCTGAGTTACTCTAGAAATAAGCACATGAGTGTCTGCAATTCTTTGACTCAAACCGTCCAAATAAAGGGAAAGTGTGTGTTTTGTGCCATTTATCTAGAGAAAACAGAGAAACCGTATGATGGCAAGTGACACCGTGGCTCTGCTCTGCTACGGGAACTGCAGTGTGCGTGACGGGTAGCAGAGCCAGGAGGTGCTGAGCAGCATCCTGACCCGCTGTAATGCTGGAGCTCAGTATTTGTAAGCATCCAAACCTAATCTGTGTTTCTAAAGCAAGTATTTAGGTTCCTGAGGATAGAGACTGATGCTCTGCAGGGTTTCTGTCAACTGCTGGGGAGGAGCAAGCCCTTTACAGGTTTTCATGACTATGCAGCCCCTGAGTCATGTAGAAATAGGCCCGTAACACCTAGTCCGTATGCTGTAGATGTGATCTGTGTAATTAATTTTCTTTTTTTGTCAGCTACTTTCACATAATTTTCCCTGTGGTTTGCACTTCTAGCACCTCCCTGCCCAGGGCAGCTTCCAGGTATCCCGTCCGGGGAAGTCCCCGCAGCGATCTCCAAAGCCAGGCTCCAACTTTGATCTCTCCGACCCTTCGGGTTAGTTAGGGAGTTCATTTAGCTGCGGAGACGGATCCCTGAAGAGATCTGATTTGCTGATTCAAGATTTGGTGGACTTTTCTCTAGGTCTTTGTGATTTGTTATGAGGAAGCCTTAAGGTAGCAGAACTGCTGTAATGGTGAACAGCAAAACTACCAAAGCTGGCTGCAAAAGAGGGCTCGTTATGTGAAAAGTTTCCTTTTCACATCATCCCTCGGCATCCCCTACCTAATAGTTGGTTTTTTTCTATGCAGTTCAAAGGCATTGCTGTAGAGGGCTTTCACCCCGCGCCAGACAGGGATGCTAAGGTGGGTGGCAGTGGCAAAGCACTGGGAGCAAGAAGGCCCAGCTGAAATGAAAAAATATTAAAAAAAAAATCTTTCCCTATAGCTGATCAATATTAATTAATGTGAGTGAGCAGGATATATCTTTTATTATGAGAGGGGAAAATGAGAGAAATAAGAACCGAGGCAAAATGCCTCTGCTGCTAATCGGACAATAAGATCTAAGCTTTAATAGCTGCAGAACGATCACAGGGCTCTTGTAACTGCCCGCGGTTGTTTGAACAAGAGTCTTGAGTTTGCATGTTGTGAGTTATTGGAAAAAATCTCTCTACCATTAAATGCTTTGATGGAAGATACTTAATAAGGTCTGAAATGAGTGGAGGAAGCAGAGGAACTAGCCAGTGATGCTGCAGAAGATGCCTGGAAGACAGATTATATGGTGTCATCTGGTCTTTTATGCCTTAACTGGAAACTGTGCAAGTGAGCCAAATACGAGTTGCGCTAGCGAGTTGCAAGCTCTTTGCAACTTTCTAAGCTTAGTTCAGGTTCGGGTGTTCCGAAGTTCAAACACAGCTCGTCTGCTTTGTGCTTGAATAACAAGCTGAACTGGAAAGATATTTCCTTTAAGGCAGGAGGCTCTTCTGCTTTGGTTGGAGGCTCTTCACAGGCTGGGCAAGAGGAGATGCAGAGAACCAATCTTTCTGTGGTTCCTGCTAGAAACTCATTCACCTCCGGTGTTCTGTGGAGGAGTGGTCAGAGGAGCAAGAAAAAAAAAAAGCAGAACCCTCTTGCAACTTGAAGGCCATAAACCTGGGCATAAATTGAGAGGCTAAATAGTTGTGTTCAAGCCTGAAAGTAATGAAGAAGAAAAAAAATCAGATGATCCACTTCTTAGAAATCCTTGTTACTAGGACATCTTCTTTCCAGTTCTTCTCTCTCAAGAATTCATTTCTCTCAAATTATATTTACCCAGTGTAACCTCTACATCACAAACACACTTATCTCTGCTTTATATCAGCCTTAAGGATTAGGAATATGGATCTGTTTTCCAGACTGACAGTCTGACTTACTGACTTGAGCTCATTTGCTCACAAAGCAGCACATGATGCCACTCTTGTCAAAACCCTTTACAGGAAACATGAGCCCAATCAGGAGGGATAAAATCAGAAATCATGTGGTTTGTACATAACCTGTACGTAGCGTGACGGTACACAAATCTCTTCTGCTGTCACTTACCAGCTGCAGCTAGGTCAACGAAGAGAGCAATGAACAGATTGATGTTTTTAAGGCATTTTACATCTTCAAAACAGTTTCAACCATTAAAAATGACTCTTCACCCCACACTTGAAGAAAACAGATATTATTGTTCAAGATGCAGCAGAATGCTCCTTCACTCATGAGGGGTCCTGGAGTCTGTTGGATAGGTGCATCAAGTGCTGCGGGAGCTGCCCGGACTGCACCCTCTCCATCAGCAGGACCGGGACCTCGTTACCACTGCTTTCCATCCTGGGCACATCCAAGTGTCTGCTGCTTGAAGTTTTGACTAGCCTAACAGGCTAATCAGGGGAGTTAGAAGCTAACTGGCTTGTAAAACAGTTACGCTCCATAGCCTCTTACTTTTCCAGTGTATGGCCTGTACCCGAGGAGACCATGGGGGTTTACTGCCCGCAACCCCGGTGCCCCAGCCTGCCTGACACGAAGTCATAGGGCAGTCCCCATTTATCAAGCTTGGAAATGGAGTCACAGCCCAAAGCAGATGACTCCATTTAGCACATGTGGTGCTGGAATTGGTTAAGGTGTTGCCAGGGAATACTAGAACTTTTTTTTTCTATTATTCTACAAACACAATACAGCAACAGCTATGAAGTGGTTGCTGAGGCTCAGTGTTTTCACAGAAAAATAATAATTTAAAAAATTCAAGGACTATTCATGCTAAGGAGAGGAACATGGGGGAAATACTGGCACTTAAATAACACAGCTTGAGAGAAACCCTTCTCTTGTGCTCTTGAGTCTTCCATCACTGTGCCCATAAAAGCGAGAAAGGGTCGGTGTGTCCGTGCCCCTGTGGGGGAGCGCTCAGTGCTGGCATGGCACCCGCCACCGGAGCATCTCGGGTTTACCCTGGGCAGGTTTCTCGGCCACAGTGGACCTGCCTTTTCCAGTTTGTATAGCAGTATAATTTGCAATCACAGCAGCTTAAAAAAAACCAGCTCAGGAAGGAGTGGGATGAATGCCACATGTCTTGTAGGTAGTGTCTAATACAGCAGGAGTTCCTGCTGAAGCTTTTCTTGCAGCTGAATATTTATAATCCCAAACCTTTCATTAGGCAGGGGCAGTTTGAGAGTCTCTGTGCTACCTTGCCATATGCTTTCAAAGTCAGAACTACTTAGTATCTCTAAGCTCTGTACTTTTCTGCTGAATTTCTTTTAATATTGTCTTCAGGTTCAAAACAGGTAAGTGCTGGAAAGTTTGTATAGATTATTTGTCCTTATACATATTCAGACTTAGAATTTTCTTGGATAACAGAAGAAAAAGGTAATACATAAACCATGCAGGACTAGTTTTCTCTGCTTTAAAATACTCCTACCTAAAATTGAGCTCATCTGGATGGGAGATTTTGGCTGAGAGTTTTTTCGTGAATGATGCCAGGGGAAGGTTACTGCTGTTCCTCTGGCACTGCCGTGCAAGCAGGGACGATCTTCTGCAAAACCGAGGTGGATGGCAGATCTATTTGCCTTGCCATGTCTCTGCAATGAAGAAAATTAGACAAGGCGTAATGGGATATTTCCCTTTGAACAGCACGAATATTTGGTTCTCTGACCTAGTCCACAGAGCTGGCTGAGACTGGAAGGTAGCTCAAGACTCCAGCATGAACTCAAAGATTTTTCCTGAGTATTTTTCAGGTGGAGTATGACTCCGTGGTCATGCTGGCAGCTTTTCCAACTCGGTTTGCAGAAGTGTTTCAAAGCTGGTTGGAATTTCTTTGAACATCTCGTTGGGCTGTGTGCAGTCTGAGAGGCTGGCTCTTTTTTATATGGAAGAGTAAAACTAGTTAACTTTTAATGGGACCAGAATCAGGAGGTTGGTTGTTTATTATTTAATCAGTGCTTGATTAGTATATGTGAGTGCACTTGGGATCGAGTTTATAGCTAAATTTGTGCAAGTTCATCCAAAATTTGCCAGCACTCCCAGCCCTGTGGCTGTCATTGACTAACCTTTGCATGAAACACATAGGCAAAGGATCAAACCCGCTATCGCATTTTACTTCTCCTAGTTGTAATATGTTGCATCTCCTCTCCCCCAAATAGATACTTTGAGGCTTTTGCTGCTTCAAGTAAAAAATTAATGAAAGCAGCCTTAGCACGAACAAGTAACCACACAAAAATGACCCGGTGAGCGATGGAGGAAGGATAATTTTGAGAAACAGGCTGACTTCTGAGCTAGATTCAGTATGGCTCATCTTCAAAAGCGATAGTCACTTCATGTCAATTATGACAAAAAAATAACCGGATAACAGACATCTTTGCCTCCGCTGTGGCTCTACTCCGCTGGTCTTTGGAGTATGTCTGTAAGTGTGTGGGACTGTGAGTATGCCCTCCGCAGACTTACAGAATTAGCATGTTGGATGTCGTGAAATTTATTGCCAGCGCTCCCAGTAAACCCCTCCACACCAGACTTGCTGCCAGCTATAATGTTCAATCTCACCATCTCCTATTAGATTTTCATGATGCTACTCAGCGCAGCAGGTCGCCAGCGTCTGGGCGGTTTTCCTACCCTTCTTCGCCGTGTGATGTAATAGTTCATAAGACTGGCAGCCCGTGCAATAAAACTGGTTCGGATATCTATTAATATTTTAACATGCTTTTAAGAAAATTTGGCCTTTTGTAATTCTGGTCTCAGAACAGGCACATATAATGGTTAGTGATACACATTATACTCAGAGCAGCCATTCTGTAGGTATGTTTCTTTTGTTTGGACTCACATTTTAACATCTATTATTAAAAAAAATCTTCTTTGTCAGCTATTTGTTTAGATGCTATGTTGAATTAATCTGATGACCAGAAGAAAACAACTCTCTTTTTTCCCCAAAAGAAAGACTATGATTAAGACTGTGGCTGCTTTTTTTTTTTTTTTTAGCCCTAAGCCCAGCCTTTTCTTTTGCCTTCTGGTACCCAGCTCTCACTGAACACAGCAGCACCATGGATGTGTGTCTATGGTCCTCAAGAATATGTTGGCTCCAAATATCATGCTAGTGACAAAAGCTGACAGGCTTCTATTAACAAGAGGGCTGTTTTTTAAAATTATTTTGTAAAATCTACATCTACCCCAACAGTCTCTCTTGTTCATGGCCATGCATCTGCCGCGTGCAGGGATCCCATTTTGAAGCCACCCACCCCCAGCAGTGTGGAGTGATGCATGTCTTAACTTTTGCCATATAACATCTTAGTTATCTTCCATGGTTGAGAAGTTGTAGCCATACAAAGGAGAGCATGTGGTATGTTAATAGGTATCTATAAATTAATCTGTATATAACACCTTGCTAACACTTAGATTTTATAGGTATCGTGAGCTGAAAGCTTACCAGTCATTCATCCTTTATTGTGTTCATTATGGGAATATGACATCTCGATACTAAATATCTGTGCGTATAATAAAACACTTCAGTGAATTAACTGGGTGATTGGTACAGTATTTCTCCTTTCCACTAATCAGAAATTTAGGGTGTATTAATTCTGATGAATCCTTAGACATTCCCATACAGATAAATTAACTAACTGACTGTTAATAATGTTCAAGGGATTTAAAACAATATATTTCCAGTCTTTTATGAGGTCGATCTTAATCTATAAGCATGTATTGGACATACAGAAAGGGTGAAGGTCTGTCTGCAGTTATTGCCTTAAGAGAATAGAGTACTTTTTCTGTCATATATGTATTAAAATACTGGCCAAATATTTTCAGTATGTACCGCTTGGAGGAGATGAAAAAAATGCATGTCCTGGCCACTAGAAATCCCACGAACACTGGTGACATGAACAGATGTCAAGGCCCACTTGGTTCATCACACCTTGTAGGTAGCACCACCATGGTGCGGGTTACGTTTGCTGTGAACGACTAGGAGATCTCATCTAACCTGCTGCGAGGAGCGCTCTGACTTTGTCCCACCGAAGGGAGAGAGTTGTGGTTCTTCTGACGACAGGCCGCTATTAAGGAAACGGTCAGATTTTTGTCGATGCCATGGTATTAATAGCATAAGCGTTGACTCAGCAAAGCGTGTGGCGAAAGACCTGAACACAAATGCTCTCGTTACTTCACTGAGACCTGAGTATTGCATGAATTGTGTTGAATGGGATCCCAGCAAAGCAGGTTCTTGAAATAAAGCCAAAGTTTGAGTATATCCCTAGATTGTGACCAGAGAATTCCAGATCAATCCAATTTGATTAACTCTCATTTTCTTGAGCCACCCCAACTGGCTCTTCGCCTTTTACACCAGTCTTTTATCCTCTCTCAAATGCACTTGCATTTCCAGCGAGCGCTCTGTCCTAAAGGTGACAGGTACTTCCAAGGCAGGTGAAGTGATCAGAGCAAGGCGAAACCGTTTGCCTCTCAGGGTGGTGAGAGCTTTATATTTAACTAAGATTAAATTGATTTAAATTTGTATTGATATTCTATAAATGAAACATCATAGCTAGACTCTCTGAAGCCCTCAAATGAAGGCGAGGTAAAAATGTGTGTATCTCTCGCCTGCGCGCACACCTATGCACCGAGTGCCAATAATAACCCATGCTCTTAATAATATTAACCATCGCATGTTGGAGCAGTGAGGATGTAAAGCGTTTGCTCTTTCTCTAGGCTCGTACTTCATTTTATCTTCGTTGCAGGACAGGCCATGCATGTTAAGTGCCCCGTTAGGGGAATCAGTCTCTGATACGCTGTATCTCACTTTTGCTTTTTAGTACAGCTGTCTGGGTGGCATCTGCAGTGACAGGAGATATCAACATCTTTTTTAATTTGAAAACAGTAGAAATGATGATTGTTTTCAATCGCCTTCTTAGGAAAAGACAGACAAGAAATCTATCTTCGCAGGACTGTTGACTTGGTGTGTACCTTTGTAGAGGATCAATAGCCAACAGCATCCGTACTCTGACTGCCTTCAGCTGGGTCACGATTTTATGATGGCCAGTGAGTGCTGACCATTATGTAGCCCAGAGAAGCTCAGTCATTTTTCAGATATTTGATTCAAACTCATTATTTTGAGCCTATTTTCAGTGAATTTTGCTTTTCCTCTATCCAGTGCCTAGGGCTGTCTCATTTAGAAAAAATATAAGGTATGTTACCTGGTTTTCATGTGTATGGAAAAATAGTTGATAAAACCTGGAAGTGCAGTGAAGCTTAGAAACAGTCAGATAAAAAGGCAACTTTTTAAAACGGTATTTAATTTTAAAACATCTCGCAATATTGCAGTCTCTTGATCTGGGGGAGGGAGACAGACATGGGGCCTGACTCATACTCTGACCGTTTGGGTTTAGCAATACTTCAGACCCACTGAATTTCATTTCCATAAATTGCATATCTTAATGGGAGATAGGTAGAGTCATCTGCTGTAATCAACCTTTCTCTATTTAAAAAGAAACACAAATCTGGCTAGTATGGTACAGCGTACACTGTTAGTAGAAAAAGCATCATAGTAGAGGGATAATAATCATCAGGGAGAGGTGCTGTTGAGTCTGTCATGGCTGCTGTGGCTTTTATCCCATATCAGACTGACAGATGAGATAAACACCCCACGTTTTAGTCAGATCCTATTGTTTTGTCAGAGTTACTTAAATGTATTTACAATCTCTTTTTTTATAGTAATGGTAGTGAAGCCCTTCCAGAAGGAATAAAGATGATATAACGTTCTTGAGTACCTCTGTCTTACTAATGGAAAGACTTATGTTACAAGGGATATTGTTCTGCTGAGCTCCACTAAAATACATATTTACTAGTCAATCTAGTAGTCGTCTTGGCAGTCAATGCCATGGTATCACAGCGCTGTGTCTTTCAGGAGAACAACAACGCAAGCATAAATTCTTTCTGTGGGACCTTTTTTGTCTCCATTGAGACTTCCATGCCGCATCGTTAAATGAGAAGGAGCCACCTTTGCTACGCGGTACGGTGATCCTATTCCTCTTTGGGATTTCATACGGCAATGAGAAATAGGGCATGCCGGGTCACAAGTGTTGTGAACGGTGGGTGCAACTGTTGGTGCCCAGTTAGCTTAGGGCTGCTCCCTGCGGTACGAGGACAGGAGAACAACGGAAGGATGGAAAGTTTATTAACTGTTTTGAATGAATTGGTGGGATCCCTTCATGCTCAGGTATTCCATGCAGCATTTAATTTTTTATTTATTGTGAATGCAATCACAAGATAATATTATTCGCCAAGGAATAATGATAGCTGACTGGGAGTCACGTACTGGGATTCCAGTTTCTGCTGGGGTTCCTGGTCTTCTCCTGCTTTGAAGAACATATTCCTGTTTCCCACTATGGCCAAAAGCTCAAGAGAAAAGTTCTGCCGTTCAAGTTTGCAGGAAAAGAAAAAGATAAGACAACTTTGGGTTTTCTGAGAGCACTTCTCAGTGTCTAGCACTCCTATAAATGTGACCCTTATCCTTGCAGTAGAAAACTAGTCCACATGTGGGACAGTTTCTGCCTACTCATACCCCTTGGGAAGAGATCCAGTTCAAAAATGTCTTCCTTCCTTATCAGCATTGCACTGAAAAGCAACAAAACAGGAGATAAAACCTCACACGCACAAAAGCAGCTATGAAAAGCTTTGAAACCACGTTCCTGTGGCGTTTGGTCAGCTGTCGGAACAGGAGATCATCACGCCACAGATTAAGCAGAGGGCCATTGTGACCTTGATTTTCACAGTGAGCCGCCACAAAGTTATTTAGCACCAGTGTTCCTGTAATGGTGACACGTTGGGAAAATTGAGCGCTTGGTGGAGCTTCGATTCGTGCTCCCACTCCGCGTTTTGCTGGCCTGGCAGGAGCATCTGGGGCTGAAACACAAACTGCCTCACCACCCTCCGGGGTATTGACCTCCGTATGGGCCTCTGACTTGGAATAAAGGTGGAAAAAAGAAGCGTAAAGGCTGGAGCGCAGGGTCTCTGGCTGCGGAGGCGGCAGCAAGGAGGAGCGCGGTGGATCGCGGGCGTGATGCGTTCCCTGCCGGCACAGCCCTGCTGTGGTTACAGGGCCATATTTTGTGGTTGCGGCTGCGTTAGCGGTGTAGTTAGCAACGTGAGCGTCCCTGTCAAGGAACACACATGACAAACCATTAATAAGGAGGCGACTTGATAGGAGGGGGAGCAGACCGAGAGCAGCACAGGCGAGCACTGTGCTCAGGCTTGGAAGGGAGATGGGGCTCTTGACTGGGGGTTGGGATTAAAGAAAAACTTAATTTTGGCTCCAGCAGCTCTGATAGCTCTTCACTGCTTATTTACGAGGGCAAAAAGGTGTCACGGTACATTTCTGGGGTGTGGATGGCCCTACAGATGCTGCATTTTAGGTAACTGGCTCTGCATGAGGCAGACCAGGACTTCGCCCACCACCTTTGGTGTCCTTTTCCGTGGCAGCGCGTTGGTGTTTGCCCGGAACAGGAAGGGTTCTCTCTTTTTGGGATAAGGGGATGTATTTCAGGAATTTATATGGAGCCAAATGATTGCAATTATATAATTCGACCTTGATAAACTGCTAAAAGAATGACTATCTTTATTCAATGAAAAAGTGAATGTTTCCCAGAAATGGAAACGCTCTTACTTTGTACCTGTGTAACCTGTGATTTGTTTTGTCAGCTACCTTAAGGTGCTGCCAGCTGTGAAGAAAGCTATTGCATGTCCCTGCCGTTCAGTGTGGGTGAAATGATCTTTGTAGATGAAGCATGTGAATATCAGTTTGCTACATTTATAAAGAGCTTTAGGGTACTTTGGCACGAAAGGTCCCAAAGTAGTGAGAGATATCGTTACTATAAAAACATTTTATCCTATTTTAGTATGATGGTTTATCGAGTTTTAAAGTACTTTTCATGGCAAGCATATATATATTAGCAGCAGCAGCAGAAACAGATGGGAATAAATACATGTTTTCAAACAAACTTTCTGGGCCAAATTCTGTTCCCAATTCTGTATGTTGTAAACTTGGAGTAAGCGTGTTTAAGTTAGAGACAAATCCTCCGTTTTTTATAAATTAGGTTACTGTACTTTGAATGAAATGGTGCCTGGTTTCACACTGGAGTAGGAGTGACGTAAACTCAGACCTCAAAGTTGACTTGAAAACAGTTTTGTCCTTCTCCAGTGTTGCTGCAGCCACACGCAAGCACCTACAATCTAGTTTGCCACAAAAGACTTACTAGTAGAAGACAAAAAAATTTAGTAGGAAAAATGCCAGTGGGAATGTGCCTCAGGGAATTTCAGCGTCTGCTGAAAGCTGTGTAGATGCGGTATCTAGATACTACAGACAGTACAGAGGGAAACATTATCAGTAGTTCAAGTATGATTGACAACATCTAGTCCACCATTCCCCGTGAAGAAGAGAATGAGCATGGTATGTCTCGATACCCTTGTCCTAGAGGGAGGTGCTTATAAAGGAGCTGATGCCAATTGTACAGGTACTTTTATTGTTTATTGCAAACTGATTTAAAAGGACAAGCTGGTGCTCTTTCATGTCTAACCAGAAGTCTATACATGGATTTCTGGGATGCTGGAAAAACTCTCCATGTGAAGGTTTTTTCATCCTTACAAAAATACAGAGATCAGTTTTACAAGAGGAGGACACCATCCTTTGCAAAAGCCAGTCTGTAATTTAGTAATGTCACCTTTCAATATTTCTATAGAAAACTTATGCAAATCTTAGTAAATCTTTTCCTGTTGTGTATTTGCACCACTTTGTTACTACTCTTAGCTAAAATGATGCATTAAAGTAAGACTGTGTTAATGATACAGTGCTGGGGGAATATATCTCAATCTAATGTTGAAGAAATCCATTGTACACGGAAAAATGAACTGACCCCTTGACAGAAAAATAAATTAAAATGAAACCCCGAAATCGACATGTTAATGAATAAATTAAGGCACGATTTCTCCTACCCCACTCTGATGGCTCTTCATCTCTTCACACCCATTCACTAGAAACGATAGTAAAATTAATAGAAGTCATTCTCAGTCAGGCCTATAGGTGATACTGAGCATGTGGCAACAGGTATTAAAAAACCTCGATATACTATAAAAATCTCATCCCTACAAAAAGGTGACATAGTCCTTTAAAAATAGCTCTTCCGATCCATTGTGCAAAGACACTGACAAAGATTGACAGCTTTTAGAAAGGTGTAATGTTCCCAAGCCAACTGCTAGCACAGCTCAACAAGATAAAGATCAGTAATTCGATCCAGAGGAGAAGGCTAAATGTTAGAGGTTAAGCTGCTATGTTCCTACTACTAATCAAGCTTCAACACCTTATTTTAGCATCATCAGACCTCAATAAGGAAATTGTGAATTATTAAAGCTCCAGCATCCTGGTACGCGTTGATGCTCTTCTGAGAAGCTGTGTCTTTAAACACGCTGGCTGTCGTCTTAATTGACATGTGCTGGATCTTTCCGACTAGGTCCTGATGTGCTATTTTTTTCTTTCTTTTGCTTGGATACTGGTAATTTAAGGTTAAGGTACTTTTAAGGTGCAGTATGCTGCTCTAATGAGGACTTAATGGAGTGGAACAGTGATCGTTTGTACAAACTATACTGGACAGACACCTCCTGCATATCAAAATCTAGACACTACAGATCCTGACACTGTGTCTACTTTTGTCCCAGCCGCCATCAGCAGGTTTTTTAACCTGGTTCCCTAATGAAATGAGGCTCTGGTGGCTGCACTCTCGGCCAACTCTCTTCTCCCCCGATGCCTTTCAAACCCGTTGGCGGATGTCAGCCGAGCCTGACCGATGGTAAAGTCCTACAAGGGAAAATCGGGGCGAGGAGCGAGACCCTCGGCAGTTGCCGCCTCTGCCGAGGGGCAGCCGGCACGTGGTCGGGCTGAGCGAGCGCTGGGATGGGAGTGAGGGCAGCGGTGGAGCTTCCGTCTGAAGAAATCTTTCCTTCCTCTGAAAGAAGGGTTCAGCTGAGAAACTTTGTTTTGAATGCTATGGAAGCTGGTGTTGTCCATGCAGGAGTGTGAAAAAAGCTTAAGTTAGTCAGACTTCATAAATCCTTTAAAATTTCAGTATGATAAAAGTGCTTTGATTGATGTATATCACACCGAAACAACCACAGAGATCTCAAGGACAAGTTCTGCTTTGATTTCCCACAAAATGTCCTATTTGCAGAAGATGGGTCAAGTTTCCAGGTTAGTTTTACATGGGAAAGTGGATGCGCCGAAATGACGGCACTGTCATTTGGTCTTTCCCTCTGTACCAGTGAGATGCACCGTTTGCAGGGACGATGATCAAACTGCCTGTCCACTTCTGCACTCTGCTCAAGTCATCTGACAAGTCAATTTGTATATATTATCAGTCAAATTGTCAACCAACATTAGGCTGAGTGTCTCTATATTTAACACATCAAAATAAATCCCATCAATGCTGTAGTTTATACCAATGATAAGTAAAAGAGTTAATCCATAATTATACTGAGCAGTGCCTGCTAATATGCCTAAAATATCCAGTGTGATCACTACTAGTCACAACCCTCCAAAGCTATTTCCTGGCATCTGCGCTCCCCAGGGGCAGATACCCGCAGCGTTAGTCAAGCCAGGCACTCCTGCTGCTGCCGCCTCTCCAAAAAATACTGCTCTTAAAAAGAGGCAACGAGGATGTTTGTTTTATTTGCAGTCACGCTGCCATGATAAGCAGCCCAGGTTTTTTGCCACCGATAAATGGGAATTTTGCCCCAGATACGGTTTTGCAGTACCTTTGGCATAAGCACTCAATGTATTTATTTTACAATGTTCTTTCCCAGATTTCCAAGTTTAAAGTGACTTTTTTTTTTTTTTGGTCCAGTCTGCATTCTGGGGATTTTGACTTACAAAAAACAGTACTGTTCCCCAGCTCTGTAAAGGCGGTTCTTATAACTGATTGCTTTAGTGTTAATTGCATTGCTGTGACATCCCATGCATGAGTGAGATGCAAAGGGAGACCTAGTGGGGCTGATGTTAAAGGAAATCCCGGGAAGTCTGCAATTACTGCACTGATCAGTGTGGTAGGAATGCAGCCTCTTTGTCCTTGCAAGAATCTTTAACACGAAAAAATTAATTAAAAAAACCACAAAATAAAAAAAAAAAAATCACACAAAATATTGCCATTTCACAAATGAGTCCTCCTGGCATTTTCCATTCGTTCCTGTAAAATTACTGACAACTCTACACATTTCTATAATATTACTTCAATCTGCATCACTAGGAAAACCTGAGAGCTTATTAAAGAGATTTATTCTTTCAGTCTTCAAGGTGTAAAGCAGTTCCTTACAAATGCGCTCCATCAGCTCGATACGTGCCGGTTCGCGGGAGGGGGCTCTGGTTTAAAAGGGGCTTTAAGCGCGCTGTATTCAGGGCGTTCCCGGGGTGCTGAACGGGAGGCACTGGGGCAAATCCCCGCAGCAGCACGTTTGCCATTTAATTCCTTAGCAAATGCGGAGGGTTTAGAGAGATCTCGTAGCTCCACCGCGAGCTGGGTCCTCGGGCGCTTTAACTAGTGCTGTGCCATCCATCTGCTCTCGTCGCTTCTGACCCGCTCGTGCACCGACCCAGAAGCTAAAGCAGAGGGCTTCGGCTTTCGTAATTAAGAACAGTCGTCTCCTTTCTGATTGCTCAGACTTCTCAGATTTCTTTCTCTATTTAACTTAAAGATTAAAAAAAGGGAAGGGAATAGCATCAAGTAAAGCTGTGTTTCCAAGCAAGGACAGTCGTTTCTCTTCCAGTAAGTGGAAGTCCTGTTATATCGACAATGCCACTTGAGAAATTGGTGGAACTCCGCAGGAGGAATGTTAGCGATATTGGTCCTGAAATGGCAGCCTCTTACGCACAGGAGAAATACTGGTTTTGTAGAGTGATTCTCTTCCGTCTCCTACCATCGCAGAAAAAGCAATGTAAAAAAATGTGTGTATATATATCTATATAACTGCCAAGGATCTCTCAGCTTTTCTGAATTAAATGAATTTTGCACATTTTTTTACTTGAGATCTAGAGTGCATTCCGTATTGGGAATCTGTGGGAGAGCTGAAGTGGGTAATTTAGCAGGCTGTAAAACGCGCTGTAGCTAGAGGCTGGTTGTGAAAAGGCTCTAGCGTCCCGTCTCTACGCAGAAGCCGCGGCTGCAGGCAGCTCACAAGCGCGTGATGTAACGGTGGCCTGAAACGTGCTCCAGCAGCTACCTAGAACCTGTGAATCTTCTTAGCAGGTTGGAAATTTGCACCAGCAGCGTGCCCAGGGCAGCCAGCTCGGGCTGTGTGTGCTGCACAGCGGCCGGTGCTTCTGACAGGGATGATCTAGAAACGTCTTCCCATTACTAAATGGTTTAACCTTTTTTATTTAAACTCCTGGAGTTCGTCAAGCAGAACTAGGTTGTCTCGGCTGTGTTGCCAGGAAGAAATTTTATCCCTGCAAACACCTTATCTTTTAGTCTGAGTTACCTATCGCCACAAGCGGGAGGAAGACTATGGCTCCTGCTATCGCTGCCTACCTCCCAGCCCCATTTTTTGTCTCCCAAAGCAGCTTTTGGAGCTGTTCCAGGCAACAGCCCTCGGCTTGGAGGAATCACGGGGCGAGGGTGGGTTTTTGTACGTAGCGCATAAATCTGTTTGTCGGCTCCGTGTCTGGACACAATTTTCCCCAGAAGCGCCTACAAATGTGTATTTGTTGCGCGTGTGCGTATAGATGTAGGTGCTGTTAAATCCTGTTCCTAACTGCAGGTTTGCCAGCCAGGTGGGCACTGTAGCTCAGAGGGGATGGTCAATAACGAATAATCCTAGTGTGAGTGGAAATCATCAGCAAACCCAGCTGGGAGGGGAAATGCGGTAATTTTCCCAGCCTCATGCCTTTACAATTGTCTGATCCTGCTTTGACATAACGGCATTGCAGGAGCAAGTTGAAAAAAACGTTGGAAGATGAAGCTCTCCTGGACTTCTCGTTAGCCCACTTAGCCCAGTGGTGGTGTGGGGAGAGGGAATAGCCAAGGTCAGGGGCAGCTTGCTCCACGAGTAAGTTCTCCCGAGTCTCCCCAGCCCAACGACAGGGATAGTATTTTTAAAAGAAACGGCTTTTCTGTCTTAAAAAGCAAACTCTGCTCTGGTCGCATCTCTCTTCTGGGCATGCGGAGCTGTAACGTGAGGAAGCTCAGCCTGGGAAATAGACTGACTTGAGCCCTTTCCAAATAACGCGGGGAAAGCTGGTAGCGGCAACATGACACTGTCAACAAATTGACAATTCACATTCCCTCATGTGGTGTCAAACAGGCACTGCTGCACTTTTCTGTACTCGCTCCAAAAGGGTCCCGCTAGGCTGCGGCAGCAAAGAGGAGTTTCACCGTCGGAAAAGCCGACGATGGCAGGGCGGCTGCCAGCTTCCGCGGCCGGCGCGGACACGGAGAACTGTTTCTGTTTGTTCAGCTCACAGGGTCTTAGCAAAATATTAAGAGGGCCTCTAAAAAGGCAGGCTTCTCCGAGCGCCCCAGCAGCCCCCGCAAATGCAGCTGAGCTGTTTGCAGAAGGAATTGCGTGATGTGGCTGAGAGCTTGTCCTGCTCTTCCCGAGGTTTTGGTGTAGAGAGGAGTCCTTTTTGGTTAAGGTAGCTGTGGAAAATGGCTGCATTTGGGGCTTGTGGAGCTGTGGCGAGGAGGTAAATCAGCCTCTCCTTGTGATACTGGCAGAGCAGAACCAGCGCTGGGATTAAAAAAGTGTCTAATCTTATCGTCAGAGCCTTTCCCCACCTTTCCGAAAGCCGCTGCAGAAATACCTCTAAATTCAGTCTCTAAATTCAGCCCGCGCGTCTCTGAAGAAGTACGAGAGTGCTTTGGCCACGTACCTCCCGTGAGCAGGTAAAGCTTTCGCATCCTGAGGCAGTTAAAAATGGGGATCGGTTTGAAAGTATCACCCCTAAAGGTGAGGAAATTCCGCTGCTGCCGGTAGCCGGTGTGACCCCAGGCTCCGCTGCCGCCGACGTACGGGGCGGATTCTCCAGGAGAATTAAGGCGGCTGCAGCCTCTTTCGTGGAGCTGTGAGTCCCGTAATGGAGCTGGGGTTAGGTCCTGAAACGGATGGTCTAATTTTTCACAGATACAGCATAGTACTTCACAGGTCCTCTGTGAGAGAGCGGCTGCTCCTCGTTTCTGAAAGCCAGGACAAATTTAGAAACCTAACTCAAGACTTCAATTGTTAAAAAGCTGGGCCTGTCTTTCTCTGCTCAGGAACACATCCGTACCATTACAGCTGCATTCATCATACCCCTTTCCCATTTGTTTTCTACCAACGTTCAACCAGAGGAGTTTCACGGAGGAAGCGAAACACAAGAGCAGTCACCAGTGGTGGTGATCTGTCCCTGAAGCCTGATTCAGTGAATTGAACTCATCCATTCAGAGAGCAGAAACATTCAATAAGACATGTGGGCCCATCCTTTAAGGTATTTAGGTACTTAACTATTAATGTTTCCAGTGGTTGCTAGGTGTTCGGGCACTTTCAAAAGCGGCATCTGCCTGCTCCATGAAAAACTGCTCGCTCTTGAACCTTCCAGCAAACTTTCGTGAAAAAGCTTACCTCTGCACTTGCATTGTGATAAATGATTGGGTTAGGATTAATTTCAACTAATTTTGGCCATGGAAAAATCAAGTGTCCCATCTGAGCTACACACCCGGGCTATCTATAGCGAAGGAGAGCGGCATCTCTAGAGGCTGGCTCAACCCACCTGGTATCAACATCTACCTTTGGGGTTGGATGAATTGTCTTTTTGCTGCCTTAACTATTTAGAAAACCTAGAAAACTAGTTCAGCTAAACACCTAACTTTTAGGTGACTAAAGTAAGGTGAAATAAATCCCTCTCACTGTGAGTACTTTTAGGTAATGAATAATTTCAGGGTATTTTAATTTGCTTGCAGACACTTCAAGAACAGAAAATGAGGTAAAATTAGTCATGTGGTTAATTCATTATGTATAATTCCCCTAGCTAGAATCAGGGCAGAAGCCTGCCCAATAAGTCTAACCTCATGACTCCCATTGACATTTTTACAATTTGAAGAAAGCAGAGAACTTCCCCAAATTGGCTTTTCACCTAGTCCCATGAACCAATTTCAAGTCCAAGATTAAAAGTGCTGATCTCGTATGAAGGTTTGAACCAGAACTTTTGCTGTTTATAGCAATGTAGGCAACCTTACTGTTAATGAACATTGTGAAATATTCGGAAAAGTATGTCAGGTCCCGTCACAAAGGACACAGACACATGCTCACATTTTAAAACCCATCCTTCCGGAAAGATAGGCTTGTTATAAAACTTGTGCTTATTTCTAAATATGTTGAAAGAATTTTGTAAGAGGTAATCTTATCAAGAGAATGTTAAAGAGGGGGCAGCAATCTTTTATTACCAAACCAGCTTCAGCTTTTAAGAGCTGTGCAACCAGTTGTCTTGTTTTGGGAGGTGAAAGTCACTCAACAAAATCTCACACACATACACAATAATCGTCTACAAAACGCGCGTGCTGGGCTCGGTACCACGTGGCGACAGTAAAACCTATTAGTTGCTTGGAGGTGTTGGCAGAGCTGTTTCCCTCAACCTCTACCTCCCTTCCCTGTACTTCCCCAGATCTGACTGCAGATGCCATGGTTGACCTTTATCCTTGCTATGCACTGAACCATGTTCCTCGGTCCAGACATTTCCCGAATGCAGAGCTGGATGTGCAGAGGAGCCCTTGGTCTTCCCTAATCCTGGATGGATCCCATGGATGGCACCTGGGAACATTCTGTCCATGCTATTGTATCTTGTCAAGCTGGACATTCTTCTGCGTGTGGCCAGTGGTCCTCTTCCAGGGTACTTAACAAATATACCACAAAACCTCTCTTGATTTTGAACCCGTGTGTCTTCATTGATGAAGCACCCCCTCGGTCCCTGACCTAAGGTCAATGACTTTAAAGGACATTAACTAGCATTGACTGAGAGATTTGCTAAAGGTCAAGGCTTGAATAATTCAAGCCCCATAAAGATTTCACTAAAGTTGAGGCCCTCTGGGCAAGTACCTAGTTTGTGTGGGCAGGGTGTCCATACGTCCCTGACAAATGGGGATGGTGCCGCTCCTACGAGCGATCCGAGGCGGCTTGTACGAGCGCTGGACGTCTCTGCCTTATAATCTTGCAGGGGTAGACAGAGTGGCAAGAGAGGAGGAGAGTTCGTTTGCTTGTGCCCTTTTTCCACCCACCTTCTTCAGCCGTTATGATCCCTGCAGATGGCACGGGTGTCCCGCCCCTGCTGAGCATCCTTTGGTAGGAGCCAGCGGCACGACGGCTAAACTGCATCTTTCCGCAGATGGTTAGCGGCTACAGGAACGCCAGGATGCGTCGTTGCTCCTGGCCGCAGCGACGACACGACCCCCAAGTGCAACAGGACGATTTCACGAGTCGGTGTTTACTTGTATTCAGAGCACGTCTTAACGGGAGCGATATTCTGCCTGGCGGCACCCTGTTCCTTCCAAAGGAGCACGGCAATGGCTGGAGCGTGTATTTTGAGCTCTATACTAAAATCTAAGCTGAAAATAGCATTGAGACGGAGCATATGTGTCTTGGAAGAGCCTGTCATTTCATCCCCTTCAGAAAAGTCTGACTTCAGTGAGTTACCAGCTGGGGCTTAAACCTCCGACAGATTTGAACAACGCCAGAACCGCCCTGCGTTATTGTGTAACTCCTAACCGGGGCTCCCGCACCGGGTCGCGTCTCTCCCAGCGGCGCCGAGTCCCGGCATCGCCCGGGGGTTCCAAGCCGGCAGCTGCCGGGTGGGCTTCTGCGCAGGCAGGGAGGCAATGGAGGTCCTGGAGCAGGGCAGGCAAACCAGACGCTCCCTCTTCCAGCCAGTAGATCTCCACATGCTCCAGCGCTGTCTCGACTGACTAGGGAAAAAATGCTGGTTAGAGCGGGACGGCAAGCCCTGCAGGCGCTTGAGCTGGCGGGTGCGAACGGAGCTGAGCCTCTGTCGCGGCTGCGCACGCTCGTGCCCGTGCGCTGGAGAGCCGGGTCTGCCAGGCGTGGCCTGGGGACCAGCAGGGCCTGGACTGTCTCCCCCGGTTTGGGGAAGCAGGTTGCGAGAAACCTGCTGGGTTAGGGCAAGTCTGACAGCAGAGCAGCCTGGTCTGAAGGCGGACGGTGCCTCACCCCGTGTCGTTCGCGCAGCGTCGGGTGCGAAAGCGAAAGGCGTCAGGACCGCGCCGCTCCGTAGCGGGTGCTGCTGGCGAGCGGCCTCTCCGCACCCCGAGCTTGTGACAGGCTTTGCTAACTTCACCCCGCAACGCAAGCCCAGTCCCACTGACCCGTAGAAACAGACCCACAGGCTCCAGCGAAACTGTCCACATGAGTAAGAGCCGCTTGAATGAATGATTGTTCGCAGCGTCTGTGTGTCTGTTATTTTAACTTGGAGTAATTCAGGAATGACTGTAGATATATCCGTATGATGACAGTTGTTTCAGTGTTTTCATTCAAAGCTCTTCCGAAAAACAGGTGAGGCTGCCTAAAAAGGGCATTTTATAAATGAACCGGACAGTCATTTGAAATTGGGTTTCCTTTGTTTGCTGTTAATAACAAAAGCATATCTCTCTATTTGAAAAGTCTCCTTTTTTTTCCTCTGCTGGAGCATAGAAAGAATTCACAGCGCTTTGTGCTGGGGCTGGAGCTAGCTCCAGCACCAGCTGGTAATAAAGCTACAAACATGGATCTATATGCTTTAAAAATGAAGAGAATTGCTTAGACAATCATTGAAATGGCATTTGGTTCAATTCCACGATAAAAAAAAAAAATTTTGAAAGTGTGACCTGGTGTCATAGGGACTTTTTTCCAATTCTTCAAAGAGTAATCCCAGTTTACCTTTTTTTTTCCCCTCCTTTTTTTTTCCCCCTTCAGGTTCAACCCCTTTTATCACACTAAAGTGCCAATCAATATTGTGAGATAGATGTTACATCTTAGGTTTTTATAACATTACTTGTCCCAGAAGGGATACTGTATCTTTAAGGAAATGGACCCGATATCCTGTTTCTGAAGGATTAAAACACTTTAAAGAGACAGAAGAGGCTGTAAACCCCTATCATATTCTTATTCTCTCTTCATTATCTTGTCCAGTATCTATCCCTGCTGAGTAAATCTGGTTGTGTGTTTCTCCAAAGTGGTCATAAGAAGAAATTTATTTACTTCTCTTTGCACTGGAGGGGCATTACTAGGTTTCAAGGCTCTCCGAAGTAATAAAGATTTTGCAGTGTGTGCAGAAGGAGCAGAAATTCAGAACTTCTTTTCCCCCTCTGAGGTCGTTTGGCCAGCCTAAAGGGGAGACACTTCTCATTTTCTGACAGGCTTTATTTCCGTAAGATTTTCCAATTAGCAGGAAAAGGTCACACTAATGTTAGTGCTGCGCGGAGGAAGGGGGATCCGACTATGCAAATAGAGGTCTCCTTGAAAGGACAATATAAAAATATTGTATTTTCCTTAATTTCTTAATTAAAAGTTGGAGGGGAGGGGAGTGCAAGTGTGCGTGCTTGTGCGTGCGTGTGTTTGCCGGAGGGGAAAGGGAGCGCTCCCTCTTGCCTGGGGTCAGCAATTTCCCTTCGTTTGCGGACCTCGCTTTTCTCTGAAACAGCAAATTGCGTTCAGCCCTGCCTATGTGTTTGTCCACCTGGGTGGAAAACAGGCATCCCGACGGATTTCCACTCTGCGAGTGCTCTGCGCGAGGGGCAGGGAGACGACGCGCGCGTAGCGCCCTTTTCTTTTTGCTCCCAGTTAATTCTGACGAGGAATTCGGGGTGGGGTTTTTTTGGATGGTTGGTTTGGGGCTTTTTAATCAAACCGAGCTGAAAACAATCAACGCTGACTGCAAGCGCCCGTGTCCCCCCCCGCTTTGAGCCCTGCCAGAAGCATCTCTCTCTCTCTTTCCCGGTAGCTTTTGTTTTCTGTGCCGGGTGCGCGTGTGTCCCCGTGCACGTGCGCGCCGAAAGCGCAGGAACTTTTTCCAACGGGGTGAAGAGCCGGGAAGTGTCAGGACTTGCTCACGCTCAGCTTTCAAAGAAGCCCCACATTCTTCCTCCTCGCAGGCAAGCATCCATCTCTATTTTTATAGCCCGGGAACAGCCGCGGCCCTAACTCGTGCCCCTTCCTCCACGGAGGGGTCGTAGCGTTTAAATTTGGCTATGGGCATGGGGAGAGGCAGGTGCACAAGTCTGGAATCTCTCTGCAGGCGTTAAACCGGTCCAGCTCCTCCCCGGCGTGTTTCCTCCTCAAACACAAAAGTGGCTTTGCAGCCGGGGAGCTGGAGCCCATCTCGGGAGTCAGTCTGGTCTTGCAGGCGTTGTACCGGGGCAAGTGGACCGGAGCCCGGCTGCCTGCCGACGCCTCTGGGCTGACAACTGGTGCCGTGAGTGGATCACGGGAAATAGGAAATCTTTTCATTTTAGACTGTAACTTGCCGAACTACACACACGCACACGTACGCTTATATATATATATAGTCACCAGAGAATTATTTCACAGGAAATTAAATATTTGCAGCTCTCCCACACCATTTCATATCTTGCCAATTCCCATAACCCCCTTTTCAGATCACCAATCCCTGCTGGAGCCCAGAAACTGTCTGTCATAACCAGCAGTTTATACACTGGGAAACATTTCTGCACCAAATCCTTTGCTGGAGTAAATTGGCAGTGTGCCACCAAAGTCAGAGCCGTCGCGGTGATTTGCACCAGCTGCGGATCCAGCCCAGAGAAATGTGAAAAACTCAGTGAGCTTTGTGCGTCGGAGAGTTACACGGTGAGTCCCCAAGATAGTAAAAGCTAAAATATCCTGATCTCCCAAGGAGCTGATCAGAATAGTATATTTTTCATCCGCATTAAGCAGTAAGCTTAGGCTGCACCATGGAAATCTTCCCTTCCTTCTTCTTAAAAAGGATGTTTTATCTTCCCTGGGTTTCCACCCTGACATTTATACCGAATGACAATTAACTTTCCTTTCCCATTAATCAAAAGTAATTCTCTTTCTGACAGCGTTTGGCACTGGTGTGTGTGTGTGTGACTCCACAGTGCTTCATGCTGGATGGACTTTCTCCTTTTGCAGGGGGACAGAGATCTCCCCCATCATGTCCCTACGAGAAAAAAAACACCGTGAGAGGGCAGTTTGTGGGTTTAGGTGAGACAGACTCGCGGGGCAGCGCCGGGAGCAGGACTTGAGCTGGATGGGAGCGTGGGGAAGGACAGTGGCTCCGCCGGAGCAGGGAAATTCAGCGCTGTTGGCTTCCAGCGAGCCACTTGCACTCGCAGCTGATGAGAGCAAAGCAGGGAGACAAAGCTCGTTTCCCTTTGCTGCCCTCCCCTTGCCCAGCGCAGCCGGCGCGCGCGGCGAGGCAGCGGTGCCGCCGTCGGGCGTCTCACCCAACTGCACCTTCCCCATCTTCAGGTACCTGCCGTGTCTCGCTCTTCCAACCCTCCTCCTCAGGGAGCAAAGAACTTCGGTCCTAGTCACAGAAATTTGGGTGATGCATACCTTTTAGTTACGGTTTGCGGGGTACGACGCCTTCAGATTCCCAGCAGAAACACAAGGTGATCTCTTGCTTGCGCCGAAGCGATTGGCAACGCTCCCGTTCGCTCTAGTGGCGCAGGATCAGACTTCACAGGGGATTTCTGGTGAACCATTTCAGTAGAGAAATAACCAGGCTCATATTTGGGGGGGGGGGACGGGACAGGACACAGACCAGAATGCATTTTTTCTTTTTGTTTAAACATAAAGCAGTAATGTTGCTTGAGTTTTTAAGCAGCTGTGAAAGAGAGAAACCTCTTTTAATAATAACCAGTTTTGCCCAATGTCTGAGTGTATGATGCATCAGTGAAACCTAGAAAATCACATCAATACTTGTTTTAACCTTAGAAACATAAATTAACTTTCATAATAGCCCTCAAAATAGCCATGTCCGCTTTAACACCATTTCGGAGAGGCGTAAGCTGAGGCACAGGGATGCTCCATGAGTCACTAGCTGAGTCAAGTGCAGAACCTCAAACCCTCATTACCAGAGTTGCCTGTAGGTCTGTTTGCGTCTTTAGGTAAACCGAAAACCTGCAAAAATACACGAAAAGGCTTGTGATCAGTGAAGCTGAGATTTCTGTTTTGATTTGAATATTCTGTTCATACACAGGGATTGATCCAGCAGCTCACGGTGGAGGTGCAAAGGTAATGTGCTCCAAGGGGAAGCCACCTTCCAAAAACTTTTATATTCTCCTTGATTAAATACATCAGAAACTTAAAACCCGAAGGTGTTTGCTTAGGGAATAGATTCTTAAGGACTGGCACCTAGTTTTGATCCATGTTTGCAAACTCATACTATTTACCTTTCATATGCATTAGCTGCATGCAGACAAGAGTGTCTGCAGTGGTGTTCAGCAAAATGAATGTTGGGTACATAGTTGGAATTTGTTGTGTGGTTGTGAACTGTGATAAGTGGCTGTGCTTTGGAGATTGATACATTTAATAAACACTCGGTGGATATAAAATAAATTAATCCCTCCTGTTTATAGGGATAGACATGGTGTTCAAGAACACTAATGCTGTTGTACAAAATAGTCAAGAGCATGTCAACATTTTGTTTTTAGCTAGACCATACAAATCCATGGATATTAGAAAGCAAACATTTAGCACAAGGTGTAGCTGCAGGGAGACCCCAAATATTTGAATATTGTTCAGTCCTCGGGTGCCTGGATCTGGGAGTCAGTCCCTGGTGGAACTGGTACCTTCCTGAGACTTCAGGCATGAGTTTGCGTTTTTACTTCTCTATCCAAAATTCAGCTGTTCATAAGGCTTAAACCTTGGAATATCTACCTGCTCAGCAGCCACAGGCGATGGCCTCCCGCGCTAGGCACGGGCCAGGTCCCCTGCAGAGTACGGCCAGAACCCCACACTGAACTAGCATCCGACTGAGGACTTAACGGGACAGCGTTACTTGGCTGAGCTGGTGGTTAATAAAAACGAAGCCGGACCAGATGTAGAAGCCTGCTAGAGAAACTGGATCGTTTCAAAGATTTAAGAGCTTGCAGGACCGTGAGAATCCCTCTGCTGCAGGACTACCCCGATCCTTTTTTGTTGTATGTATTGCAGCTTCAAAACTGCATTTGACATCTTCAGGTCATTAAAGGCACGCAAATGACGCACCCTTTGGTTTTTAATACAGTGAATGCTTTAAAGAACGCTTTTCAGAATCCAAAAAATGTATCAAAAACAATGGGGGGGCACATGTGTAATGACATTTAAAAAATCAAGCAGATAGTTCCTGTTGGATAACTCTACATTGCTGATACCACCTTGAGTACACAATATTGACAGTCACTCTACAAATAATTGACTTATCGAAACCAAAATGGGAAAAAACCAAAGTCAGCTACTACGTTTTCTCTATAGGGACATTAGCGTTAGTCTTGAGCCTCTAAGAAAATGTATTTCTTGCTGTTACAATACATGCAAACAAGCAGAGAGAGATTTGCATTGAGTTGGCATTAGTTCTGTTAGGGCTGCCAAAACTGAGGCTCTCTGCAAGTGATATGTTTCACATTGCAGCATTCCTCTAAAAACTTGCAGAACTAAATAAATAATGGCACTGTGGATGAAACTGGAGAAAACTGAGCAGTGCTCAAAGCCAGGTGCCCAGAATTTCTACCCAGGCTGCCAGATTTTCAAAGAATTAAACTTTTCAGATCAAATTCTGTAGTTTTTTATGAAATTTTGATGCTAATGAAGCTTTGAATGGAATGAAGTTTTGTCTTAACGGAGCACCGGGGACATTACATATAACATCTCAGCCAGCACCTGTCAAAACCAGCGGAGAGATTACTGCTGATTTTCGTGACCACTGATGGGGCCAATCTTGAGACCTTCTTATTCGCTGCTCCCTGTTTGGCTGATCCGATTTCTTGTTGGCTCTCCTGGCAGTGCTCAGGGCCTTTTTTAGCCCGCAGCCAACCGTGCTGACCGAGGTTTCAAGAAAGTGTCTCCTGTTTTGTTTGTTGGCCTTCTTGTGAATCTTGTCATTTATCCTTTAATTATAATAGTATAATTATAACGGTATAATTATATAAGGATATAGTTATAATAGCAGAGTTTGCTCATCAGCCTTATTTGCCGTTAAAGCACCTGATTGCAGATAAAAACCTATACGTGTATCTTGTAGTGAAATTTAAAGGCTTGCTTAATTTCAGACAGCTGCCTAAATATCTTTAACTAATGAATAAGGACAGATTCAGGTATATCCTTGCAAGTGCCCACTTACCTAAGTGTACTGAACTTGGGCAGGATTACTGCTCCCCATCAGAACTGAGGCTGGCCGTTTTCCATTCACACCGACTGACGGTTTCATGAGGAAGATCAGTAGATGGTAACTTTTTAAACTGAAGAACACGTTAAGTGATGGCCTCAAAAGAAGAGAAAGAAGAATGAAGACCTAGCCTGATGGTGACTCTTCGCAATCTGAGCCACTCCTCTAAAGATACATGAAAAAATCTTGCTTTCACCTGAACCATAGCGGCAATTCCAGCAGAGCATGTGCTAAGTTGCCATGTAGCATTTGTTTTCTTACTGTGCTTCAGTGACTGGACAGACCCGGGAGCAGCAAAATTTGGTTTCAGATGCCTGAGTTGAGAAACTTTGCTCATTCCTTCCAAGATTGAAAGACGGTGTGGAAGTTTTCTAACTTCATGAAAACCTATTTGCTCCACAAAGCTAAATATTATAAGATACACATTTTATACGCCTGGCTCCTGGAATGGAAGTTGGAAACCTGAAGTTGGGCTATCTTAGCAGAGAGGCAGACAGAGCAGAAGGGGATCTGAGCCCAGGCACGCTCAGAAGAGGGGCCACTTGAAGACACCATGAGCAGTTAGCTGGAGTTTCACCTAGAAGAAGATAATGAAAATAGAGTTGGTCCTCACCCCTTGATGTGCCTAAGGTGTAGGTGCCTTATGGAGAGTTTCGGGGAGGTCTTTCATCCCCAGCATTGATAGGACAGCATCTTGTGTCTTTCCCAAGAAAGTGGGGATCCTCTGATCCTAGAGCCTATGCCTTAGCTTTCCCTTCTCGGGCGCTGATCTGCAGGAGGAGTGTTTTCTGGGGCTTTGTTTTGGGGTTAATGAATCTTGAATTCTTCTGCACAGAGAATGGGCTTCAAAAGCTGCCTGGCAAAGTCCAGATGTGGTGGGCTACTCCAGGATGTAGCGTGTAAGGTGGCTTCATGAGGAATGGTCCACCTTCTTCCAGAGCAGGGTGGTGAATCTGGCTTGCCTACACATCATATGAAATTTGTAGCCACTATTTAGAAAAAATGAGGTATACCACATGCTTTCTTTGGAGAGAAGGCAACCGTAGTTTGTCTGTGTCTTTATGTGTATATTAAGTATCATTTGAAAAATGCCAGTTAGTTTAAGCTCCTCAGAAAACTCAGGCAATGAGATGTCCTGTTGCTGCTAAAGTCCAGGAGGGCTGAAGGGCTCCTGGGAAGGAGCAGGAACAGAACTGGAGATGACTAGGAAGGGTTAGATCACAAAATGATTTTAATGTCCTGAGAGCTCAGGAGCTTTCAGGGTGACAGCTTTGGCCTTAGGCATCTCATTTGCCAGTCAGGCACCCAGCTCCTCTTTTTGGAACTGATTCTTCCTAAATTAAGAGTCTAAGTGCTATAATATAAATAAATAATAAAATTAATAAAAATAATAAAATTCACTATTAAAATTGCCATTGGGAAAACCAATAAAAGAAAAAGCCACCAACCATGTAATGGCTACTTTTAACCACTTAACATACAGTTTAAATCTCTAAAGAGGAATAATAATACATTTATTTCTAAAGTACCTGAAGTTGCCAAAGGCACTCAGGGTGCTCTGCAATATAAAACCGTTTCTAAAAATAAATTAGCACATTATAAAAAGGCTCTATGTAGTAAATGTACTTAGTGAGCAGGTGAAACGCTTCTGACAGAACACGTTTCTTTTGGAAGAGGCTGGTCTGCTTGAGCTGAATCAGTTTGAGGGCGTTTCCAACGAGAAGCTAGCTGAGCATTTCTGGGGTTTTTTCATGAAATCACAGAATCACTGAGGTTGGAAAAGACCTTTAAGATCACCAAGTCCAACCGTCAGCCCAATGCCACCATGCCCACTAAACCATGTCCTGAAGGGCCACGTCTATATGTTTTTTGAACACTTCCAGTGAGGGTGACTCCACCACCTCCCTGGGCAGCCTGTGCCAATGCTTGACCAAAATCTTTCGGAGAGGACAGCTGCAGTGCTGGGACGAAAGGCAGGTGAGAGGAGGTGCTGCGGGTGCAGCCCCTCGACCATGCTCCGCAATGCCGGGGGTGCCCGCGCGGGCTGTGCAAGCTCGCAGCCCACCGCCGCCTTCCCCAGCTCCTCCCAGAGACCCCTCGCAGGGCGAAAAGCACTCCGAGCCGTCCGGCCCCCACAGCCCGCCTGCCGCCAGCTGAACCTCCCCGGGGCTGCTGCCGGCGCTGCCCGCCAGCAGGAGGAAGCCCCGCGGAGCGCGGCGGTGCTGGCCCGCAGAGCGGCTTCGCCTCGCCGCGGCCAGCTGGCAAGGGCTTCGACGTGGGGCCCTGCTGGAGGGCGAGAAAATAAAGCCGGGGAGGAGGATTCCCGAGCGGTGGAAAGGGGAGAAGAGGAGGAGGGTTTGTTGTTATTTGCGGTGGCTCCGTTTGTACCGAAATTCCTTCCGCGACGAGCTGCGTGTCTCCGGCAGCTCTGGCCGGGCTCCACACGCATCAGCTGTGCGATATTTTGACGAGCGTCTCCCCCTCCCGCCCGTCGGTCGGGTCCGGGCCGCGGTGATGCAACGCTTCTTGGAAAGTCGCGGTCTCCATCCCAAGCGGTTTTCAGAAGAGCTTCTTTAGCAAGTTAAACCGTCTGAAACGGCCTCGAAGGAAACTGCGCTTCACTTTCATCTGTATCCTAAGGCCTAATTGAGTTGAATACAAATATAAACTTATAACAGACGTTTCGGTCGTTCTTTTTAGCTTGTCTCACAAAAAGCCAGTTTAATGATCTTTCTGAAGGCAGCTTCACTGAGGCAGCAGAAAGGCACCAGCTTTACATCATTACTGAATAGTGCATAAAGGAATTATTTAGCAAGATGTTCTGTTTGTTAATAGACCCAAATCATGGTTTCTTTTACCAAATACTGCTTTTATTTGAGGTCTTTGAATGAATTTCATTCAAACAATGCTAACATCTGATGATAAAAACCGCTAATGAGAGGAAAATCATCCACAGTTTTGATCTAGAGCTCTCATTAATTCCAAACTTTGCTTTTACTTCGTTTTGCTGATCAGATCCTTCGAACGGTTTTTGCTGCCACCCTGGCTCCCTCCACAGAGAATTAGGTTTCCACGCACTTAAACTCAATTCTCTTTGTTTGCCTTCTACTGTGCCACATCACCCCCACGGAGTGAGATGGCCCAGAAGGGGACTTCGTCCCACGGCCAGGGAGGAGACCCCCACCGCCAGACCCTAAGCATCCGATAAATCCGGGGACACAGTCTGTTTTTTTTCAGTTTAGGTCTTGGACCGCACACCTCAACTCATACAGTCTTTCTTTATAGGAAGGTATTTTTCCAGATGAAATATGGAAGAAAAGTTTTTGTCTAGGGACATGCAGCACTGCACCGTGCAAATTTTTGCTCGACATGTGATGTTTTCCGTACTTGTTTACACTGCTCCTTGTACCTATTAGCACATTTTGTGCTGCCTTGTAAATTGTTATTAATTGCTGTATAATTTTCTGCAGTAGTGCCAAGCTGCACACTGTGCTTTTTCTTTTCTTTTTTTTTTTTTTTTTTTAAGATAAAAGCCCCAAAGTGCAAAGTTTGGAGATCTCTGGAACTTTTTTGCAGTGCTTTCCTCAGACCTCTGGCCAGGAGCTTGAGGAGGGCTGGAGGTGCAGGCGTGTTGCACCAGATCGGTACCAACAAACACCCGATGGCGATACCGTTCCCTATCCAAGTATTATCCAAATATTCTGTATGAATCCTTGCATCCTTTTCCCTTATACAGCCAAAATTATTTAGACCTTCCTGGGAACTTAAAGCACTTGTAAAAATTCATACGATTTAAAAAGGCAAAACATGAAGGAGGATTAAAACACCCGCTGCCCTCCCGCCACCACCCTGGGCTCCACCACGGTGCAGCGAGACACGGGTTAGGCATTCGGACCGACCCTCGGGAGCATTTGTCCTCTTAAATTGCCGCTGCCCTGGAGGGCGAAGGCCAGGCCATTGTATTGCTTGAAATTTATGAAGATTAATGAAGAAGGCAGACAACAGTTCTGTGTTAGGAGACCAGGAGACAATTCTAAACCACGTTAATGACAAGAAATGGAGAAAATCATAAAAAACAGTCTCTGCAAGCATAAGGGATAGAAGTGAGGGGGCTTGCGTGCTTGGGATGTAAAGTAGTTCACATTCCCTTACACTGTCTCACTAGTTGAATTTTTTCCTTTAATTCAGAATCAGCTTACTATATTATTTTAATATAAATAGGCATGTAGAACAGTGAACAAAACGCTGTATTTAAGAAAAATGGGGAAAATAAATACTGTTGCAAAATCAGCTTTCGCTAGTGGTTCTCACCATTCCCTTTCCTAGATCTTTCTGTATCAGTTCAGCAAAATTAATTATTGTCTTAACCATAGAGTCACTTTTACACATGACTCGTATGTTTAAGTGGGAAACTAAGACTCACAATGCTGTGACTCCAGCACTACTACTTTTAGCATCTTCCATCTGGATAATTATGTTACTCAACTTGTTCAATAACGTTCCAGGCTTTGTTGACATGTTTGAAGAGCATAACCCTTGCCTGGCTTGGGCTAATTTCCCATCTCAAATTCTAGTGTTTATGGCCAGGGCCCTCTTCATACCTGAGGTTTTTCTGCAGTGAGAGGATGCTCTTTTAAGAACAGGGGAAGCTTTTCAGGGTGCTCTTGTCGGAAAGCCCATTCTGCTCAGTGGCCAGCGACCGTAGGGGTTTAAGCTCAGCGTCTAATGTGAAAGATTTTTGAAAATCCAGTATATTCGGCTCACGGTCTGACAGTTTGTACTCCTGAGCCCCTTCCTGAAGGCTATGACATCTTCTTTCAGTGTACTCCATCGGTCAGAGCCCTCAGAGTCAGCTTCTCTCCTGCAGGAGACCCTGACGAGGCCCTACGTACAACCCCAGTGAGCTTGTGCGCTGTGTGAGGGACTTAAGGGGGAATCAAGTCATGGAGAGACTAACTTGATGTGAGATGTCTTCATTGGTGGGAATTTCATCCTACCCAAATTCCTTGCACTGGCAGATTTGCAAAGCTTAGCCTTAAAGGTCAGTCTAAGTTTTATGTGCTATTCCAGCTGAAGGGGGGAAAAAAGCTTCCTTTAACCTAGTTTACACCGGTGTTTTGCACATTAAAAAAAACAGGTAAAAAAACTCCTGCATAAAAGTAAATAAATTTTAAAAAGACTTCCCCAGAGAAGTGAGGCAGAAGTTAGGCAGCAGTGGAAGTGAGTGCACTTCTCTTCTCAAGCTGCTTTAACGGAGAAGCGAGAGCTTAACAGAGAGCACAAAGACAGCCCGAGCTCAAGTGTGCACTGCTCAGTTCTTCAGTCTGCCGCTTCGCAGTTATGTTTGTCAGACTGAAAGCGGGTAAAGCTAAAACAAATAGCGGTATTCACTAGAGATTGATAAAAGAGAGGTCACCTCTAGTAATACATAGTAGAATTATTCTCCAAAGAGCTCAATTTTAATTACATACTGGTTTAAGAGTATTACTTGCACAAAACCCTGCTACCTGTTTATGCTTCCAAAACCTAATGGAGTTATATTGAATAACTGAAAGGCCCCCAAATCACACTGACAACTTGTCTTCTAAACTCTGTTATGTTTTGTCTTAGCACAAGTGCCAGTGCTAAAGATTATTGATGCAACTGCTTGCTTTTAGATGCTGAATCACATTAGCCTCCCTCCTGCCCTCCTATTTCATTAAGAATCTGGCTGCAGATCAAAAAATGTAATGCCTTCTCCGTGTAGGGCCCCATAACTTTCACAAGCCCTAAAAAGACGACTGGCAGTGCATTGATTTCTCTCTCTTCTTTCTTTCTCCCACTCGCTCTTGCTTGCTTTTGTTGTGTTGCTCTCTGACTCTTTCTGTTTCCATTCTTTCTCTTTCTTTCACTGTCGTCTTTCTCATGCTTTTTCCTTCCCCCTTCCTCTTTTTTCTTCTCTCTCTGTGTCTCTTTCTCCTCTCCCCCTTTTTTCTCGTGGAGTGGTGAGAGAGAAAAATAGAAGTAGGAGGAGGGCAAGAGGTCAGCATGTGAGGAATTCCAGTTTAGCAGACAAAGCCAAAACACTAATGTATGTCCATATTTTGCATCTGAAATTCTTATTATACCTGCCCAGAACAGAGTAATTGTAAGTTGTTATTTTGTTTTCCCATAGGCTAATGTTTATTTTGCTTCATTGCTGTTGTTTTTGTTATAATTTGGACAGGTCAGTACTCAGTCAACGTAATTTCATTCAGAAAAAATCATTCCTGTGTGGAAGGATCTCCCAAAAGCTCTGCTGGAGCAGAGACCAGAGGGCCTTACTAAGACCAGTGGGACTCTTGCCAGCGGTTTCAATGGGGTCAGGATTCACCCCGAGATTCTGGATTCCAGCCAGGGGATTAGGTCCATCTGGCACGTAGGTGCTACAGGAGGTGCCCAGAGCAGAGCTTTGGGTGGCGTAGGTGCTACAGGAGGTGCCCACAGCAGGCTCAGCTTTTAGCCCCGGATGCGGGAATGCAGGAGGACTGTAAGAAATAAGGATTTGTCCAGTTTTGTAAGGAAGATAATTCTTCTAGGTAACATTGAACAGTATTTCTAGAGTAACCCTTTGTCCCCAGAAGCTAGGAAAGTCCCTTTCCCAGTGTCCCTGCCAGTGCCACGGAGAACTTCATCTTCTGATTGGTGAGCTCATTTCCCTTGGGTCGGCTGATGGAGCTGAATCCCGCTGAGCCAGCACTACCCAGCTGGGTGAAGGCACAGGTGCCCGAAGCCTTTTTGCCCAAGGCTAGCGATTCCTCCCGAAGGGACTGCCGGGGCTGATGGTTTGTACGTAGCGTTGGCCAGCAAGGCCCTTTGCAAACAGCCAGGTGCCAAGGGTTGTACTGAAGGAGAACAGAAATAGCGTGTGGAGACTCGTTTCCTTTTTCTTCCGCAGTTTCCAAATTCTGACGTACGCTGCTTTCAGTCCCCATCTGAGTGGTATAGATGCACGCATATACGCCGATGCGCAAGCGGGAGCTGTACCAATGCATGCACCGTTATACCTTCTTTCATGGGCTTGGTGTGCAAATTTCTCCTGCTTAGGAATCTAGCTGCCTTCCTTGAAAGAGGAAAAAATCTTTTAAGTTACCTAAAGCCATGGGTTTAAGTTCTTGCTTTAATAGGCTGACACATCATTTTTGACAAGATCTTGAAGTCATCGTTTCCTCCCAAACAAGAGAGTCACTTGTGTGGTCTTGACATACTTTTGCTGCCCCGCCAGCACCTCTGTGCGGGACCAGCCAGAAACAGAAACCATCCCCAGCATCTATCGCTTCACCGACAGTGGCGTTGGAGCTGAAGCAAAAGAAAATCTTTGCAGAAGCCGTCTTGCAGTCACATAACGCCCATGTTAATATCTTGATTTGTTACTTGCTAATTTTAAGGAACGTGTTTGTTTAGTTTTTGACTTATTTAGTGCTATACAGCCCAAGGCGCGTTTTTTGGTATAACTTTTAAAGTCGCTTCATTTGGAACAAGTTTCACGTAAAGATCATATTAATTAGGTCCTAAACCTAAAGTTCATCTTAATTAGCATTGTTACTTTCCCCAAGGTTCTAGTAATTTGTTAGAATTCAACATGGATATTCTGGAGAATTTACGGAGTGATAATTAGTCAACTGTTCTTATTTCCATTGCCTTTAACAGGAGCAGGATTAGGCCTGCAAACCACCGTCTGTAACTTGATACGACCGTGGCGATTTCATTAAACATTTTAATAAACCTCTCTCACATAAATAGCCATAAATGCACACATGCATGTGCATATCCAATCCCATTTATTCTGAATCAGGAGAATAACTCTGCTGTGGCACTTGTCTCTCATGTACCGTTTATTTTACCCATGTAAATTAATTTAGTTGTTTTTCATAACCATTCACACATTCCACTTCATTTCACAACTAATTTCTGGTATTGGTTTGATAGTCAGCTATTATCTTTTTGGAAATATGTACCTTCTTCCTATTTCTTGTTGCCATAGCTCAGCAAACAGTTGCTTGGTTCTTTATGTAATATTAAAACAAGTCCTATCTCCTCAAATGGGGCTATACGAATAATACAGGAAACGCTTTTAGTGGAACAAATGCTTCAGACCGAAGTTGTGCGAGGTTATTATTGCAGCTGTATGAGAGTGGTATTGTGTTGTTTGTAATTTATTTTTGTTGAGTTGGGGAAGTTAGTTAAACTTCTGCAGAAACTCTGTAAAAGTAGTGTATGAAAATATTTCCTGTGACAAAGCACAGACATTTAATACAGCAACATACGGCATCATATCTTACCTAGAATCACCTCGAGTAATTTCCAGACTACTGTAGTACTGGGCTGTATAGAAAATATTAGGATTTTTTATTTATGTATGGAAAGTGCCACTAACTGTTATAGCGAGTGTGACAGCAGCAGGACCCTTGGACAGATTTCTCAAAGTGTCGGAGTATTTAAAATGCAGAAGGATGCACAGATGTCTTTCCAAAACCACTGAAGAAGTCTTAGTGGACTAAGTGACTTTTGCAGCTCTAGACACCTTCTAGACATCTTTGCAAAGCTGGACCTTGTCTGCAGATGTGTGAAGTGTCCTGCTGATTAAGTGCAACCTGCAGGAAAGGTCTGGGGTTTGGTTTGAGGGACATTTTTTTTTTTTGCATAGCTTTGTTTTCAATATGAATTTTATATCTTTTCCTAGGTAGGCACTCAGGAGAGAGCAGATGATTTTCCCAGGCTCGTTTCCAAATACCTGAGCTCT
Source organism: Phaethon aethereus (assembly GCF_964289735.1). Taxonomy (NCBI): domain Eukaryota; kingdom Metazoa; phylum Chordata; class Aves; order Phaethontiformes; family Phaethontidae; genus Phaethon; species Phaethon aethereus. The sequence continues at coordinate 16,812,476 of NC_138589.1, read as the reverse complement.
ATATCTCAAAGGGATTGAGGTGTCAAACTGAAGTCTGAATGCAGGCACCTAAGTCAGGTTTAGTTTTGTCAGTTATGGCTGCTGAGAGAGGGTCAGATTCGGGATGACAGAATGAGACCAGATAAGGCTTCTTTCCGTGAGCGCGTCTGCACTGCAAGCAGGAGACGTGTCACAGCCACCCGGAGACGTACTCGAGATTGCTTTGGTCTCATTGCTCAAGTCACAATCATACTTAGGATGCAGTGAAATGAGCTTCCTCCCAGGCTGGCAACAGAAGAAGGTAAGCCGGGGTGTCCAGAGAGCTTGTTTAGCTCTTCCTGAAGGCCATGTTGCTGGTGCCTTTTCTGCGCCGGCTGACACAGCTGGCCACGTTAGAGACGGGTAGCGCGTCTTTTACACACGTCGTCATCTCCCCTCCTGGCGGCGTGGCCAACAGACCTGTGCCCTTGTCTCTTGCCCCGCTTTGGTGGTGCGTGACCGCTATTGCACGGTGAGAAGGTGCCGCAGATGCACCGTACTGTTCCCCCCATGCTGCTCCAACCGCGGGCAACCACGCGCCAACTGTGCCAACCGCACCAACCATGCCAACCATGCCAACCACACCAACCGCGCCAAGCACACCAACCGTACCAACCACGCCGCCGCTGTCCCGTCCCTTTGCGCTCTGTGGAGTTTGACATTTCTGTGCGTAGGAGGCTGCGCTTTGGTCTTTGCTGGTTGTCCGTCTCAGAACTGCCCGCTTTGGCCGTTCATGCCACAGTGCTGGCTCTTGTCCTGTAGGCTTTTGTACTTTAGCTAATGAGGTTCCTGTGTTGGGCTTTCCAGGCAAGGCGTTAAGAACGTGGGTATCACTGCTGTAATGACCCGCAGGGTACGGGATGATGCCTCGCAGCTCCCAGGGCGCCGCTCACGTTTGTGGAGCTGTGTCGCTGTGATGGGACAAGCGCAAACGGCATTTGCCACTTTCACAGCTGCAGGCAGGTTAGGAAAAAAGGGAGAGGGTGATGTAAGAGAAAAGAACAAGGCGGGATCAAGGTGCAAACCTAAAAAGAAAATAATAAAATATGTTTTTTATTCTGGAGTTTAAGTAGACTTGTACAGATGTTTAGTGAGATGAGATCACAGAATGCTAAATATAAAACCTCTGGGCTGATGTACAAACTGAGGTTCCCTCTGTGCTCTCAGCTATGTGATTTTGAGTAGGAAAATTTAAAGCACAAGGTAGGCTGCAAGAGTGCATTCCTCCTTTGGTCAGCCGAGAATTATCATTTCTCTCACCATGAGACATTTAGCTCTTTAGTTTATTGTGTCAAATTAAAAGAAAATTCTGTGTTTTGTTTAGTGACAAAAGTGGTGCCGTAACTTCTTAATTTTAAATGGTATTGGGCAGTAGAGGTGAAATCTAGGTGTTTTTTCCCCCCTGTAACACAATCTGAAAAGTCTCTTGACTGTGGTTAAAATGTCTGAACTGGTGTAACGGAGCTTGGCACACATTTAAAAGAGAAGCGGGGCTGGCACCAACCCTGCTGTTTCCTATCAAAGGCCAAAAAAGATGTGGAAGGGCCCCAGTCTCTATTCCAAAAGTGAGCGTACAGCTGGTGCAGTTTCACCCCACGATTTGGAGGTGGCCCTGCTCACACCTCCTGGGTTCTGCCCAAGCCTTTGGGGGAAGACCCAACCAGGGAAAGCTGCTTTTGGCAGTTGTAAACAAAACTACAAGGTGACTTCCCATTCCCAGCGCTGGAAGTAGAGCTGGTGTGGGGCACCTCCTGTTTTCGTCTACGTGGGGAATGGTTATGGATATTTCTACCAGCCTGTTAGCGGGTGTTTGTTGGCCGGTGAGGTGCTGTAAGTTGTCACCGCTACCAGCCAAACAAAATAAACCAGGGTCTTGTGAAGACACAGTGGCCCACAATGCTGCTGAGATACTTTGCAGATTACAAAGCACTTGTCACCACTGACAGTAAGAGGCTGGGTAGTTATCCTCAGCTTTTACAGATTTTTTTTCTTGTTTTAAACTATGATTTTCAGATGAATTATTGCTTCCTATAGTGCTTCATGGTAATCTATTCATGTGATGCTGGCTCAAGACACTCTAGAAATAATTTATTCCCAGACATATTAATTTAAGTCTGTCTCTGCATTCACCTCACTAAAGCACAATCTAGGCATGTTCCCTACAAGCTTCTGAAGAAAGACGAAGAGATTTCTGGCAGAGAGATCTGGACCCTTTCAGTAAGATTGCACTCAAACGCATAATATGGATTTCAGACATGCAGACTTTTGAAGGGTGGAAATAATCAATCTGCCTGACAGGATGGAGTCCTGGAGCTGGTACACTGCTCCAGCGTGCACAGAGGTGTTGTCTCCTGTAACTTGCAGGCATCCTTGGATAGAAAAGCAGAGGAAAATTTTTGGCTAGAAAGTACAAGAGAAGTCGATGCAGTTGTAGCCATTTGGTCCAGCGGAAAATTTGTGCCATAGTCGTTTTCCAGAAGCCTGAAGTGAAATCTGTTGCACAGCAGCACGACAATAATTACCCTAAGGGCAAAGGTGGCCAGAAGAAAAGTGACAATCTTGTCATCCCGGTTTAACTGAAAAGTGACAAAGTTGTCATTTCATTTCATTGTCGTTTAATTTTGCCTGTTTTAATTCCTTCCTTGAGCGTGGCTTTATTCTGCGTAGACTTCTCCATAGAAAGCAATATCCATGGGAAAATTTATCTTCTGTTTACTTCCTTTTGCTTGTCTTGCTAATATAAATTTTAACTCTCAAAAATTCTTGGATTATATTAAGTATGTCAGTGTGGTACGTGAAGATATAACTAAGAGTAATGGGATGAAACTGAGCCAAAGCAAATGTTGGCTGAATAGCAGGAGATGGTCTGTTACCGAGGGCTGTTAGAGGAAGGTATAGTTTCCTGAGGGAAGTGATGGAAAAACCATCACTTGAGACATTTAGAGCCAAACTGGACAAAACCTTTGAACAGATATTTGCGGGGGCGAAAGTTTTCTTAAGGGATGTGGGGACTAAACGACCTACCGGGTCCAGCCGCCCAGCCGCGCTGGCAGGGCCCCATCTCCTACCTCCACACACGCGAACACAGCCGAGGCCGTTGTTAGGGTCTCTCGCCCCCTTTGCCACACGGGAAGGTTGTTATGGCGTTCGTCGGGGTTTTGCTTGCGAACATGGTGGCACCAGGAGCTCAGCGTGAAACCCCTGGGTTGCCCCAGCTCCCCCCACCTCCTATGGGGCTGGGGAGACCGAGGGGCCCCGCGGGAGCGTGGCCCCAGGTAGGCGAGGTGGGTACCCCCACGCCGTGCAAGAAACCTGTGAACTTCCTGAGCTGAGAGCTGAATTTCGGACTCCAAGACAAGCAACCTCTCCCACGCTTCCTCCACCAGCGTACCTGCTCCTCCTCCTGTCCCTCCTAATGCCGTGGCCGCACGGACAGTCAGAGTTGGGGTATCCATAGCTTTGAACCTTTTTTCTGGAGCAACATAAGGGAATCACCGCTAGACTCTTGCATTTTAAACAACTTTCCAACTGAACTGATAGCAGAGGCGAAAGCATCATGCATACGTCAGTAGAGTGGGTCCCGATTAATGAAAAATGCATAAGCCTGAGTCTTTTTCCTCCCCTCCTTTTAATACAGAGCAGGTAAATTCCTAAAAAATTCCATTTTCTTCTCTGGAGATTTACATACAGAATTTGTTTGAAGACAGAAGAGAGAGCTCTTCTTTAGCGGGTGGATTTTGTGCTGAATGTAGCTATACCATGCTTCTCCCCCGCCCACCCCCCAAAAAACCTAGCATTGCTCCAGTGTAACAGCAGATCGGTAGCCAGCCTCTGAGAGGAAAAAGCCCCCCGCCCCGAGCCCCTTCGGAAAGGTAAGCCCTTTGGAGGGCATTTTGCTGAGCTCCCTGGTTAAAATCCCGCGCAGCAGCCAGCCGTGCTGCTGACACAGAGAGCTGGAGCAGTAACAGCTCATCTACTCAGCACCTGCCAGCGAACGCTCCTTTCTGCCAAGAGTAACTTGGTACCAACTTCAATAATATCACAATGCGGTATTTAAATAATTTGACAAGGCTATTTGGATAACTACCAGGAATTGCTCAAGTCGGTAATTTTCCTTTTGGGAGACTGAGTTAGGATCTGCATTTTCTCAAAGATAATATTGCCTTGTCCCATCTCTGAAAGAATTTTAAAGCATGAGTACATATATATACGTACATTAAATAGTGGGTTTTAACGTTGTGGAAAACGAAAGGCTGATAGCGAAGCCCAGAGCAAGCGGGTCTGCTGATAGCCCCCTCCCCTGCCTCCTCCTGGAGCCATTCTTTCCCACTGTTCCTCCACCAGACCTGAAAAGAGGTTGTTATTTGGGCTGCGTGTGGACTGGTTGAGGTTTTTTCTCTTCAGAGCCAAGCCAATGGCTCTCTAGGCCATATCTTTTTTTAATTCCTCAATTAGCCGTTCCAGCATCAGCTTGGGGAGGAGCTCCCAGGGCTGACGGTTGCTCTGTGCCTCATGCTGTTCACACCATCTCCAGGTGACTTGCACCTTATGGGCTGAAAAATGCAAGTCTAGACCAGAAACTAGAGAAATGCATTTAATTCTAACGCTAGGTCTTGATACTCTCCAAAAATTACTTTGCTCTGAGTTTGCATTGTGTACGGACACGTTTGTAGAGGGGAGAATTAAAATTTCCTTGTGTGCTTAAATTGAGGTCATAAATTACCCGAATCTGGGAGGAAATCTCTCCCAAAACACAAGAGTTGGGCTTTGCGACAAGGCCGCTGGGGCCTGATCCACACCCTGCCACATCCCACCCAGCTGCATACGTGATTTTCCGAGTTACTAGACACGGCTTTGCAGTTGGGACTGCAGAATGTTTTGTAACCTGTTAGCAAAAAGATTGGTCTCATCTGCCTTAGGCTGGCAGAAGCCAGCTCAAATGAGGCTACGAGGTCATGATTCTGGTTGCTTTGAAACGAATTTTCCCGATTTGAGTTTGTTGGCACTGATGGCATTCGGAGCATCCCACGTTCCCCAGCTGCCTGGGTTCACGTGTGGTGGATCTCCTGTAAGCTGGGTGTGTGCTCCAGCTATGGAACCAGGCTATTAACCTCTGGGTATTTGCATTTTTCGTCAGCTTTCTAAATCCTTGGAGTTAAGTACAGAGACAGAAAAGATTTTCCATTTTGTTGGAGCTTGAAGTTGTCTGGTATGAATTTTACAAAGCACTCAAAATGTTTTGCTTTCAGCCAATTTGCTGCTCTGGCTATATTCTGTCTCATATCTTCACAGAAAATTACTTGCTGCCAGCTAAATACAGTATGTTGATGACCTATTAATTTATGACATGCATTTGGAGCTGGGAACAAATTTATAAACAAATTTTAAGTTCTTTTCCCCCTGTGAATTGTACCAGCATTTGTTTTAATTTCCCAGTAGTCATGTTTAATGTGTCAGAAGCTATGTTAGACTTCTTGTTTTCTTCCAAAAAGAAGGAAAAAAAAGGAGAAATACCTAACTAAAGTTCAGCTCTTGTCAAGTATTATGAGCAACACTTTGAAATGAGGTATGAATCCAAATAAAATATTTTAACTGTGTAGTATTTTACCAAAATCTGGAGGAGAAAATGTTTACTTACTAAACAGTCATTTGAGCTGTAAACCTTAAAGTATTCACCAAGGTCCATTAAAGTTAAACAGAAAACAAATATCTATCAGCACATTTTAGCAGAAAGCAGAAGTCCTCACTAGATAGTATACCAAAAAAAGCACAGCTTTTAAAGGTACTTCTCTCAAGTGACGCAGGAAACATTCCTCGAGCCAGTATGGAAATTAATATAGCTGAAGGTAATCTAAATTGTTGGCATTCATTTGATGCTACAACAACCCTGGGACCAATCCTGGAAACCCTGCTTCAATTAATATTGCTAAAGTCAATAGAATTCAACGCAAGAGCGGCCGCAGGACAGCACGGCGGGGCAGCCCGGGGGCTGCTGCCGGGGCTTGGGCTGGTGCCTCCGCCATGGTTCTGGTCCTGCCCTGGTTCCCCTGCTCCTTCTGCTTCCAGCCTTGGTAAAGATGGCTTTCTCCACCCGCAAAGGTCCTAATCGTTTGCTCATGAGCCATGTCCTCCATCAGCTTTCCAGGAGGCAGATTTCCCACATAAGGACAAATGTCTGGAGAGAAGGGTTTTTCCAGGCCATTCAGCGACTGAGGGTTGTTCCCCTGCTGGACCCACCAGCAAGTCGGGGCAGCTGTTTTGCATGAAATGATGTTTAGATGAAGATTGGTGTCTGGGGCACATGGGACACGAGTAGGTATGTGGGAATACATCCTTTAAGTGGATTTTAATGCTGAGGTTTATGTAGTGTAAGGAGTGCTTGGGATCAGCTCCCACCACAGGGACTTAAGCACCAACGTGCATTTTTAGCTGCCAAAATCCAGCATTTAATCAATCCCCTAGGGAGATCAAGCCTTTTGTCCAAACCCTGCTTCTGCCAGAGGACCACCATTAGCAAAACACGGTAGATATGCTCTGGTTTTCGTGAAAAAAAACATGTACCTTCACACGTCCACTCAAGGGATTCATGACTCATTTTGGGGGGGAAATACCCCCTTTTCTCTCATTTTATTGCACGACTTGAAGTCCCTGGGGGGGCTGGGCCAAGCACTGCATGTCTCCAAGGCGTTTCATACCTGGCGGTCCATGCCATGTCCTGGCCCCTTCCATGGGAGTCCTCTGTAGGTTCAAACCCACGCACAGAGCAGGACATACAAAAACTCAGAGGGAAGTGGTAGAGACAAGCACCCAAAGCTGGCCACAGCGATACCTACATATCTATCTCATAAGTTCAAGAGCCTCAACTGTGATTCAGAGCCCTGTTGACCATTTTCTGGCTGTTTGCAGCCACATTGATCAGCAGAGACCAAGCCCTGGTGTTTCTGGACCAGCTTTTGCCCACCAGACTATTCCCCAGGGTCAAAGAAATACTCCTCTCGCAGCAGAGCTCGTGGCACGTCCGCACTGCATTGCTCTAGCTACACAATGAACTCTCATGAGGGCCAAAGATTTAGCCAGCAGAGTTGACTTTTTATGAGTCTGTCAAACTATTTGTTGTGAATTGTATTTGTTAGGCAATGAGCTCTGGTTGCAACCCACTCCGGGCTTTTCAGTATTGCCCGGATGGTTGCGATAAACAGTTTCCAGCCTACGAATTGTTTGGGAGGGGATCACTTTGAATAGCCTTGTGTTGTCTGAATGTTTTTTTAAAAGTCAAATGGTATCACTGAAAAACTGCCTGCATTTAGGAGTGAAATTTTAGCATATGTGGGGTGAAGAAAATAAATCTTCCTTCACTTTTTTAAAAGCACCAGGAGGTCTTGTGAGGATTGTCAGAAATTGTTTTTAACAACCAGCCACCGAACCACTTACTATACCGAAAAAAAATTGCAGATAATTTCTTTATTTCCCCTCTTGACCATATTCTCCCTCCTCTCTTAGGAATTAATAAGGCTTATCTGTGCAAAATAGAAAACTCTCCAGGCAGTTTGCTCTGCTCTGCTGCTGCTCACTGAACTATTTTTCACACTACAGGCGCCCATTCCCATCCTGTTCCTACATAACAACTTTTTCCTTTGTTAGAACTTGTTGTGGGTCCATCCGCAGTTACTAAGTCACCGATTCATCCCCTCCATACGTTAATACCAAGCTGTCTGAAAGGCTACAAAAAAGCCAGTAGTGCACGGTTTGTCCTTCGAGCCTTTGTTAGTTATAGGTGAAAAGAAACCCCATCCCAGCCTAACCTTTGTGCTCTTGAAACCCATCCCCGTATTCCCTGAGCTGCCTGCGCCGCCGCTGCACCACCGCGCGCGGTCCTCCGGGGAGCTGTCAGCATCCTTATTCATTGAGGAGCCCAACTAATAGGAACCATCCACCTGCTCCAGGGTGACTCTGTCTCTCCCCACTGCGATGCTTGCCGGGATGTGATCCTTGCCTGTTGTCATGACCTTGTTTTATTGGATGTTCTAATAGAAGCTGAAATGGATATTAGCTGTAATTACTCATTCCGCAAGATTCTGTAGGTCACTCTTTGTACCAGAGTTGAGAACCTTCATTGTCTACATTGCTTAAATTACTGAACATTGTGCCATCAGTTCTGAATTAGTGCTCATTAATGAGCCTGTGGTTCGAGAAATTCCCTATTTATTATTCAGAGGCCAAGTATAATTCAGGCAGCTGCAATGCAACACTGCTTGCCTGACTTTTGATCTGTGATGGAAAGGCCTGGCTTTGGTTTTATGTTGGGTTTTGGCGGTTTATTTATGCAGGAGGGAGGCATATAACAGGCAAAGACGAATAGATTTTCTTCCCTCCTGGCCTGAAATCTCTCACTCAGGTACCAGACTCTTTACAATAAAGCAAACTCATTTTTTTGGATGTACTAATATCTACTTGGTTACCGAGTGGATAATTCCAAGATCGTATTAAATTTCTCTCTAATCCTGGAGATGGCCGGCCACTGTATTAACCCCCTGCATTAAATACTCTCTTCTCTCTGCCCCGCCGGCAGTTCCTTAGGCTGCAAGCAGCCTTACGGGGAAAAAATAACGCCGTGTATTTTCGGGGGGTGGAGAGGAATCCAGATGAGTAGGATCTTATTTTCTGCAGGGGGAAAGGAAGTGCCTGAAGACGTTCGGTGCTTTTGGGGGGTTTGCTAATCGATGCTGGCAGCACCCCGAGGACAAGGGAGCCAGGGGAGAGCAGGCACCCTTGCAGCACCGCCGCAGAGCGTTGCCAGGGATCTGTGGTTTATGACTGAGTATGTCTCGTGTCGATAATTAACAAAAATATCCCTGTGACAGCAGCCGGAGTGGAGATAAAGCTGGGTCTAAGACTATAATAGCTTAGAGGAGCATGTCCTGTGAGTATGCCAACGGACCGTGGGGCCGCCATGTTTCCTAAGGAGAAAGCAAAACCAGTGCTGGCTGGTGTTATGCTGCCTCTGAAGAGAGGCTAAATGCTATAGATTTTTTTGGGGGGGTAAAAAAAAAAAAAAAAAAAAAAGCCCTACTTCTATGGGTTTTGAAATCAGACCCATGAAATTTCTACTATACAAGCCCCAAGAATATTTAATAAAATGGCCAAGATCTGCAGAGTTTCTTCTCACCCTGCTCTGGCAATACTAGCATTATTTTTCACTGTTTTTTGACTGGAAAATGGAGCACGCTTGTTTTCTTGGCCAAATCACCGTTTTGTTTAGGCAACATTTCACACAATTATCTGTGGGGAACAGGGAACTTTCAGAGGAAAAGTCAAATTAGCAATTTTAATGCTAGAAAATTCTTGAAGAAGTGCAGCCTGGGTAATTGATAGAGACCTAATCTTTACAAGTTATAGCAGTCTTTGAAGAGTCCCCAGCATATTTAACTTTACTCTGTAATTGTATGCTTGGGCTCTGAAGATATCTTAAGACTTGCTATTTATCTGCCTGGTGAGGCGCAACACTTTCTTATTAAAAACATATCTATCATGGTTAATGACTTGATTTTTTTCCTTTAATACAGTACAATGACAGGTGTAAAGAGAAGATGAGCATCAGATGCTTGAGCAATATGCTCACTGTTTCAAGACGCCTTGAACATCAGCATTCCTTCATGGTGCCAGAGGAGAAAAAAATACGCTACACAGATTACACGCTTGTGTTAGATAGAAAATAGTACCATTTGCAGTTTCAGTTAAAAGCATGTTGAAGTGCATATGGAAAATACCATTAGGAGGAACTCCAGAGCGCCTGAGTAAAATGGGTCATTAGGCTTTCGTTTGTTGGAGAGTGTCTCCCATCTGACAGTGCAGAATGGTAGCATTTTTAGCAGCTTATGTTCCCAGTTACATTAAACAGACAAACAGATTGACTATTTTGCATTTCTCATTTGACAACAGCTTGTCTTCATTTGCAGCACACTGGTGGCTGAGCTGAAAGCATGGTGGATGAGTGTATCCAAGGTCCTGGTTTTGAATAACAGCAGATGCCAACGTTTAACTTCAAAATCAATCAATTCTTTTTCCTGCGTGCGGATAAAAGGTCTAGTGAAGTGCCTGAAGGGGGTTTTCTGCTGTTTACAGCTGAAAATATATTTTAAAAAAATTCGTTACAAAACTTTCTGCCAGAGATGTGGATGCTGGTGATTTTATGAAAGTAGGTATGCGGGAAAGTGTTTCTAATTGGGGGGTACTGAAAACATTATGCAAGGCCTAGTGGAGCTTCATCTTTTAGACTCGTATCTGGAAAAGTGCTTGACTGCTGTCAGACCTTGGGCCAGACAACACTGAGCAGACTCTGGGTGATCACCCGTTTTCCTGCCTATGCTTCTCTGCACCATCAATGACGAGTGCAGGAGCTCACGACCTGCAACCACAAGAGATTATAAATTAATTGTTGTTCAGATTCCTGGAATATTTGGCCTGAAACCAATGTGGCCCATAAATGCTTTTCCTCTGGAGAGTGGTTGGGTGGGGAAGACTACGGTAAAATGTACACGGGGTCCAGCTTGTTGAAAACATCTCGTCCTGAAGGCAACTGAAGCAGGCTCGGAGCCTCAGCTTCTTGGGACAGTTGCGATTCTGCCCTCGTGCGCGTGCAAAGCGCTGTGATCCTGGGAGATGCCAAGAAGCTTAGTGTCTGTTTATCTGCCTGTGATGGACAACCAAAATACAGAAATAGGAGGCTGACGCTTATCAAGTATCCATGACTGGGCTCCTGGTAGAAATGCAATGGAAGTCTGTATTTTATTTTGAAACGGAGGGATGGGTTTGATTGCCTCCTCTTTCACGCACTACATCTGGCGATAGGACTCCTTGATGAAACTGTGGGATGCTTTCGGGTGGGAGCAGCACCCATCCCTTATCAGCAAGATTTAGCACTGTCCAGATAGTATGAAAGATTCATGAGGTAGTAAAATGTGAGCGGTATAAAGCTAATCCTGGTGTCTGGAGCATTTGGCAGGGGAGATGCAGGTCTGATTACAATGTGAATTGTAAATCCTTCTTCTTTTAAGTCAGCCTCTCCTCCAATAAGGGACGCGTTATTTTCTGCCAAGTAGCAGAAAAGACAACCAAGCCCAGCACAGGGTGCTGGCTGCGTTCTCTCGTTGTGGGAAGGCAAGGGAGCACCTTCTCTTGCTGCTTTTTGACAGGTTTCGAAGGCACTACCGTAGGTCCCCACCGTGAGGTGACAGCTGGGGTATGAAGCTTGAACTGAATAGGTCCAGCCCAACCAACTAAAAGCAAAATGCATGAGGCAAAGCAGTCTTCAGCTTTTCTTAAACGGCTGCCTGCGTAGCGCAGGGTTTGGATCCCAGGTCTTCCAAAGCACTGTGTGTGAGCCTAGGGGCTTGACTCCAGCTTCTGATTTCAGGGAGTAAAATCTAGACATAACATTGTACAGCACTGAGCCTCTTTCATCTGTTTTTGGATTTAGCCTGAGGTCAATGATTTTCTGCAGCCTGAGGGTGACAGGGAGAGTCTCCAGGGACTGATAGTATGGGGATATGCAAAGCACACCCATGACATCCCCCAAAGCTCCTGCTGAAATGGTCTCCTCCCACGAGAATTTCAAAGGTTTTGGCAGCTACAAACAGCCACCAGTTAAGAAGCAACCCAAAAGGTGGTCCGGGGAAACCTTTACCACTGAAATATTTATTTCCTTCTCTCACCCACCCTCCCTGAAGATTTTCCTCTTTAGCAGCTCTGATCACATATGCAGAGTAAATACTATGCAGGACCCTGACATAACACCTGCAGCCAGAAAGCCCTCATTAGAATAAATGGTAGGTTTTCATCCAGGTTTTTCTAGCCATAGCGGAGAAACAATGTCTTGATTTTCTTTTTATATAAAGATGCTGATGTAAAACATTCTAAAATCCTTTGGAAGATGTTTATTTTGATGTCAGGTTGGTTATGTTAGACTCATATTTGAAGATCTGGCTTGGCATTGCAGGGTATGCAAGAAGAAAAACTAATTTTGAATCTGAAATAATTTTAGGACAACACATCTGGGAGAAGAACTATTGGTACTAAAGCATACAGACAGGCCCTTCTGCAGAGTAGCTAGCATTTGCCATACAGGCACATCTGGCACCTGTAATGAGTCAAAAAGTTGATTCTACCTTGTAATTTTCTAAAGCAGTTTCCTTTTTTGCGGTGTAGTTCATCACATTTAAGCATGAACCAAGGCCCATTGACTGATCTCACCTGATGCTACCACACCACATCCACACGGACTTTTTCTGAGCTATCTGTGATGATCACACAGGCTGCCGCGTGCATCCCAGGTACACTGGCTTAGGTCAAGGCTTCCTTTGGGACCCTCACCTGCACGTGGTCTGAGCAGTGATGCCGAGGGATCTGCCAGTAACATAACTGGCACTGCTTTGCTGGGGCTTTCGTGTGAGAACATAAATGCTATGGATGCTGGGTGGCCCATAAGAGGCAGGGACAACTGACAGTCACTAACCAGCCCTAAAGGCTTGGGAATTATTGCGATGAGGGATTCTCCAAATATCAGATTCCTCTAAGCTGTCAACTTCTGTGCAGCCAGAGCAAGGTCCAGTGGCAAAAAGACCCGTTATCCTTCTCCTGCAGCCGAGCTTTGCTTATTATACTCCATTGGATGCTCCCTGATAACTGAGTCTCCCTGTCCGGTCCGCCAGATGCACTTCAACCCGCCCAGCAAGCCACCGGCGTACAGCCGGCACGCCTGGGCAACGGCCCGGAGAATCGCTTCGGCGCGCAGAGGCACGCACAGGGTTTAGCCTCGCGCTCTGGAAAGCGAGGCTTCCTCTGCCGCTCTCCGCCGGGATATGTTTTGTTCCATCTGCTTCAAATACCTTGAGATTCCTGCAGAATCGTCTCTTGTTGTGACTGCATTTAATCTTCCGTGTTTCTGCCCGTTCATAATTTGATGCTGGTGTCTGCAGTCTATCGTTATTACGGGTACGTAGTGATTAGAAGGAAAGAACAAGAGATTAGAGCTCTCTGAGGCACACGGGAAAAAAAAGAAAGAAGAAGGGGTAAACACTTTCAAGGCCACTGGAGTACGAGAGGTCTCAGCATGTGGTCGAAAGACAAAAGTAAAAAATGCGACAAAGGCCATTGCTGGGGCTGCTTATATGATTGTTTCACAGTAGAAAGAGCATAATATTGATTCCAAAAATGCTGTCTGTCCTTTTACCTAGAGCTATGTATTTTGATAGTCAAAAGCGTATAGCTTTTTTGACAAAAACATTAAGGAATAACTATGGAAAGTACCACAGCTTAAATGATCATGTTTTCTTTCTTCTCACTCTTTAAAAAAATTGTTGCCGTTGCTAGGACGTGCATTTAAAGCTCTTTGTTGTCTTAATGGAGACTGAAACATGTGTAGAGTTTGGCGTTTGCTTTTTTTATTCATCAGCTGAATAAAAAAGCCAAGCAGACAAAGCATTTGTAGTGCAAGAGTGGAGTGCAAATCCCTCCCTGTAAGCTGAACAAAAAAGCTCATTAAGAGGAGGTGGGATTTCCTGGTCACAGCTTTTGACTAAAGGGCAAAGGTCTCCTGTTAAGTACCATACAGTCTAAACAGGGCTGTGTAAAATTATGGGGGGGGGGGGAAGTCAAATATTTGTTCTTAATTCTCAAGTTAGTTTATCCAGAGTGGCAACCAGGGAAGTGTTGGGAATGATTAAATGGCTGCATTGAGGCTACAAATTGCTGCTACTTGCTTTTGTAGCTGGACTTGTTGCAGTTGAGTGATGTCGCCCATCAGTGCATTGTGTGCACAGTAAAACAGTCGAGCAGTGACAGATAGACTGAAACTCAGAGCTACTCCATCACCGCTGAAGGATCCCGCTCGCTGGGAATTGAGAATGAGCACAAGCCACGCACGCTGCTCAGAAACAGCTGCTTTCACTCCAGCCCAACTCCTCAGCTGGCCGGGGCAAGAGGCAACCAGTAAATATGTTTTATCTCTGATCTCACCGGGCAGGAGAGCCAAACCAAACACAAGCAAAATAAATAATTTGGCAAAATGCTCTACTGATAGGTCTAGATGCTCCTAGATTGCAAACTTCCCAGCCAGCAGCGCACGTCAGCTGAGGAGGTGGCTCCCAAGAAGAGCCTGAGGTAGCGGTGCTGGACCCCAGCCGGAAACAGGCACAAACCCCTTGGCAAATAGACGCTGAGACAGCGGCTCAGTCCGCCCTCGCCACGGCTGCAGGAGCAGGGCAGAACCTGTGCCGTCAGGACCGGCTTGTAGAGTGGTTTGCAAAGGCTCCCACAAAAAACGTGAGAAGAGGTGATGGCGGGGGTGCCGCTGAGGGCAAGGGCAGTAAGGGCCTGAGGAAGCATGAGCATCCTTTGGGAAAAAAAATAAGGTGCTGGCCAGAGCGCCTGGCCCGGATGGAGCGCTTCCCTGCGGCGCGTAGCTCGGTGCGGGAGCACGGCCTCTTCCCGGGGCCCGGCTCGGTGGGCTGGCGTGGCTGCTGCGGGGCATCTCGCGCCCGCCCTACAGCAATAGGCAAAAGTGCCTTTTCTTTTTCTTTCGTTCGCTTCCGTGTCCTGCGATCTCGCCCGCAAACGGGCAGGTCCCCCCGCCGCCGCCGTGCTGAAGGAGAGGGAGAAACCCCGCCGGCGTCTCCTCCCGCCCGGCTGCTTCTGCCCGTTTTCTTCTGTGGTTTCGCACCTCTGTTCGCTGGCGCGTTGGGTTGCTGGTTTGGTTGCTTTGCTGATCGGAAAAGACGACAGGCAAACGTAGCCATGTAGATATGAAGGTTTAGAAGGCTCAGTTCTGGGAAGAGGTTCATTTTGGGCCGGAAAATAAATGGAAATTTAGTTTATACAGATTGTTCTCACTAACTGTAGAATCAGCAAATTTTGTGTATGGGTTCATCATGAAATTGAAGTGGCCAAGGCTTAATATACATTGTGAGCTCTAATTGAAGGCATTAATTAACATTAAAGCCAAATTCTCCAATCGTGTGCTAAACAGAAATCAGGGAGGAGCAGGTAAGCAGTGTGGATATCATTTGGCATTCTTTCTGAAGCACAGATTAGCATTTAGAGTCCAAACCTCTGCAAAAACTCATTAATGGGCAATTAATTAGGCTTCATTATTTGCACCTACACTTAACTATGTGCAGAACCGTAGCAGCTGCATTAAACGTCAGTACAAAATCAAAATAAAATGAAACCGCACCAAAGACAACAGTTGTGCCAAACAGAGCTTGAACGTAGATCTCTGTATTGATGTCGAGTCCCTATTTATTACGATAATTAAATCTATCCTATGGAAGGCCTAGAAGAACCTCAGCATGAAGTTATGGACTCTCGCCTGTAATTGTTTCATTTTGAGAATGAATTTTGGTGCTTCTATTTTTGTACACGTTCTGGTTTCAGTCATAAGCAAAGATGGTTGATGGCAGGCAGGTACGTGCACGAACGTCCTTGTGCTCTGAGCATAACTGCTTTTATTAGAAACAGCCTAGCATCAGGACGTTGAGTATTGAACAAACAAGAAACTTTCAAGTTAGAAATGGTCCCATTCTAGAATTAAAAGATTTTTTAACTTTAAAAAAATAGTGTCGCTTTTGAGCAAACCTGGCTTTTTTTTTGGGGCTTCAGGTGGAAAAAAAGGCAGAAACCTGAATGTCAAAGAGAAACTCAGAAGGTGAAAGAACCCATGTGAACTGAAACCAGAAACAGCTCACACAAACCTGCTGAGAAACAAAACTGCCCTTGCTTAGACATATACCAACTCATTGTCTTTTTTTTTTTTTTTTATGATTTATTTATATCACAGGAGCTTCAGAAAGCCCAAATCCTTGAAATTTGTTGGGTGTGTGCAAGTGAGATTACAAAGGAGAGAGGGAAAGGTGGAGAGGGATATCAAGGAGAGAGAGAGAGGTTGCAATGTAGCAGGCAAAGTGGAACAAATGCTGCCTCATACTGTTGTAAACAGGAGGAGGTTGAGAGTGGCTGCATGACCCAGGGACATACAGGATGTCTGTTAGGGTTGGAAAACAAACATGGGTCGTCTGTGTCACCCTGCCGAAAGTGGCTTTTGAACCCAGGTACTAAAGAGAAGAGGTGCGGATGTTAGAGCAGTGGACCACATAGAAACATGTGTTGGTATAACTGGCTCACCAAGGAAATAACACAGTTTTGATGTGAACTAGTAAGAGAATGTGGATTTTTGAGGAGAAGGGCTTTGGTGAAAAGCCTCCGGCCCTGGGCAGCTAGACGAATCGCACTGGAGGTGCAGCACAAGCGTCCTGGCAGCAGGAAGGTGTGAATGAGTACTTACTAGCAGCAACATGGAGGCTGGGGGTGCACAGCTGGATGGCAAGAACTTTATGTCCTCCAAACCTTGAACTGAAGCTGAAGACTTCATCTTTTGTGTCCTCTTTCTTGAAATAGGAAAGTACAGATGTCTGACCATCATTTATCATCATCGGTTCATGGGCACTAGAAAAAACATCCAGTAGTTGCTGTCTTTGGGTCTAATGTGATTTGTACTGCTGAAGCAATGTATTTGTGAGGAGCCGGCCATGCCCACCAGTGCCAAGCAGAAGGTCCAGCCCTGTAGGCTTTGCCCCTAGGGAATAACAAACCTGTGTTGAGCGAATTGCCACAACCTCACTAGCCGGATTCGTTTCAGAAACCACTGCAGAAGATCTTGAGCCTCCTGAAGTGCTAGGTGGATGAGTTGGAAGGGATAGAGGAGCCAAATATCCTACCTTGCCATGTTCTAACATGATCTGAGGAACTGAAGTGCACCAATCTGGGGGTATTGCCCGAGTCTCTCCAAGTGCAGGGAGCAGCGGGGGCTTTCATCTCTGATGTGTTACACAGCAGGAGGTGCACATTTTGAACACCTTGCAAGGTTGTGAGCTGACATAGCTCAGGGGAAACCTAAGCCTGTAGTGCCAGTGATTCTTCTTAACAAACATTAATAATTCTGAAAACTAATTCACTGAATAAAGAAACTCAAGAAGATAGGCTAAATAATTTTTGGACATGAGAGAGAGCTCCTGATGGCTCCCTCAGGTAATAATGAAGGAACCGAGATGATCAAAGGCTGTGCTGTCTTCTAGAGCCAGAGCCAGTTACATCAACCTGCTGGAAAAATACAAAGTAGGTAATCAGATATCCTTGAAGAAAAACATAATTTTTATAGCATTCAACTACTGACTTATTTGTAAGAAAATTAGATTAAAAACTGGAAGAGGGGAAGTTTTCTGAAAATATTTTCATTATTTATTAGTGAATCATTATTTCACTAACGCCTGCCATCTTGACCTGTAACTGATTGATCTTGCACAGTGCGTGCACGGGGACATTTGCGTTTGCACCCGTGATGGTTCTGTGGAAGAGAGCAGCAAAAGGCATCTTACAAGCATCTTACTTTCATCCTAACACATTTTTTTAAGCTGCAAGTCAGATCATAGTCTCGTGGAAACCAAAGGCTGCTTTGTAAGGGACTTCCGTAGAGAATGTTTTTCACAACTTGTGTATTTCCATCTTTAAACTCCATGACATTTTCACTGGTAGCAGAGAGTTGCCATAGATGGACATCCGTGTCTTGGCCACATTCACCATCACCCTTATGCAGCTGCACATGTCCAGTTGCCACCTCCACCACTTCTGAGGGCATACCCTCGCTGACTGGCTTACATCTTGGACAGGCATTGCAGGGAATGCCTGTCCTGGTAATGGTAATAAATGTGGTTTCATGCCACCTTTCTGTCTGCCGTGTCTGGACTGCAGAAGGGGTCTGAGCAGCTACTGAGGGGTGCCTGTAGTCTCCTCCAAAGGCAAAAATCTGAGGAGTCATAGATGCACCTGCCAGATCCTCCTCCCGGTAACGTTGACCCAAGAAAGTCAACACGCACCTCTTTATGGTGACCTTGCAGGGTAGGTTCTTCCTCAGCCCTTGTTGAATAATTTTGGCATCTAGCTGCTATGCACAGGGACCACGTAGGAGCCAGACGATGCAATCGTACTCCTGTTTTCACAAGAACACTGCTTCTTTCAGTACAGAATCATCTCTCCCACCACCAAAGTACGGTTGCTTCTGTCCCATTTCGCCTTGTAGCAGTTTAGGATTGGAAGTAAAAAAATAATACATCATCTTAGTGAAACTGCAGTCGCACGGGCTTTTAGCGCTCAATTAACCACCATCACAGATTTCTCAGTATACAAGGGAAGAAATAAATACCTTGAACTTTGGTGCCTCGAAGGGACAAGGGGAAAGAAATGGTTATTCTAGGTTTCGTTCTCATTCTTTCTTAAAAGTCTTCTCCAGTAAGCTCAAATTGTGCAGCTGATGAAGTGGTTTTCTGTGCTGCAAGTATTAAGGGTACTGGCTAATTTAGCTATCACGATAAATACCTGCTAGGAGCCTATTTTCTTGAAAGAGCAAAGAAAAAAGGAAACCTTTTCTGAAAATGGATAAAAATAACTGTATTTTTCTTTGTACGGAAAATATTTTGAGGGAAAATAACCTCAGAAAATGTGGGATAACATGGGCTAACGTGCTATTTAGGAAAAGGACATGAGATTCAACTTCTAAGACGCAGACAAGGGAGGAGAGTGGCAACACTATGTCCTTGTAAATCTGTCCGGTTGCTGGTACTTGGCTGCAGTAATTAGTGGAGCTGTTGTAAAAGACAGTATGATCTTACTGAGGAAACTATATTAAGATACCGTGAGCTGCTGGAGGTGTCCCAGGCTACCCGTGGCCCAGATGGGCTGTACAGATAATCAGCGTTGTGGTTTCACCGAGACCGAGTCAGGGATTTGCCAGACATAACAGACCCCTTCGCCCAACAGGAACCCCCTCGCCCACGGGGTAACGGGAGCAGTGACGAGCCCGCTGCCCGGCCGCCCCACCTGAGGTGTGGGGGGCTCCGGTGGTTATGTGGCAGAGGATAGCGGGGCTGACGGAGCTTCGGTTAATTGGCTATTGCAAGGCCAAGAGCCCAGTCCTTCGCGTAATCCCACGTTTCGAGGGCTTCCGTTTACCTCCAAAGGTTTATTACAAAGAGTTTTGGCGCAGCTCTGCCTGAAGGCTTCCCTCTTAGAGTCAGGAATGGCAACTGCAGAAAAACCAGGCAGGTGCAAACCCCCACAGGAGAGAGATCTGCTGGGGAAATAGTTTTAGCCGTTCGCTGTCCCTCTCCCACAAGCACCACGACGACCCACGTTGGGTGTAGGCAGGCGGGACGCTCCCTGGGGCAAAAGGAGAGCGTGCCTCTGTTCTCACGCACGTTTTATCCCGGGCTGCCACCCAAGTGGAAAAGAAGCCCAGCTTCGGCCTCTTTTCCCCAGGTAGCAGTGCCGCTGGCCCTGGGGATGCTAAGTCCCGCTTACACTAGCCGCTCGGGGACCCTGGGCCTCCTGCCCAGCCTCCCCAACAGCAAGGCCAGGCAGCTGGGCACGACGCTTTGCGTCGCCTCCCGCCCCAGCTCCCTCTTCCACCGCACCAGACCTATACATAGATCTGCACGAAAATTATTGTAAATCGCTGCTCTGAAAAAGGCTGCGTATAAAAAGAAAAGTTAACTCTTCAGCTGAGCCGCTGAATCACAAGTTTTTGCCTCGAGCACATTTTTTACAGCCCCTGCAAAAACAGAGGCATTAATGGAAAGTCTGACGCAGCGTTAACTCCTGCTGCACTGGGAGCGGTTGTTGAGTTTAAAATGGTCACCGAGTGTTTTCTTCATCTTCTACGCCAAGCCTCGTGTCTGAAAAGCCGCACGTGACATTCGCGTTGCAGGTGACTCCGCTCCTTTTTCCTTGACAAATTACTGTTTTAGCTAACAGCACTCCGGTGCCGGGCCCCATGCTTTTAGCAGCACAGCCACCCGCAAGCCCTTTTTGTGGTTCCCTTGTCTAGCTCGATTGAAACCCACCGTGACTCTGCCTAGGAGAGGTGTTTTGCAATTGCCTACCACAAAGTGATACGGGTCTGCTGCAGCTGGTGACTTGCATGCTTCCCCAAACGAGCCCTTCACATTCAGGAAGGTCGGCCGTGTCGTTTCTCTAATTTTCTAACCGCAGAACTGTATATTTAGAAAAGAGCAAGGAAACTTCCTTTACCATAAGCAATATTGCATAACGATGGAGGACGAGGATTAGTGCAAAGGTTTTTCTCTGAGCAGAATTCTGAGAGATCGGGAGCTGGAAACCTTGAATAATGACTTATTTCAAATATGCGGAGCCAGGGTTTTCTGCATGTCTCAGATCCCTTTCTGTTTCAGGTTGGTGTTTGGGATGGTGGGTGCAAGCTCCGCCACTGTAACCCATGCCTTAGCCTGGCTGCTTTCTCTGGTGCTGCCCTCCTGGAGAGCCGTGGCTCCGGGAGGATGCTCCTGCCCAGAGCTTCGGTGTCCGCCAGCACAGCCTCCTTCACGCCCGAGCTCGCCCAACTGCTCCTTCCCTCGCCGTCCTCCCCATCTCCTGCCTCTCCCTGGGTTTTAAAGGGATTTAGGTGTTGCTGTTATTACAGTCGCGCTACGGGGCTCCGGAGGCTGAAGTGTCGCGACAGACGTGCCGAGAAGGATAACGAATGGTCCTAAGTGCCCTCGGGCTGCTCGGTGGTGAATTTCCAGACCCCAGGCGAAAGGTGGAGGAGAAGCTGAAGGGGGGATCCCGGGGGTCCTGGGCAGGAGGTGCTGCCTGAGCGGGGGCAGCGGGTGCCGGGCGAGGTGCGGTGTGGTGAGGTCTTTGCGCAGGATTTGCAGCCACCGTTCTTCTCCCACGGGCTCATGGCTGTGAGGTATGAGAGAGCCACATGGCCCGTTTTGGAGCGTGTGAGGTCAGCTGGGGGTCTGGTGGGGATGGGCCCGGCCCCAGGAGGGACTGCGGCTCCCCGGGGATGCTGGGGAGCCCACTGCTGCTGTTACTTCAAATACAGAAGCTCTCCTAGCCCTCTTCAGCACAGCAAGAAGATCATTTTGGCCACTTTTCAGTGTTTTCTGGCAAATCCTTCGTCGGGAACCTCGCTCTCCTTGTGAAGTGCCCATGAAGCCCCTTACCTTGCGGGTAGAGACTATATTGGGTGGTAGCTACCTAGCAGTTAGGTGTTGAACTATATCATTAACCTCAGCAATCTGTCCCTCTGGGCTTGTGACGCTTCAGGAAAGGCAGTTCCCTGAAATCTGTGATTTCATCATGCACTCAGGGCCGACGAGCTTCACCCGTGGCTCTCCTGATACTGATTTTCAAACTTGACCCTGCAAATTCCACTTCTAGCAAAAGGAAAGCTCTTACCGTGATGCTCATCCAAATCTGAGAACCTTTTGTTAGGTGAAAGGCTGTGGCAATAAGCAGCCACAAATAATCACACGTGGTTATATTGAATGCGTTGAGGGCTGGGGGTTTAGAAGAAATATATGGTGATTAGGCCTGGCTGGGAACTGAACCATCTTTCTGTCAAGGAAATTAAAATGGTTTGGAAGTTATCTGTTTTGCCTGGCCTGGCTCAGGGTATGAAGCAATCATTGGAACAAAGGGGACACAGATAGTTCTGTTCATCAGACTTTTAGGAAAGGATGTTACCACTGCCTTGCACAAAAAAAGTTAGTTTGAGAATGACTAATTGTGGCATTTATGCCATATGTGAGAGCAGAGCCTTGGATAGGGAGCCTTGTTCCCAGCTTTTCTGATGGAAGTTTGCACTTAAACGGTAATATTAGCATCTCATTTTCAAACGAGATTTTGGAAAAATACTGTGAAACTTTTCTATTTGGAAGCCTAACTTTCCTACAGTAACTCAGCAGCGGTTTGTCCCTATGCACAGCCTAACAACGGATCAGAAGTTCAATTTCTGTATAGTCTATTACTTGCATACTCAATAAAATAGGATGCACGAATGGCCTAGCTTTTTTTTTCTTTTTTCCCCATTAAATGCAATTTTTCCCCTCAAAGATTACTGAAAATTACTTTTTGCAAGTCAGTACGAAGGCTTATCAGTCCAGTGGTGTTCAGATCCCATATTAACTACCTCACATTACTGTGAACAAGAACTGTTGTAGAAACCAATGGACTAAGAATGTAAAGTACATACTGCTGATGTACGTCCCTGTAGTAACCCTTTCCCATCACAGGTACCTGATAGACTCTTCTTCCACAAACAATTTTATCTTATTTTAAAAAACATTTTATTATAGAACTTAAACTTTCCTGATGCTTTGTGGCCATATCGGTCATAGCCTTTGTGACTGACGAGCACAGAGAGCAAACTCTCCCCGCTAAGGAAACATGTAGAAAGATTGCTTTCACAGCACGCTCAGGGCATATTAAAAAAAATATGTTTCAGCACAAAAGGAAAAGAATTTAGCCTGTGTATGTCAGGCTGCTTTAAATATTTTATTTTGCCTGTCTTCAGAATCAGTGAATCCCAGAAGAAGCTATCCCTTGGGGCCCAGCCCTTCAAGGGTACGGCATTCTTCAATCCCATTGATTTTAGTGGACCCTGAAGGCACTTAATACTTCATAGGCTCAGTCCCAGGCTGTAGAAAGGTTACCCTGTGCATGCTCACCCGTTACATCTGCCAGGAGAGCTAATACCCTTTGGTTTAGCCAACAAAGGGAAGGTCACAAGGAAAAGGTTTTTAATAAAGAAGTCAGTCTTCCATGGGTTAAGTTACCAACGGATGGGCTCTCCCATCCTATAAAGACTGTA
The DNA here is from genome assembly GCF_964289735.1 of Phaethon aethereus. NCBI lineage: Eukaryota > Metazoa > Chordata > Aves > Phaethontiformes > Phaethontidae > Phaethon > Phaethon aethereus. The sequence continues at coordinate 16,789,738 of NC_138589.1, read as the reverse complement.
CAAGGACTCTACCTTCATTTCCAAAAAAATGCTACAATTTGTGAAGACATCATGGGTTGCATGCAAGAACTGCAAAGCCAAAGTAAGTCTCCTGTCTGCAGTACTGGGATGGTTACGGAGATGAGATAGTTACCGGAAGATCCCTTTGCTCTTAAGAAGTCTGCACCCATTTCGTATATGATAGAGTATCTGAACTGAAAAAAAAAACCAAACCCAAACATGGCAAAAGATCATCAGTGTTGAAAACTGAAGGGCCTAAATGCCTCCATTCTGCTTACTTACAGGTCTGTAAGTCGCCTTTCTTGTGTGCATCAGTCTGTGTTTGCATCATCATCAGTCACAGGTTCATTATTTCATGCGAGGCATACGTAGTCACTCAATATTTCTTTTCATCCTTACCCTCAACAAGTAGCTGCAGACTTTATATAGAAAGGCTTCAGATGCTGCAGTGCTCTCTGCATGAAGTGCTTCCTCCTCGGCATTGCTGCCTTGCGCTCTCCCCATCACGCACAGGCTCCGCAGATGCTAATGAACACATTTCATGTTCTCATGAGAGGAGGAAACATCAGCCCTGCTTGTAAAGATGAGGAAACGAGGCACATAGCAGTGAAGGTCAAAAGTTTCCATTTACTTTTGGTGCCCAGCTTGAAACACCTAAACATGGTTTCTCAGAGCTTGGTGTCACCTCCTGCAGGTAGCAAAGGGCAGTGTGTCTCTGGTGGGCTCCTGCTTCCCTGTTCCCAGGGCCGGGGAGCTGAGCGTGGCTACTTGCACCCTCCATAAGGGCATTGCCTCATAAGAATGACCACACGCTGCAGGAAAGTAGCTGCAAAATGCCACACCACCGCTAAAATAACCCTGCTCTGTTGACCTGGCATAGCATGTACATGGTGCATGGTGGGGTCTGCCTTTTGTTGCTGGTTCCCATGAGTTACAGGCACTCCAGCAGCTTTCACACGCAGGGAGTTCTCTTTGGTGTGATCTGAGGAAGAGAAAACCAAGTTTCCAAGGCAATGGATAAATTTTTGAGTAAAAACACTATTATAACCCAATCCCTTTGGGTGCCCTGCCTTTTTCCTTTGTTCATTATAGTATTTAGGCTGGAGAAGAGCCTCTTGCTCTTGCACGTTAATTATCACTCCAAACTTTTCATGCTATTAATATCTTATTATAGCTCCGTGTTTAACATGCAATATTGTAAATACACTTTCAGATTAGCTTGCTGAATGGAAAAAAAAGTCTGTTCTTAAAAAGTTCCTCAAGGCGTGTTTCCCTAAAGGACTAACTGCATGGCACGTGGTTTCAGGGGAGTTTCTCCAGTTCACTTCCTAACACATACTAGAATTTTTTTAACCTTTCACAGAACATATGCATATAAACCCATGTCTTCTCCCCACACTTTCACTGGAGTTGACCATTTGCTTATTTAAAAAAAGTCACTAGAGAATGCTACCAGGTTGAAATGGGGGTGTTACACCCATTTTCCCCAAAGAGAAATGATTATGTAGAGGATAGAGAAGGGATAGACTGAGTTCTCTCTTTAAACCGTATAGATTCAACCTTTACATGTCAGTCAGTTCCTAACTAGTGACCTATAAGTTGGTGGTCTCGGCCAACTGCTTGCGGCTTGCCATTTGCGGTGAGGGTACGGGTATTTTGCAAGTGTGGGCAAATTGCAGATGACTGGTGCGTCATGACGAAAGACACTCTCACAGATAGGCAGCAGGTAGGACAAATGTCAGGCATTTAGAAATACCCAAAGATACTGCAGTGGCAACACTGGGAAGACGGCTTGGTTCTCCAGGGAGCTCTCCTCTTGTGTGGCCCTGCCTCCAAGCTCAGAGGAAAATCAAGAGCTGCCAGATCTTCTGCTGGAGCTACAGAATTATTAGGAGAGGAATGGAAAGCAAACCAAAACAAAACCCCAAAACTCATTTGTTTTATTACTGGTGTGTATTTTGGTTTCCTGTTAAAAAAAAAACAGAAGAGGAAGTAATTTTAACCTGTGCATTGGCACAGAAGGTCACCGAAGCCAAAAGTATATACAGGTTCAAAAACGAACTGATGAAATTAATGCATGATCTTAAATGCAGTGTTTGGGATACTTTTCCTTTTGGAGGAAGAGCCATTCCCTCCAGCACTGCTCCGTGTCCCTCCTCCCTCCATACCCTCCCAGGATTTGCACATGGCCCTGTCAGAATCTAGTGGCCGGACTGGATGAACCATTAGTCTGATCCACTCTTGCAGTTCCCATGGTCTTAAATTTGCCTGCAACAAAAGTGAACATTTGTCAGTTTGATAATGTTAGTTGCAGCCTGGACAAAAATACAAATAAGCCACATGGAGCGAGACATTGTGTATGCAAAGTAAACCAGTGTGCAGAAGCAACAAAATCAAAGACATGCTGCTGACTGACAATAGTTTGCCCTAAAATGAAAAGTAGGTCTGTCCGTGGGCACAAGGAACATACTTATTACCTTCCCTCCATCCTGCAGAGCTTTTTAGATGAGTGAGTACTGGTCTCGCTCAGGCAATTTACATGAGCGGAAGTGTGACAAACGGGGACAGTCCCTACCTTGAAGTAACAGGCCACAGAAGGGAAGTTTAGCAAAAATAGGAGCCATTAATAGTCATTCCATCTCTCTCTGTGAAGTTCACTGAGGTTTAATTAAAGCACTGATATGTTTTCGACTGACCTTATTTTCATACCTGATAATCAGTAAACTCATTATCATTTTTTAAGCTTGGTTTTGAATCTAGCTAATTAGCACTCTGTGGGTCAGCATCTAAGTTAAATAAAGACAAGGAGGAAAACTCCAAGATCTGCATATTTTAGATGGTCCCTGCAAAGGCGAGTTGGTCACCAAGTAACGTCACCAGCAGAAGGCTGAGCTGGCACCGACGGGTGGTGTTTCCAGGCGCTGGTGAGCACCTGCCGCACGGTGGGGACAGGACCTAGCTGGCTTTGACAGTCAGGGCATCGACCATCAGCTTGCCACAGCTGAACCCTTTGAACCCCGACCTGTACCAAGCAGGCCTGGAGGAGGGCAGGGCATGGGTTTCATAGCTCCTTGTCGCATCTGCGTGCGGGGAATGAGTGAAAGGACAAGCGGAGCGCCAGTTTGCAGCACCGGCATTTCCAGGAGGGAGACGTGACCTCCTCTGTGCTTAGCGTGGTACTCAGCTGCCCCTGGGGCAGGCCCCAGCCCAGGCTGGGTGGACCTTTCCCTCATACTCGGCATCTTTCCACCAGTTGACCCTCCTGGGCTTCCCCTCCTGCTCTGAGCTTCCCCAAAGTTACAGCTTGCAAAGGTCTCAGTGGGCAGGAGAGGTCCAGAGGTCCGTCGGCTCGTGCCACAGGAGACACAGCGGCGGGCTGGGGAGTGCAAAACCACGGGAAACCTGGCAGGAGGCGAGGGGGACGAGCAGCACCAGGCAAGAGTCGGAGGGGAGTATTGAAGGGGGGTCCCTTCTCCTAGACGAGGGCAAAGAGCACCAACCACGTTGGCCAGCAAGTGAGGAATGATGGTCTGGGCCACATGCGACGCTCCTGTTGTGGCCATACCTGTCCTCATCATTCCCATGCGAAGCAAACTGCTTCCGTCTCCATCTCCAGTGGTCGGGAATCACCAGCAGTTTAAGTGCTGGGGAGGAAACAAATAATTATCATACTTAGCACCTGTCTTGCACTTTGCACATCGACAGCACTGCACAGCCATCAGCTAATGAACTGAACGAGGTGTTCAATTACACAATGATTGTTAACGCTCAGTTAAAACCTACAAAACTGAGCACCAAATGGTAGAGCTGCAATTTCAGCTGGCGGCGTGTAGACACTTCCTTCGTAATCGCGGATGGTGCTTAGCAATACTTAAAACAAACTATTTCTCCTCTTCCTCCAGCTTTTCCTGATGTTTGAGTGTAATGGCCTGTTCTTAAATGAGCCTGTCCCTTTCTGGGAGCTTGTAAATTTTATGTTGTAAGACTCGGTACAGTATATGTGAGATGATACACTAGGCAGGCTGTTGATTTTCTTAGGAGGTAGCTCTGTTGCAAGGCTTTGCCAAACCCATGATCCACACAAAAAAAAAAAAGAAAAAAAAAGGAAAAAAAAAAGAAAAAATGACCAGTCTGTAAGGTAACGAAAACATTCAGCAAACTCTTTATATCAATCATAATTGAAACCTGACCAAGCCTTGAGTTTCTTTACAATTTAGAATTTGACAAAATCTTCAGCACCTCCTTTATACATGCAGACATGCAGACACATGGTTATAACAGCCACATGATCAGCTGCAAAACTAATGGCTGAAGCATGTGATAAATTGCATTTATTCTTCACTTTTAGCTGCTTCACCCATATGTTGGCCATCTCCTTTGCCCTGCATGCAGTGATCCATCGCCGTGGGGCTACCCTTCCCATCCTCCTTCTCCCTGCAAGAGCTGCTTTCTGCCCTTCAGCAGCCAGCCATAAATCTGCTTCTTCCTTTTCATCCTGGCAAAATGACAGGAGCGCTCCAGCCCCAAAGGCAGAAAATTCCCACTGCTGAAGAGTCCTGCCCCACCGATTCCCTCTGTGCCGCAACTGTTCCCAGCACCAAGCTTTTATTTCGTTACATGCAACGGGGCAAGCAGGGCCGTCCCCGTCGTGAGGGCTCTAGCGAGCATACGGGGCTCCAGGGATTTCCTCAGCAGGAGGAATTTGGCAGCTCCCACGGCTGGCCAAACCCTGTCCGCGTTGTCCCAGGGTGGAGGGGCAGGCTGTGATTCACGATGAGTGTGCTGGGACAAATTACACTGATGCACTTTCTACAGATACTGCTGTTGAAAGAAACTCGCACTTCTGTCTCTGCCAGCATCGCTTTACCCTCAGTTCCGTGGCCCTAGATGATAAAACTGCACAGGAGCATAGCTTGCTGTTGTTTCCTTCCTCTCATCCAGCTTGCACCAGACTGACAACTTTTTCCCCTCTCTTTTGCTCTTGTTGCAGAGCACCCAGAGTACAAGGTCATCGGGGGGAAGCATACCATTGTCTGTTTACGTGAAGAGGCTTTTTGATGCCTTAAGAAGCAAAATAAGATGGCTGATGTTATGAAGGTTAACAGAGGGCTTCACGTCTGGGTGGATGAGAGCTCACAAGGAGAGGCTTGATGCCTCCAGCCACAGCAGCGCAGCGTTTCGCCGCTGCCGGCGGTGCGGGGACGGTTACCTGTCTCGTATTAAATGAGCTTTATTCAGATCAGGCATTGCATTGTGCCGTGCACGTGGCTGGGCTTTCTTTCCGGGCACGGTGTGGATGTTAGATGTTGCTTCAGCAGTTATCCTTAAGGGACTGAACAAATTTTAGAGTCACAGGAAGGCAAAGTAGTAGGAGCTGCCAGGATAGAGAAAGAAAAGAATTATTTCTAAACTTGAACTACCAAATTGGATGGCAGCTGTAACAAAATGCAAGTACCCTCTGGCTTGCAGAGAGGCGTTAGCAGTGCTTATGTATCCCTGATTTTGCAGGCTCTGAAGACACAGAGTGCTGCAGTCTGCCTGAGATCTCTGCATGCATCAGAGCCCTGCAAGACTTCAACATATTGCTGCTGTAGTGAAGTATTTGTGGCATTTGGAGAAAGAGACCGGGACAAAAATCTCCAGGGGTCTAATCCTGGCCCTGCTCGTGAGTTACAGTGCGGCTTTGGGCAAAGCACTCACCTTGCCTTTCCCTTGGAGTGCAGCTTGTGTGGCTGCAAAACGGGTACCACAGGACTTCCCTGCCGCCCGGGTGGGCCGGCAGGGATGATGAATTAATCCCCAGCTCACGGCTGCCCGGCGGTCGCCGGTCCCCTCCGCGCTGCCCTTGGAGCAGAGCCCCGGTGCCACAGCCCGGCACATGGGCAGTGCCCTCCCACGATGCTGCAGCCCCCCGGGCCGCCCCCCTCCCGGCGTCCCCGCCAGCCCCAGCCACGCACAGGGACTCGTCTGCTCCCCGAGATAAGGTTTGCTTCCCACGCCAGTGGTGCAACTTTCCACACTCCCCTTGCACCAGGTTTCCCACGCCAAGTCACAGCGGGCGATGCTCCCGCTCGCTTACTGATCATGAAACCCCGCAAGGTGAACGGTGCTTCTCCCTGCTGCTATGCATACTGGCCACGGCGTATAAACATAACTCTGGCAAATCATTCATTAATTAGTTGAAATTGCATTAGTATAATAATGGAAGTGGTTTTTTTTTTTTCCTTTTGGCTGAGGGAATAAACAAGAATACTTACCAGGGTCTTTCACAGAACAAAGCGATGGAAGCAGCAGAGGAGACGGTGCTTTTAATGAAATGTGTATATTTACTTGTAAAAATGCGCTACGGATGCATATGCCAGGTAGTAAACAAAGGGCTGAAAATCCGTCTGATCGGCAAGTCCATGACTAGCTACTAATTAGGTGTATCTCATTTAGGAAAACCCACTCAGCTGCCTGAGCTTTGTTTGGGGGGACAGGACGGGACGCACGGCGAAGGGGACGGCCGTGCTGGAGCAGCAGCGACAGCGATGAGACAAAGCAAGTTTGAAGCAAATCTCTCATTCTCCTTCCCAGACATGAAGGCCAGAGCCATTAGCATCTATTCCAATAAACTGTGTTTTTTAACCTCTCCCTTATCCATCTCGGAGTTGTCTCGCTGTCTGCTTAGTGCAGTGCGGGGACAACCCCCCCTTGGCGAGGGGTGCGTGACCAGGGACCCGGCTGGGCTCCCGAATGCGACTGCTGCGGGGCCAAGGTCCAGCCCGCAGCTCTGAAGAAGAAGAGCGCAGCGTGGGCTTCAAGCGCAGTGTAAAGCAGTTCTTGAAAAAAAAAAAAAAAAAGAAGTGGTCTTCATAAATGAGACTTTCTTGGCTACGATCATTAAAATAAATGGAAGCAAAGAGATTAATAATGAAGTAACCCAAGCAAATCAGACAACATAACCTGTCTCCCATCCATTTCAATCTGAAGTTCATTTTGGCTCATGCATCTGAGTCTGAGTGAGTTTTCCTGATTGATGGATGATAGCTCCCATCCAGGGTTGTTGGTTTTTTTTTCTCTTCTTTTTACACTCAAAGGTTTTTAGAAGGCATAGCTTTGGAAATACCCATTGTCTGAGCCCAAAAATATATAGGTAGTTTCTAAACTGACTTTTGTTGACAGAAATGCTATTTCCATTTCATTTCACTTGAGCGGAAGTTATCTGTTCAGTTATCTTGCTGTCTGTGACAAACAACAGTAAAATACCATAGCAAAGAAAAAAAAAAAGAAAAAAAGAGTTCATGACAATTTTATACCTAGACAGACAGATAAAAATAAAGGCATCCGCTTTCTCTTATACACCAAATTCAGTGCAAGATGTCAAAGTCTCAGAGCATGCTGAGCATTGTGGCAGTAACCTAGAGAAGCATCTTCTCATGTGCTTAGCACATAAATAATGCTGGTCAGAGCATACCCTCGCACGCCTATAGTTAAGCACATGCTGAAGTGCTTTGCTGTGCGGGGTCAGCGCACGTTTTGCAGTCCTGCACCATACCCCTGTGAGATCTGGAAGCTTGAAGCCTTTTAGTCTGGAGAAGAGGAGGCTGAGGGGAGACCTTATCGCTCTCTACAACGACCTGAAAGGGGGTTGTGGCGACGAGGGTGTTGGTCTCTTCTCCCAAGTAACCAGCGATAGAATGAGAGGAAACGGCCTCAAGTTGCGCCAGGGGAGGGTTAGACTGGGTATTAGGAAAAATTTCTTTGCGGAGAGAGTGGTCAGGCATTGGAACAGGCTGCCCAGGGAGGTGGTGGCTTTACCATCACTGGAAGCGTTCAAAAAAGTGTGGATGTGGCGCTTCAGGATATGGTTTAGTGGGCATGGCGGTGTTGGGCTGATGGTTGGACCTGATGATCTTAGAGGTCTTTTCCAACCTTAATGATTCTGTGATTCTGCCTTTCAAGGGTGAGATTAAATTCCCACATGCCAGGTCTTGGCTCGGACGTCTCGGACGCCGACGGGCTGCACGGCACAACCCAGCCTTGGGTCTGGAGATGCTGCGCCCAGCCTGCAGGCCCACTGCCAGCTCTCTGGGAGAGTGGGCTGGCCCTCGGCAGAGCCTCAAAGGCGGCCCTGATAAAGACGTAAGCGTGAATAAATTAGATAAATAAGCTCTCATTAAGTGCTCCGTGGTCTGTATGGCCCAGCGGGGATAGCGACTGCTGGGAGCTCGTACGTGACGCTTCTGCTGCGACGAGCCGCGGTGCCCAGCCTGGCGCCCGCTGCTGGGCGAGGGCCCCCAGGGCTGGGGGCCGGGTCTGGGTCAGAAATGACCCACGCTTGGGCATCTTCCAGCCCCTCCACAAAAGGCGTCTGGTTTGGAGAGGGCTGCGGGGCGGCTCCCGCGCTCAGCAGGGGCAGGAAGGCGTTCCTGCAGGTGACCTGTTGGCTGAATTCCTCCTGAAAGGATTACGCTAATGCGGCTGGGATCGCGTCGCACTATTAATGGCGCGGTAGGGTTTCTAGAGCCTTGCACAGGAGTCTTTTTATTTATTATTTAATTCTAAATAAACAAAATGAATAAATCATATCACTTACATGCTATACTGGTAGGTGCAATGGAAAAAGCAAAGATGGATGGATAACGTCACATTTTAGCCTAATAGCTGTACAGTTTCATGTTATATTTATGCTGTTTGATGTTTAGCTGCATCAGTATCAGAATATTAAAAGCATTTTTTAAAAATCAATAATTAAACCTGGATTTCATTATTATTCAGAGCATACAAATTCACAGACCAGTTGTATTAAACACGATACAAATATCATACCGTATGTGATCGTATTCACACTAATTGCACATACTGGCACGTTATGGGGTAATGATGCTTGAAGTTACCAAACAGTTCAAAGATCAAAGGCCACGCAGTCAAAGATTTTAAAATAAAGCTCCTGATTTGTGAATTTATGATAATGTGCTAAATTTGACCTCTTCCCCTCATATAAATAACTATATATAATTATATAATTATATAATAATTAGTCTGTAGTCCCACGGCAATTACAGAGTTATTCCATGGGTATCTGAGCCCTGATAAGGACGGTAATACCTGGCATCTCCCCCCGCCTCCCACCCTGCATCTCCAACTTTCCATCAGAATCCATACGTGAAAATATCCTGGGCTTTCCAAGTCCGTTCTGCTGTAGATTTCGCCAAGGCTAGACTTTTATCGCCTCTTGCTGGTTCTGTTTAATTGGTAGTTTGCAGATAATAGAAACTCAGAGGAATATTATTCATTCATCTTCAAAGAGCTGGAAGCCAAGAGGGTCTGGTGCGGCACCCGGGAAGCCTTGCAGAAGACCAAAATGGGAAGGCAGTATTTTTATCACCTTCCTCATTCAGAAAAGAGAGAGAGAAAGAACGAGCAAGGCAGCCTGACCAGGAGCCAAAAGGAGATGATTATGTGGTTATCCAGAGGGATTCTTTCTATTACTTGAAAAATCAGAGTGCAGATTTAGCAAGACAGGTTGATGTGCTCAGGAAGATCAATGAATATGAGAGGTTCATTGATGGCATATGCTTGGGTTTAGGCGTAAGTGGCAGCTTCAGAGGTAGTGACAGCAGAAGGGAAGGAAAAAGCCAACCGTCAGTGGTGTGCCCTGGGGTCTGCAGTGGCAAACAGAGCACCCTTCCCAGCAAGCAGAAGCGGCCCTAGGGCCTTGAAGCAGCAAAGCTGGATGAGATCTCAGCCATAGTGAAAATTTGAGAAAAGCACAGAAACAGGCGTGCTTGAGAGGAGCTCTGGTGGAGCCCTCATGAGATGGTGAGGAAGGGGCTCAGTGGCACCCTCGGGGACATCTGCAAAGTGCAAACAAAAAACTCACCCGAGAAAATACTCACAGCTTCCCCAGGGCAAGAGGTTTTTCAAGTGTAAATGTTTGCTCACGTGGTTCTTTACTAAAACCACCTTGCAACCCCCTGTCATGAATAGTTTTAAGATGATCTCCTGCTCTCTGCAACTCTTTCCTTCACCCTGGTCTGCAAGCGCTTCAACGCGCTCATCCAGCCCATTGTCAACAGGCAAAAGCACTTGGTCCTGCTCTTCGGCAAAAAAGACTCTCCATCTCTTACGCCTTGAAAGAGTGAGCTGCTGAAGATAGAAGGGCTGGAAATATTTTTGTTGGCACGGAGGAAGAGGCTTTGAGAGAAAGTGAGTTAGGGACAATAAAGATAGCCAGGAACTCTGGAGCACCGACCTCCAGACGCATCCAGGGTCATCGGGGAAAGTATATGAAATATGTTAACAGATACCGGGAGCCAAGAACTAATTTTAGGGAGGACAGGAAGATATCCTTACTAGTTCAGTGAACATTTTAAAGCGACCAAAGTACTCTCTAACATTATGGACCTTTTTGTTTGTTTGTTTCCTCTACTATCATCTTTTGCAGACGCATTCAGATTTCCAAACTTTGCAAAGTTAAAGTCATTGATTCTTAACTTACAGCAGGCAACAAGTTTTACCTGAAAACTTAATTTTCATAATGGTTAGTGGTGTATAGGATTTTGTGTCTGTATTTTATATCTTAATAAGCCATGACGATGTGCAATGATATAAGTAAGGCGTATACTTCAAGGCAATGGTTCGCAAATAAATTTTGTGATGGCCACTAATGTGATTTCAGAAAGTTAACCGTGGTTGCAGATTTAACTATGAATGGGTTGGTTTAGGAGTTCTTTAGGAGATCCATTTTTATGCATTTTATTATCAAGTCCATGTAGATGAACAGATGCTTCAAAGCAAACTGGAGCAGATTCAATACTAAGCATCTGGCCTGATGTCTGCTCATCCCAAGTTCTCAATAACACCCTTTTTTGCCTTGTTACAATTGCATTAATTTTTTGTTTTTTCTTGGCTTAAATATGTAGGAACACCGAGGAAAACTGCAAAAAGAAATATATTTTAGATTTGCTAGCCATAAGAAATACATATATAATGCCAAACTGAAAAGTATCTGTGCTAAAAGGATGAAAATTCTATGCTAAATCTCATTTGATAAAATAACTAATCAGGCAAGCAGAAATCCAATAAAAATATTAGTGCAAAAAAAAAAAATAGAGGCAAAGGATGAAGAACTGAATTTCTTCCTTTTGTTTCTTTCCTTATCTAAAGGAACAAAAAAAAAGCCAGAGTGGCTTCAGACAGAGGGCATAATGATGGTGGGGCAGAGGAGAAAGCAGTAAAAGAAATAGTCATAGTCAGGTCCAGAATTACAGTCCAAGTGATTCGGCAATACTCAGATTTCAGGTGATTCAAAATGCAGATGCTGGCGGGGAAACAAAAGCATTTTAAAGCAAATAATATGTTAAAGTTTCTATGTATATATGAATGTGCGTGTGAGATATATATATGTATATATAAAACCACATATTTGTACACGTATATACATCTATTCACGGGAGTGTGTCTGTGAATGTATAGCGGTACAATAGATGCCGTTAACCTCACATTCAGGAGTAATGGCATGCATATGAACAACTGCTCTGCAGTTGAGAAAATATCTGAGTATTGCAAATTGCCAAAGGCTTCAAAACCAGGGGACTAATATAAAAATTAGGAAATTAAGACTAATCAGGTTATTCAGACGGAACTATTGTATTTCATTCAAAGCGCAGTAAACATATGGATTAATCAGCCAATAAGACCACTGAGGCGAGGACTGTGGTTTGCTCTCCGGAAAAAATGATTTCTTCTAATTTTTTTGTAATTTCTACTTGTTCATGGAACTAAAACAAATATTTAGATGACTGACTGACCAATTTGCCAGTAAAAGTTGTTTGAAGTGTAGTTTAATTGATCATCATGGATGCGTTTTTCACTCCATTTTTTAAAAATTTCTTGTAAAGACAAATTGAGGTAGTCATTTTCTGTCTTTTTTAGTCTGCCTGGTTCAAAAGCTCCATATGCAGTTTAGACAGTGAAACAATAAACTAACTCATGCAAAGACTTGTTTGAAACCCTGAGCCTTGCTGGGCTCTGCCGGTGCCGTGCCACGGCCTGGCAGCGCACGAGTTCTGCGGGAAGCGGAGCCAGTGCCTTCGGCGGCCTTGGGGGCTCAGGTCAAGCGCCCATTTGTGCAACGGCGTTTTTAGCTCAGGTTTCGGGGACCTAAGTGGCTTTAGCCCTTCAGCAAACGGGTGACCATCCTGGTTTCAGCTTTCGGGGGTTTTTTTTGCAAACCCGGTATAAAGCGGACACAGACGAGAGCACGGCCATCGCTCGTATGAGTTATTGGTAGCTCCCAGGACCATTTGGGAGCCAGGTCAGAGAAGCGGTGGTGTAAACCCCTCACTCCCACACCTCGCTGCGCTGGCCTGCACGAAGGAGGAGGGGACGCTGCCGCAGGGGCGCAGGAGGGGCGGCTCTCTGCCACGGCCGCGGCCGGTCACAGCCTGACGCGCTCGGGCTCTTGGCGACGAGGGCTTGCCCCGGTTGCCTGCCATCTCCTCTGGAAAGGGACGACATCCTGAGGGCTCCCTGAGGTTATCCTACAGGGCAACGGACTGACGGGACTAGCGCGGAGCTGTGCGGATGAAGGTGGGCAAAGGCGGGTGAAGGGTGGGTCGGGGTGCTGAGAAAGGGGTAAAGCCGCTGTCCCCTGACTCTCGGTGGCTGCGTGGTTACGCTCTCACAAACGTAAAACGTTGGTGGGGAGACAGCAACCTGACGTGTCAGCATCGACGTGGAACGAAGTCGCCGCAGAGCCGGCCCCGTCGGTTTGCCGGCGCAGCCCCGAACCCGCAGGCACAGGGACCGCGGCAGAAAACTGTATTTACACAAAGAAATCTCACTTCTGCTACAGCTTCCTTGGGAGCCCATGGGAGGGGGTAGCTCTTCAGCTGAGGATGCTGTCTCAGCCTTATATAAATACCTGTAGCATTGCTCAAATAGTTCATTAGTAGCTTATGAGTTTGTGTGCTGGCATTCCTCGCTAGCTCTAATTGCAAGGATGTTGATTCGTGCCGCGTCCGACCGGAGCCGGCTAACAGATTCTCTGCTCTATTGCCCCATGAAATGAGGTGCTACTGTGTTTGACTCCAGCTGAAAAGGATCCCATCCCGTTTAGTAAAGAGGCTGGCTAGGGCTGACCTAGCTGGGGACAGATTTCCTTCCAAATCGCAGAGAAGTCCTCCTGAATATGAGATGTTAATTGTGGCAGGAATTAAGGATTAAACAGTCATGGCTTCAGGTTACTATTGGGAACTGAAATCAGGATTACAAAGGAAACTGGGCCATGCCCTCACAATGCTATTACCCCAGTTCTTGAATCTAAAAAACCTCAGAAACTCATCCTCGGTGACCAATAAAAACTAGTCTAAATTGTGCTTATTGAGGCCTGAGGAAAAGAGTCATAATTGTGCAGCCATAGTCTGGACACCTTTCAAAGCAGAAGATAACATCAAGGACAAGAGGGAGATTCGGCCCCGATTGATACCTCTGCAGCCTTGGCTAGCGCCAGAGCTCCGGCGCTGGCCGTGCATCCGGCCACAACCCCACCTCCTGCCCGGGGAGACAGACCCCGCGCCGGAGGCCAGCCGCCCGCGCCTCAAGTCACCCCGAGGAGAGCAAACGCATCTCCCCCGGGCAGAGGGTCGGCGAAGTCCCTGGGCAAGTTCAGCCTCAAGCCTGGGGTAACGGTCCAGCTCGGTGGCTGCACCCCTGCGGGCAGGGACAAGGCGGGCTCGGCGGCGGGGGTGAGCGCGGCGGCCGGAGGGCTCGGCGCCGGGGCGATACTCCTCGCTCACGCCCTTGGCGGGCACGCTCAGGCGGGCTAAGTATTTATGACGCTGCGAAACCCCGTACCTGACCCCAGAACACAAAGCCATGGAGATGAACGGGAAGAAAAAAGACATCCTGTGGTTGAAATTTATGACGTGGTAGCACATACTTAATAACCAATTAAAGCGAAGATTTATTGGGAGCTAAATTACATTTGTATTATAAATAGAACTAGAATATACTGTTACAGAACAAAAGCAAAACATCTTAGCATTTAATATTGTAAAAGACAAAGTAATCTAATGGACCCTAAATGTTAATGGGTGTAAAGATTTACACTTTAATTGCATTTTTAAGTCGTCCTATTCTACAGTGCTCTTTTTTCTATGTACGTAGAAATCGGCAATGTGCTGCAACATTATACTTAGTAGTGGCAAGACTGACTTCAGGAAACCTGTTATTATAGGCAAGATCAGTTTATTACTTATAAATCCTCACAAACATTTTAATTGAAATGAGCAGTGGACTTTCACTGACCTTGGCTGTATGGATGTGAGACCTTCATAGCAAATTAAGCCGGTGAAAAGTGTGTGTGTGTGTGTGTGTGTGTGTGCGGGAAGCCAAGAAGGGAGGGAGCGGTAACATGACGACTTCTATTTGTAAAGCCAACAAATAAACTATATTAGATTTGGGGATTTGCTTTATGGCAAGGAAAAAAAAAAAACCTAGCAAATGACAGAACATGAAATTACATGTGATTATATTATCAAATAATAATATCATATTTATTAAAGTATTATCAGCTATAACCCAGCTTTGGGAGGATATCTGAGGTTGGCATTTTAGGACCTGCTTTCATAGCATATAGAAATGTTACAAACTTCCCAGAAACCGATTCCCGTGCTCATAAAATTTCTCTTCCAGTTTCTGTTGCCGCTCCAAGATTCATAAGCTGAGTTACAGTTATAGATGAATCTAACTCATATTACATTTGAAAAAATAAATGTGCACTAAAAGTAATTAAAGCATGTTGGTTCATGAATAATACACCATTTTACTACTATTTGCAGAGTATAATGAGACAAGCTACTAAATTGACAATGAATGCTCTATTATGTGATTGCCAACTGTTTTATAAGATATTGAACAGATTCATTTATTCTATCATCATGTGCATTATCAAGCTATTGCTTTTTAATAAATTAATTTCTGCTATGTCTCCAGAGCCTTACTTTGAAATCTGGCTGAAGGCATAAATGAAATTAATTTCGTGGTCGGAGTTTAACTACCAGTGCCGGGTGACTTACAAATACCGCGTCGCAGCCGGCAGCCGCCGCAGACGGGGATTTCTGCCGGGCGGCCGCAGCAGCGGCGCGCTGGCCGCGGCGGAGGGGCTTAATTGCGACGGCGGGGATGCCTTTTAATAGCCAGCTGACAGAAATAGTCGCCCCTGCAGCGCAGGGCTCTCTGACCGCTCTTGTTTGTCGGGGTGCTGGGTGCCAGCCACCCCCTTCCCTTGCCCTTCACCCCCGCCCACCTTCACGCCGTAAATTGACCCTTTAATTGTGCAGCAGCCTAAACCCGGTGACGCCGAGCGTAAAGCAGTGCTTAATCCCTGGCTGGGTGATAGCGTCACGAGGAGAGCGATGCGGTGGCAGGGAGCAATCGCCGATCTTGGCTGCGCGCTGTGTTGGGGAGAGGGTTATCTGCAACATCACGTAACGTCCGTGCAGCCCCGGTGCCGCAGGGCCACTTCCCTCAGCGCAAACAACTCCTGATTGCGTCTGGTGGCGGGGCTCGGTGGTAGAACTAACCTTGCCGCAATGTTGTGATTTCTGAAGGGAGCCTTCCTCCGTATTTTTAACAGTAAGTCTGACAGGCGTCATATTAAAAACAGGGCTTAATTCTAATGCAACTATTCCCACCCGCCTTCCCCTTTTCATTTTTGTGCCTCTGTAATGCACGAACTTCTCCTGCTCGTAAAGATTAAAGGAAAAGCTTTGCTGGAAGGAAAATACTTCTGGTTTGTTTGTAGTCCGGGTACGTTTGAGATAGTCTCAGTACCGGCTCCCTCTCTCCTCTCTTCTCCAGCCACGTCGGCTCAGTGCTGGGAGGGAAAGAAAGGGAGAGAAATAAAGCCTTCCCTGGGATGAGAGGTAATTCGGGATCTATTGAAGTGAAGTTTCAGGCTTCTTTTGAACTGTGACCCGCGGCCGCCGGCCGGGCGCTCCGTGGGCTGCGCAGCCTGTGATGCATTGCTGACTGCGTCCACCAGAGACCGAGCCCAGGCCAGCAGTTCGCTTACAAGTTTACACTGGATTTAAGTCAAAATGCTAAAACGCTGGTGTTCAATCACTGCTAACCGTGCGCTCGGCAGACAGCTCCCAGCAGACTCTGTGCTTGTAAAATCCAATACGCCACATAAAGTAAGGGTTTATGGAGGTGCAAGGGGTTTTGAAGACCTTTTTTTTTCCCCTTCCCTCCCGCTTGGTTTCTTGTGATGCTGCTCTTCAGGTGCTGGGAGGGCTCCGGCTGCGTCCCGCACAGAAAGCAGGCAGCAGCTTCCCGTGTCCGCAGCCTTTCCCTGGCTCTCCTGCCCGTCCTCTCAGGCTGCCGGCAAAAGGCCAAGTCCACTGTAAGGCCATTAGTTACGTGCCGACGTGCGCTCGCTTCCTCTCTCCTCCCTCTGCGAAACGCGTGCGCGTCGCGCACCCGCAAGCATCGCACGCCTTTCTCAATGCCCACTAAGCACATCACAGAGCTGCTCAAGCCACCGCTGCGAAAGGCTAACGCCGGCTCAAGGAAGAGGGTGCCTGCCTTGCCGGGAGGGACCGCGTCAGTCTGGTGTAGGGAGCCCCTAATTTAGACTGTGCTCACATATCTGCAGGTACTGCACCAGACCTGCGTGGCTTCCGTATGAACGATGAGCACAGGGCAGACTTCAGTCCCAAAGCGTTGGCTAATGCTCAGTTTTTATAACAGTTCTTTTAAAAGAGTGACGATAAACAGCCAAAATATTCTCACCAGGCATTTGGCGATCTGTTCTGTACCCCCTTAAGGTAGATGATTTTCTGGGACTCAAAAAAAATATATATCTTCCTCTCTTTTTTTTTTTCCATAAGCAACTGCCCAGCAAATTGATAAGAGCCCTTTTTAATTAGATAGCGAAGTTGTATGGGTAATGTTCCATATAAAAGGTCTATAAAACACAGCAGAATTAATAAAATGACTGCTTCTCATTTAATTCAGGTCCTCCAAAGGGATCCGTATGTCTTGCTTTGGTCTGTTTGTAGTACTTCACCACCCAGCCACGAATTGATTAAAATCACATTCCTCACTTAAAACTGGAGCCCAGTTGGTAAGAGATACGGGATTGTAATTAAGGTCTGTGCACAGACACATGAACCCCCATAAAAAAAATACCAAAAGGAATCATTGCGCATCGCTTGGATTATATGCAAACACAGCTTATGTTGACAGCTACCTCTGGATGACTCCATCAGTACACACTTTATCTCCAGCTGTCCAAGTAATTTTCCCAGGATTTCGCCCCTCTTTTTCACTCCTCTCCACACAGATGGATTAGAGCAACAAACGGTTTACATGCTGCACATCATTAGCTATCCTCCCTCACTACCCAGCGGATAACAACTGGGCTCTATCATCAGGACATTCATAACACCTTGACACTTTTACAACTATGCTGTTCTCTGCCAGAGCAATCTTCTCTTTTAAAGCATGACGCTAATTCACGAAACACCGGTTGGAAAGCACTCTGCAAACGCAACAGGGGTGGGGGAGAGAAGAAAAAGCACAGCCCAGAAAGGCATCTAGTAAATAACATAGTTAGCACTGTAAAAAAAAAAAAGAAGAGGAGGAAAGCAGCACATTCTTTCTCTCCAAGATACCTCTCTATTCTCCCATCGCCTCTGTCCCGCGGTGAAGGACATCAGCCAACAGCCACGCATCCGTCTGCCGCATTTCAAGGCTTCCCTCGCCGTGTCAGCCGGGCGCCTTCAGCGCCCGGCGTCAGCGCGGCTCCCTGCGGCTGCAGGCTGAAGCAGGCAGGCGGTTCGGCTGCTCGGCTCCCTGCTCGGGTGCTGTGCTCCTGGGGACGGCTTGGCTGCTTCCCTGCAGAGGGGCACGGGTGTCGCTGAGGAGCCCCTTCGCCAAGGGAGCGGCTGAAGGCTTCAGTCGGTAGTGTGTTTGCTGTTGGGCATTACCAACGGCTGTTCTGGTTTTCCTAACCTGCCTACGGTCTCAGGGCATCTTGACTCTGAAAGATGCGTTAACAAAACAATGTATTCACTCCCTGCATAGGCTGGGATCCTGCTGCAGCGACCATGCATGCTCAGACATGGGCTTACACTTAGAATAAAATACAAGCCTCATCAGCCGCTGTGGATGGAGAAAAATACATTTTAGCAGCATTTTCCAAGCTTCTCAGCATGCCCCCTGCTGCCCCAGCCATACGCTTTAATGTATAGTACACGCTTGTTTAAAAAAGAAATACATAAGGAGAAAGAGTAATTACCGTAGCTTAAATTCGGCCTGATAAGAAGGGCTTGCACAGTCTGAGCAGCTGTTCCACTGCCATTCAGATTATGAAAATATAATCCTAGAGAACCTTGTCAAGATAAATACAGAGCATGAAATGTACAGGCAATTTTTCCCCAGCCACATATAATGATCAATTCCAAAGCCACAAGTGATACCAAAGGACAAAATAAGATCTGTCTAGACTTTCTCACTTACAAGATATTGATCATTCCAATGGTAAACTGGTTAGTATAAGTGTGTTTGGCTTGAAAGGTCATGAGCTTAACACCTGACAAGGAGTTATTCAACCTTGATAAAAGTCAAATTATTGTGGTGTTGCTGGAAAGACTTTCTCTAATAAAAATCCCTACCCGGTCTGAGAAGATCTGAAATAGCTCTTCCAGATGTCAAAAGATAAAACAGGGGGGGGAAAAAAAAGTCAAGACTTGGCCTGGGTTTCTGCTGGTTCACCTCTGTCTGATTTTGCAAGTAGAGGTCCCAGCAGTCCGTTACTTTCGGGGCAGACCACGGGCAACATCTGCCGCACTGAGAGCAGTGGAAACGGTCACTAATTGAAATGGCACCTCCATTCCCGTAAGAGCTCCTGGTGGCTCTTCATTTCTAGCAAGGGAGTTTGCTCGCTCACCTACATGGACTTGCAGATCCAGCACACCCATTTAGGGGGAAAAAATCACCCTTAAAATGGGAAATGTTGACTTTGGAAGGAAAGCAGAGGGGAAAGGGTCAAGCAACACCCTTCAGCGTGTGGGTGGGACATGCTCTGCGGCATCGCCTTCCAACGCCTCCCCTTCAGAAAGTCCTGTGGGGCTTGAGCGGTGCATCAGAGACACAGTCCTCGCCCAGCCGCCTCCTTTTTTATGGGCATAACTAGCAAGCGCTTATTAGGACTATTAGGAGCTTGATGTAAGTTTGCTGGATCTTTTCCAAGAACTATAAATACCCGATCTATTTTGCTTTATTCAGTTCTTTTTGTTTTGCTGATATGATACTAGTTAAGGTTAATGGGGTTTGCTTTAATATTAGACACAGGATCACTTAACTACCTTTAATGAACACTGGAGTCAATGCATTGTGGAGTAATTCACACAGACACTGCCCCAGGTAAATCAACTGGAAAAATGTAAGCCGGTCAAATAAATAAATCTGACTGGTTGTAAAAGTGCCAAATTTCACACCAAAATATATTTGAAAGCCAATGACTTAGGCACATCTAGGATATTAAAATGGAGGCTTTGGAGTCTGTTTCTTTTCAATTGCTTTTCCTTCTTAATGTCCCCTGCACATCCCTCCTGTGATGAAACCAAGCTAAGAGTGGAAGAAAAATTATTTTCACAAGTGTTTCTAATAGAAGCAAATGTTCTGCAGCTTTGTGCCCTTTTTTGTTTGGAATGAAAATGATAAAAAAAAAAGCTTTTTTTATGCTGGCTGTCTCAACACAGATGAGTGAGAGACAAAGAGGAGGAAAGAGAGAGGGAGAGGGAAAATGGAGAGAAAGAAAGAGAAGCAGAGAAGAAGAGAAAGAGATAATTAACGAGAGTGAAAGAAAAAGTAAGAAAGACACAGCGAGCAAGTCACTTTATCTGAGTTGAAGAAAATTGTGACAGTGAAATTCTAGACAGGGTAATACACTAGTGTCAATAAATATTTATTAACCAGAAGTAGGAACCAGAGGAACCCGACCAACTCAGTGAGGTTACGGGGCTGCTTACTTCATGCTAATGGAAAACTATGCTAACGTTAAAAACGCTTTTACCTTGTAAGACTGAAATAGTGAGCCGTGTACAGAGGAAAAAACAGATATATAATACGTCCCAGATATTCTTTGAAGGAAGGCAGGTGATCTCTTTTAGTACTGAATTCTTACAAAAGCATGCAATATTTCAGCAATAAGGAATGACAGGGTGTTCATTATCACTTATTAATGTTTGCCTAAATGGACCATACGGCCCCGGCCTTCGGGGGAGTGCAGAGCTCCCAGCATTGCTTAATTACTGCCTCTTCTTGACCCAGCAATGCCAAGCTCTGATGCAAAGCTCTGCTCTCATAGACTGGCTGTATCATTATATGAAAGTAATTCTGTTTAGCTGTGAAAAGCAAAAATAATGCATTTGTGAAGGCTGTTGCACAGGTGACAGAAATTAATCAGTTTTTCTTCCCAGATAAACGCCAGACAATACAAGGAATTTGAACTGTAGCCATTGCCTCAACTTGCAAACACTTTGACTCATGCCACTAGTTTTCAGACCTTACACTATACCAGCATCTGGTCTGTGCAGCACAGACTGGACAAAACTTCTAGGAGAGAAGGAAGAGCTTTTTTTTTTTTCTTTTTTCTTCTCTTTTTTTTTTTTCTATTTTTTTTCCCCAAAAGGTTGCAAAGAGGTGGTGTTCTTTCTGGAATAGCCCCTTTTATTTCTTTATTCCACCAAATGTTTCAGTGGAGGAGCAAGATCATTAGGATGTACTGGCCTTGGGGAAGGGGCTTGCTGCAGACAGAGGAAGACACGTGGGCAGGATGGATATTTACTGAAGGCTGTTGCTAGACAGGTGGTGCAGCAGGTATAAGAAGCAAGGCCATATATTCTCTCCCGCTGCTTTAGGAAAGACTGTGGCATTAGGTAAGGAAGTGGACAAGTAGGGAGGTGGCCGAGGCTGCACTTGAAGCAGAAGCTTGAAGGATGCCAAGGCCTTTGGGGAAAAGAAAAAGTCCTCATTTTCTCTATGTAAAGCCAGGTCAGCTTATTCACCCTAGATCTGTGGGCAATGGCTCCCAGGTTCCCCTGTCCACTCAGAAGAAATTTAACTTCACAGATTGAGACTTTGCTTATAGATGTTTCAACCCCTTATGTGCAGAGGAGACTCCACATCACCTACCTGAGAAGAGCTCGCACAAAACCAGAATTAGTTGTAAAATCAAAAAAAAAAGTCAAACCACATTGTAATATGTGACACTAAGGTATAGCTGTTAACTGCAATATCAGAATTACTTACATAAGCGTGGTGGGGTTTTTTGTGGGAGGGATGCTATGGCTACTTCTTCCGGGTGAATGCGTGCCTTGACTTTAATACCTACTCAAAACCTAATCAAATGCATTATGATTGCAGACAAGAAAAATCATGGAAGGCAGACTGTTAATAATAAATCATAAATAATAAGGGGATCAAATAAGCTTCTATTAACAATGTGTCCTTCTATTTATTTGTTTATATTCTGTCTACAGAAAATGTGATGCTGGACTGAGGATGGCTTAGGACAACCTTCTGGCATGAAGACAGCTACAAAGCACAAAATACAAAAAACGAACTCAGAAAGAAACAAGAAAAAAAACAGCGTTTTCTTGGCATCAACAAGAAGCTCTTTATTTTTCCTCAAGTTTTCTTTTCTAAAAAAAAAAAAGGAACTAAGACATTTGCAGAAATGAGACAAACTTTCTCTTCAGGTGACAATATTCAAGCAAGCATGTTGTTTTATCAACTTTAAACGGAAAGAAAAAAAAAGAGAGATTTGGAATGGGACACAGTATCAGGAGAACTGAGAAACTGTGAACTTTCAAAGAAAAAAACCTCCTTCAAACTGTGAACTGAGAAATGGATGGAAATACCACTTAAACCCCTGATTATGCTCTGTGTGTTCTTAAGGAGGCAACATCTACTTTGCTAACTCAACGGTATTTAGGGAATGGTTTACAACATATCTTTTATTATAATCTTTTAAGAAAAAAACAGAAATATTTAATTAGCTGTGACTTTACCTTTTATGTTCAGATGTCTTCTTGCACCTTCTTTTTCTAGACAGCGCAGATGTATTTGCAGCCAGAAGTCAAGGGCAGGAAAGATTTCTTTCCTTAATAATCTTTTTATTTGCCACACCCAATAAAATCCTTGTAGGGAAAAAGAATCAACACAACTATTGCCTCCCAATCAATACCGAAAGCCTACCAGACAGTAATTATCAAAATAAAGAGGAAATCCCATATTGGGCTACGTACCTACCCATTAATCAAAACAACAGAAAATATCTGCAGCATTGCTTTTCTAAAATAAGACAAAAGATGCCTCCTTGGGTTACACTTTGAACAGGCTATAATCAAAAGAAAGAGAACCAAGACTAACTAAGCCCCAGGAAGCTGCATTGTCCCTTTAACCCGCAGTATTCCCCATTTCCCATTAGTACTTAACATTTTTCACTATGTTGTGACTGCTATTATTTCATTTAACACTGGTTAATCTGTATCTGAGGTATATGGAAACCCTCTAGATGATAAGATTGGACAGGTTCCAGTGTTGGCAGTTTTCGAGCGTGCACACACTCGGTGTGTTTTGATCCTTCCAGGAGCTCCCTGCTATTTGGACTGCCTGCCAATTCGTTCTTGGATCAGCCTCTCGCTCAGCTCCCACAGGGCTGCGGCCACCGCTTCGCCCTGCGCCTCCTGCGATGGCAGGCAGCGGCAGCAGTTGTTGAAGTACATCCCTCCCAGGCCCTCCAGCTCCGCAGCCGTGGCACAGTAGACAGTTGTGGCAGCTCCTTGTTGCTGGAATTAAAAACAAACAAACAAAAAAAACAACTATATAAATATATATAGATATTTTATCATTGTAATCTTGACTGTGGTCCTTTGAGGCTGCACATCTTATGAACGCGTCAGTGAAAAGCATTGCAGCTGAGAGGGTAACCTGCCTGGGAACAAGGTTGAAACCCTGCTGAAGGTGCTGCCTGCCTGCCGGACCCTTATTTACAAAAGGCCTTAGTGAGGATTTTTTTTTTTTTTTTTTCTTTTCCTCTTAGAGCAAAAGAAAAGAAAAAAGACACTCCTGAACCCCGGCCCCGGTCTTTGCCGGAACGGTGGAGCCAGGTTTAAGAGCAGCACCTCCAAACTTACTGGTTTCCCCTTGCCACGCAGCAAACGCTTACAGCACGGCTTGGGCAACCCCCTCCTCATCCCGGCCAGCGGCGCGGGCTGACCCATATAAGTATCTTGTTTGTTTGGGTTTTTAAACCTCTGCTACAAAATTAAGCTGGGCACTCCAATTAAGACCTATCATGTAAAGTGCAATCGGGATCGGTGCCAAACCTGCCCATATATCTTCGATCAACAGTGTCACCGTGGCCATTGTCACCGCTGCCCTGTGAGAACGTTTACCTGCTCCAGGCAGACGGGGGTTCTGACCGTGCAGAGACGCGAGGCTTTCCAGGGGGTTTCTGTGCTGTAACAACCACTTCTCATGTCTTATAATTCAAGAAATGGAGCAGGTAGATTAGAGGCTTTTCTGGATCAGGGGGGTCTTTTTATATTTTTTTCCTTCTTTTTTTTCTTTTCCTTCTTCTTTTTTTTTCATACTAAGTAAACTTATGTTCAGACAGGAAGAATGTGTTTCTCTGAATTTCTCTAACAGAAACCTGGAGGCTGAGGCCACAGGGTTGGGACAAGCACCCCTGTACCAGTGATAGGCTACTCCTTGGCACGGATTGAAAGTGCAGTGCCAGAATAGCTGTAAAGAGGGCAAGAAGCTAGTTTGCTTTGTAAATTATAATTAAAAATAATAGGTGAGAGCGCATAGCAAGACACAACACTAATTTACAACCAATACAGTTTATCTGGCATCTTACAATTATTTATGTACATCTTAGTCCTTTCTGTGGTAACTAATTACGAGCTGATAGGAATCAGAATAAAGAGGCTGCCAAGCATGATTGAAAAAGTAAACAAAGAGAAATTAATGTTGCCACATTAGGATAATTTAACAGTGAAAAAGAATAGGCTTCAATCTCTTGTGGTTTTCCTCCAGTTCCTTTTTTCTGGCCTTTCATTGTCACAACCAAGGAAACTCAGGGTGCTGTTAGGGGGTCAACCTCCAGAACTTGGCACTCTCATCCCTCAAGGGCAGCGAGCAGCCTAACAAGCCCCAATTCTCCTTAACTGAGGCATCTTAATTTTGTATCAGCGAAGAAAGGCATATTTGTTTGCAAGACATGCGTCTTTCTCAGAAGATGGGATTAAACTGGTAACGATGACTCCACAGCTTAGAGATGATCTCCCATCACAAGGTAAACCAAAATTGGCTGTATTAAGTATTTTGAAAGGCATATATTTATCAACAGACCAAAATATTTTTAAAGTTAGTATAATACATAGTTATCCTCTTATTGAACCAATATCTTTCTTTTAAAAAAATAAAGTATCTTAAAGGCAGTAGCAGAAATGAAGAAAGTTCTACGAAAAATAATATTAATAGAGAACAATAAAATTCCTAAGCTCATATGAAGTATTCTATAAAGCTTCACAGCACAGGTATGATCACTGTATTCAGCTGTTTAGAATGATTCAAAGCCCCTGAAGATTATTATTAGTTTTTTGCAAGCAATTCAACTGGACTTCTATTAGAAAGGTAAAACTAAACTAAATTGCTCAATGCAGAGCGAGAGCCCTTAAGATATTGCCGAAAAGCATCCATGCAGCCAAGCTAAACTCAGGCTAGCTCTAGTGGAATTCAGCTGATTCATAAAATGGAAGTTTATCAGAGCAGTTTAAAATCCAAACCAAACAATAATTTATCTTTCCAAATGAGTAAAAATTGTCGACTTTTAAGCAAAATTCTCAGGAGGCAGAAGAACGTCCCACAGTATAACAGCAGTGCTTTATACCTCCAACACCGACACAACCTAAACTCCAGAAGAAGAGAACAGTTTTCCCTGTGCAAGCATAGGATATTTACTTTAAGTGATAAAAGATTATGTGGCTGGAAGCCCAAAGCACTTTATCTTGTGATGCCTCCAGTGTTTCACTGAGAACTGGATGTAAGCAATGTGCCATTTGCTTTTTGGCTGTGTGTATCTTTACTTCTTTCTAAATGTTTCAATAGTGTTGGCTGTTTTGGAAGAAGAAAGTTCAATGATTCTGTCATTGAAAGAAAAGTACCTTTCTTATTACTTAAGAGAAATGCAGTCATATTTATCCCTTTGTTGACAGAGGGCAAAGCTTTAATATCTCAGAATAATGGACAAACATGAATTCATCAAGCCTAGGACCTTCCTTCAGACGTCAAAACTACAACAGAAGGTAAATCTCAGATTCTCACAGACGTTTAAGCATCTCATTTCCTTCGATGAATGTGAGCTAGTTGCATTCAGACATCTGAGGACCTGCTTAAGCAACTTGCCCAAGGACAGAGAGCAAATGAGTGTCACAGAATCACACTTTGGGTTGGGAGGGATGTCAGGAGGTCTCTAGCCCAACCTCCTGCCCAAAGCAGGACGCCTAGGACCCCCATATATGCCATGCTGAATGGGAAGGTCCTCAAGGGACAAACTCCTCCTTTCCATCTATGACTCAGATACCACAAACCGCTGGGAAGAGCCAGCACTGCAGATAACTGCAGAACGCCTGCGCTGCCAGCCATGCCTAGCCAGGCTGAGAAACTGCTTAGTTTCTCAGTAAATATTGTTTATCCCTCATGAACACAGTCTTTTGAAAGACATCTTTATATGTTGGGCATTATGACAGTTTAATAACAACTTTTAATTTTTTGCTCATCAGCTTTCCTGTTCACATATCATCAGCATACGACAGCGGAGGATGTTAGGGAATCTAATTAGTAAACAATTCCATACTGCTGATACAAGATGAAACATTCTTAAACCGATAAAAAGAGCACTTTAATCACTGTTGAATGACTTTCAATGCCAAGCGGTTTGTGCCATGTCAGAACATAATTTGAAGAAGATTAGAGCACTATATAAAAGAATTAATGTTAACAACTTCGTTAAAAAATGTCTTAAACAATGAGCTTGTCAGTTGTCACAGACTCTCCCTGATCTATTGTGATTAACGCTCTCTCTCCCAACAATTTCAACCAATAAACAATGCTAGAAGCGCTGGGCAACCTAAACATTTTTTTTCCATATGCCCGTCAGTTGTACAGGGTGCTAATCACCAGAGCTGGGGGTCAGCCTTCTTTAACCTCCAACAAAGGCAGCGGGCTGCAATGATGAATACACAGGATAAAGAATTTGTGAGAAGTCCAACTGAATCTTTAATCATGCCTCAATGCCATTTCCGATCCAGTCAAACATTTGAAAGCTGCTAGGCAAGCACCACGCTATCAATCTTTCTAGCGTACGTAAAATTACCCGGGAATCTTGTTTTGGATTAAGTTGAAGAGTGTCTTAGTAATAAGGGTTCATCATTCTCTTCCGCAAATCATTTGTCAGTTTTGTAATACAATCTTCAACTGCAGCAGGGTGGGATTTATACAGCAGTTGCTGTTTATTTATAGTTGAGGCTCAAAGATCTGAATTATCCCTCCTTCCAAAATCCTTTGTTGAGATGAAAATACTAAGTAGCTACTAGTTCATAGGCATTTATTTCATAACTGCTAGCTGTCAATTTGTAACTGATGGCACTGAGTACAAATTAATATTGAATATCTTAACAGTAAAAGAAAAGGGATTCTTGAGATACAGTATACGGTAAAACCCTCATTAATATATGCAATGCATCCGTTAGTATTTTAAGATACCATTTATGTTCCTGATAAGAAAACATATTACACAGTTAATGTTCAGTTTTCAGATTTGTCTACTTTCAAATGCATGCTGATTTTCTAAAATTAGATTCCTGTTCTGAAGCAGGTTTGCATATCAAGCATATAAATAACAGAAACAAAGCCATAACGTATCTGTGTACTTATCCACTACAAACGAGTAAGATCCACTCTGAACTCTGTTAAGGGCATACAGATAGCATTAAACGTTGCCTGCCTGTGAGATGGGATCAGCTTCTTGGAAAAGGAGGAGTTTTTCTTACAAAAAAATAAGGATAAAGGCCAGTTATCTTGGTAGCTTGAGGTTAAGTTTAGCACAATGTTTTTTAAAAGATGGCCAGTGGAAAGAGGCGAATCCAAAATGACGAGAGAGACAAGTATTTGTGACAAGGGCCAGATTCGAAGCAAGCAGCTCGAGTGAAATAAAAAGGCAAGTGCTTTCTTAAAACTCTTCAGGCTGTTCCTGTTACTCATCTCAGGGCTGTTAGACAAAGCCAACACATCCCCAACACAAACCCACCGGATCCACACAACGGCACCGTGAACATACCATTTACAGAGGAATAACTCATTGCACAGTAGTGTAAAGGTGAGGCAGTATGAACATACTCCAGATCATGAAACCAGTGAGGCCTCCTGTACCTTCTTCGCGCCTCTGAAAAGCACCCTGAAGAGTTCAAATCCGTTCTGCTGGAGAGGGAGTTTCAGTTCACCGGCTAGCTCCGGCAGCGGT
This sequence comes from Phaethon aethereus, assembly GCF_964289735.1. Classification (NCBI taxonomy): domain Eukaryota; kingdom Metazoa; phylum Chordata; class Aves; order Phaethontiformes; family Phaethontidae; genus Phaethon; species Phaethon aethereus. Next base: position 16,762,146 of record NC_138589.1, on the reverse strand, counting down.
CAGTTCCTGATTTGATGAGAAATAGAAAATCTCCTTGGAATAACAAACGAAATGATACGGGGCCTATTTCCACAACGATCAGTTCCAAATCGCCCAAACCAAACCCTAAAGCTACGGCTGCCATTTCACGTTCCTCCAGCCCCATCTTCACCCGTTGCCAACCAGCACAGGCCCGTCACCTTCTCCCAGGCCTCGCGGATCTGCAGGGGCTGAGGTTCTGCTCCGTGGCTCATTGCCGGCCTGGCGCTGGCACTCGGGCTGCAGGCACGGGCTGCTGGGGCTCGCGCCCGGCCAGCCGGCCGAGCCGGCCACCGGCTGCCTGCGGCGGGCTGGGGAGCCGCCGCTCCAGGCCGCGGCCCAGCAGCCGAGCGTTGGCTCACCCCCTGGAAGAAAGCTGCCCTCCGAACACATTTTTCGTTTGGGGCTTGCTAGCAACCCCCAGCCAGGATTGTTCTGCAAAGTCTTCTCAAAACATATTTACTCCTTTCTCGGTAACGTGAAAATGTTTCAGCGGATGAGCTGAATCGGTAGTTTTCCCCACCAAGCCTTTGCGAACCACGCAGAGCGCCATGACCTCTTCAGAAAAACACTAGCAAGTCTAAAATCGTCACGTCCTCATTCAACCTGCAGGATTCCCCAGTATCTGAAGTGCTTTTAGGAGCAGCCTTAAGAGCCATTTGGTGGTATCGGCCACGGCTGAAGCTGGTCGTAGCTGAGGGACCTACTTCTCAACAGCAGGTGCCACTTTGCTCCGTCTCCTACCAGGGTAACTCGGTAGCTGTGAGGGACGCTTGCTTTTCGTACAACGCAGTGAGTTTTAGCCTTGCATGTCAGATGACAGGAGAACTGTTCGGTTCCTGCTGCAGTCCTCTTACTCAGAGCAATCCCAGATGTACAGTTATCTCATGAGTAACACTCAGAATATGTATGTATTAGTCTCCTGTAAGAAAATAGGATTCCCTGATTGCCTTTTGAGCAAGGAAATAAGAAATTGAGACCTGCCTTTGCTAGTTTGGGTGAGTATGATAAACTGAAATCATATCTGTGGCTAAAAAAATAAAAATTTGGAGCTGCCAAATATGATCTAAGAAACAAATTGGGCTTGGTTGACTTCAGGTCCCATCTCCACCTAAGTGGCAGCAGGCAAATGCGACCTGAACTGACTCTGTAATTACAGACTTTTCAAAGATCTCACTGAACCACATCTAAACCAGAGATTCTCAACCACCTCCCCTTCCCCCATCACCACATTTAAACCAGCAAAGCATCTCTTAGAAGATAATACAACAGATAAACTAAAATCTGTAAGGTTTGCTTTTTTTCCTCGGATGTATTCCTTTTTCAATTAATTCCCAGCTACAAAGACTCAAGGCTCCATCAGCTTCTCTACTTGCAAAGCATAGTTGGTTTCAAACTGTAACTTTTCTTAGCGTCATTAAGACCTTTACACATCTACAGTATCCTTTACATACATTATAGAAGATAAATGTACTATGTTCTTTGAGTAAGGAAACTGCAGTAGCTCACAAAAGAGGATTTGTTTTCAACTATTGAGGCATTAAGACCTAGTGATTACTTCAGCTACTCAGTATATGCAGCTATATTTAACTTACATTCTGGGTTTTAACTTGCAAAAGAAAATGCGTCCATTGTAATAAATGTATTTTGATAATGCACCATGTTGTTTGTGTTATGCAACACCTCATATGTGCTCAATTACAGCAATGATAGTGCTTGAAAACCTCCAACCTCCAACATCCAGTGTCAAACAGAGTGTCTGCAGTCATCCCACTGGAGAAAAAAATATAACAAACCAAACAACACAGGACGTCAAGTCAGGAGAACTGGGCTGGTTTTCTCTTTTCAACTTTTACTTCCCTAGTGAACTCGGACAAGTCACTTCAACTCCATGTACCTCACTTTTCCCAGCTGTAAAATGGGGAGAGTACTATTATTTACCCACCTCACAGGGGTGTTGTGAGGACTAGTTCAGATTTATGGAGTGCTTTCACACTTATTGTTGAAAAGCACTGTGTAAGTATAAAGCGGTATATTATAAACCATTGTTAAAATGTGTAGAAGATGTAGAACAAGGTTGGCAAAATAGCTGACAAAAATGTAATTACCTTTTAAAATCATGCCTATTTTTCTCTATTGTACAAACTTAATTCTTTAACCCGTGAAGCTGTCTGCTACACCAGGCCCTATTCCAGTCTCTTCCCTCTCTCATCCTATTTTTTTTTGCCCAGCTCACAGAGAACTTGGTAAAATTCTTATTAGCCCAAACACCATTGAATTCTTCAAAAATGGATGCTTTAGAGACAACCAGCCCCTGAAAGGGTGATCCATGGGTTCATCTCTCCTACCCTTTGCGTATGCTAGAGAGAGCCATCGTTGCATACCAGGGGTGGGGTTCAGCTGCCTAACATGGGTCATGCAGCATCTGGGCCGCCTTAGGATATCCCGCATGCTCTACAGCTGTCCTCCAGAAGGGCACATATTTCCCATGGGTCCAGTATTGTATTTGCCAGCCCCTCACAGATATCTCGGATAAAACCACACAGCGTTTAAGACAGCCCCAGACACCTATGTCTGTGCAACCCGATTGCTCTTACCAGCACCTGGAAGGGAGCTGGTTGCCAGCGGCAGCACTGTATTCCTTCCTGTTCCCAGTATCTTATTAAAGTCCACAATCAGCTTCTGAAAATTGACACAAAGCCATCTTAAGCTTCAAAAACTTTAATGAAACATATGGCTTTACCCTGCTCAACCAGCGTTTCAACAGCAGGAGCAGCAGCACGCCCCATGGGCTGCTGACCCTGGCCTTTTTACCCAAATCATTTCCAGGAAGATCACTGCTGCATTTTCTTCTCCTGCCTGCTGGACTCCCATTCACACCTGATTTACACTTTTAAGACATCATTGCTCCACTGAAGTGACAGTTTTGAACACCGCATGCAACTCGCTACGATCCAGCATTGCTTCGCTTCTCTTCTCGCAGGCTAGTATGGCGCAGTGGTACGATCCTGCATGCTCCTGCTCATTTCTGGATTTGGGAAAAATCTCTGAGGAAAATTATTGAGCTTCATTTCAGAGTGTAACGGGGCAAAGGTGCCATCAGGTTGACCATATTTTGTTGCTGTCCATTGATTGCCCCTTGCCCCATGCGCCAACACTGGCCAGCGGAGTGAGAAGCAAAGAGATGTAAGAGACGGTCCTTGGGCGTCACAGCAGCACTGTCGAGAGCTGATCGTACCTGAAAATCTCTGTCACTCACTTTCTGAAATTTTACAATGTGCATTTACATAAACGTGAGTCCTATCATCACTTGTCAGCCACTGTCAAAAATGGAAATCCTATGGAGGATATTGGAAATCCTCCTGAAACACGTATCCTGCCAGCTGAGGGCAGATTCTTCCGGGCAAGAGCAATTTGAAGAGTTGGGCAAACAGGTTGTTGACAATAAACATACCCTGCCAAAAAGAGATTAGATATGCTGCTGCGACTAACTCATCAGAATAGGGCTGGCTGGTGTTTGGGCATACGCAGATGAGAATTCATTGAAATCACTTCTGTTATTAACTTATGCTGACTTGAAATGTTTTATGTTTTTGCTGTACCTAACTTTAATTATAGATATACTTTATATAAATGTATGTATACATACAGTACTGTATATGCTGTATATATTTATATAGCTTTTTAATACTATTACTAGTCAAAATTTAGATTTTTTTCATATGCAGTATTGCAAAGAATGTCATCACAATACTGACATTTGGCTTCCTTCTTCATTGCACAGATAATTTTTTAGACTGACTTTCATTTTAAATATGAGGGGAAAAAAACCCCCACACAACACAATGCTTTATAAGCAAGTGACCTTTTGGGACAAATATTTAACAAGCTGTTTGCTTAGGTTTTAAAGATAAAGACTGTTTTTCATCTGTTGATACCCACACATACACACACAGACACACATTTCAGTAATACGACGCATTGAAAAACCACAGGGTGTTATGATGGGGACATATCATGGTAAGAAATTAGCTACTAACTTTGTCTTCCAGAAACTAATTAAGGGAACGTATTTTGCAATAATACAGATCTAGCAAACAGGCCTCTAAAGTCGAGGCTTAGAGCTGTAAGCCAGGCACTCCTGTATTATGTATGTGTGATTTTCATAGATAGCCTGCTGTAAAGTGTGCCCTGTTAGTGCATCTTTCAGGCTCAGAGACACTGGCCTTGTTAATATTTCATTTAGTACATACTGTAGAGTCTCATTTATATTACTTCTATAATTAATGGTGATAGCTTAGGCACTGCCTTTACAAGGAGAGATCCCTGTATGTTGGTCGATGGATAATGAGAAACAATAGATATTTCATTCACCAGCAGCTTGTTGCTAGTTAGTAGGAAATTATCGTGTGTACTGTTGCTTTAATTGCCAGGGTAAATAATGCTGCCGCTGTGTTAGTGAACATTTTAAAGCACTTGATGCAAATAGACTAGAAACAAAACACACACACAAAAAAATTACCTCTATTATGCTATACCTTAGCATAGGGAGTTAAAAAGGTATGTCTTAAAACATTTGCGTTCTATCATGCAAATATATCTTAATATGCATGTGCTGACTATTCAACTACTGTATTTTAGGAAATACAATTATGCTGCCTTTCTCTTCTCCTGCGTAGACTGTAAATAACTGTAGATCTTTCTCTTGTTTTCCTATGTAAATATATGTAAATACTAACAAGCTATGCATGCTGATATTCTAGGCAATTTCAGGTACTTTTATAATCTGAAGGCATGTACTTGAACTGGTTTGTTAAAAAAAAATCAACTCTCTCAAACCCTTTAAAGCTCATTAGAAATTAAAGATTTCTTACTAGACTGGTTCCTTCAATCTCAGTTGCTTTTTTGTTTATTTTTTTCCCTGCTTTGTCAACGTGGTCTCCCAAGACCCGCCACCAAGGATGCACACTCCAGCGCTGTTTTCTCCAAAGCGTGAAGCCCCATCTCAGGATACGATTCACTCCCCGACCGAGGACATGCACCATCTAGATTCAACACCATCCTTGCCTGTAAACCTCAACAGAGACTCGGAGAGGGGGGAAGTCTATCCCCTTTGCTCTGACCTCTCTGTCTGTTTAATGATGTTTTCTATTTCATTTTCTCAGCCCATAATCCATCAAGTAAGGATCTTATCCTGCTCGTGCCAGGACTGGGTTTGAGGGCAGATGCCGTCGCAGCCCAGAGCGGTCCCCACGTCTTTGGCCGTGTCTTTGCTCGTCGGCTGTGCTGCAGCCCGGCTGCTCACTCAGATGTGCTCCTCTGTTTGAACACACTCTTTACGTTTCTCTTCTAGCATGCTTATGACTTTGACAGACTGTGAAAATAATTTGATAAATAGCTTGATAAATTTCCCCATCTCTTCCCTTCAGTGCAGAAACACTGTTTGTGGGAACCTTTCGATTGAAGGAGTGTGAACAAAAATGAAATTACCTAAGCTTATAAATCAAGTCACCTCCTGTATACAAATTTGGAGGCAAGGTTTCAGTTTAGCTCTCTTCTTCCTTCTTTTTGTGTTCCTGTAATAAATGAAGATTCCTATGAGGAAAACAGTAAGAAGAAAAAGAGAGATGCATTTATCCCCCAATACGGTAAGGGGGGGGAAATCCCCTCTGCATTATCTATGGAAACTAAATGCAATGACAACTTTTTAATCGAAAGAAAACAGCTTTCATGTCTGAAGATGCTTTTTCCAGAGCAGATGTATAAGAATAAACACATCAATTGACGGGATCTTCATGACTTTTTAAGTTCCTCAAACTTAGCTCTGTGTCTGGGGAAGATATCTTTCCAGTCCTTGAAGACTCTTTTAAGATGAATGTTTAAAAAGCTGAGCTGACACGGGCATTATGTTCAAGTGCAAGCTGTACTATTCCTTAATAGAGGGCGTAGAAATGGTTCATAGGATTATTATCTTTCTACAGACAAAACCCATTACCTTCACACTAGGAGGGAAAAGCTAGTTTTTAACTTATATAAAACGGAATCAATTATCAATATCTTTGCATGGTTTCCCAGCTCTGCTGGAGAGCAGTCGCAGAGCTAAACACACAGAGCCATTTGGCAAGAGTGCTCCTTCCTATGATGGACTTCTTGTTACACCTTTCATTTAATAAAATCACATCTGCAGAAGCAAAAATAAGTAGCAATGATTTGTATGCAGGGCTTCCACCCTGAATGTCACAAAAGGAGACAGGCATCGCATTTGCAGACTGATCGCCTGGCTACTGTTACTTTAGACTTCTTCCCAGTAAAAAGGGAACAAGCGAACCAAAAGCAGTCATCGATGCAAAGTCGAATGCAGTGGCGAACAGCGGTACAGGTCAGAGCATCCATACAGCCTGTTGTCTTTGGTGTGGAAGAAAAACGCTCCTTCAGCAACCTCTGCCATACAATCCTTACCATCCAGCCTCTGCGTAATCCTTTTGTTGGCTTAACTGGTGGCTTTTCACAGATGCTTATGTTTCCAGTGAGAAAAGGAAAGCCGGAAGGTTAGTGGTGGCTTTTCATGGTGAAAAAGTCCACACATGCCTATCGCTTCTTAAACTACTACAAATAAAAGTTTTATTTCGTTTAGTAGACAACTTATAATCTACTCCAACTCTGTGTCCCGCAGCAGAGGGGTCAAGAATTGCATTGGCCATCCTTAAAAAACTGTGTCCCCGGCTACTTTACTAGCACATGCAAACACAGACGCACATAACATATAGAAAACATAATACTCTAGAAACCAGTAATGGTGTTTGGGAAGGAAATGTTCATTATTAGACTCTTATCTGTTTATTCAATTCATGAGATCTGCTTCTACAAAGTGCATAATGATAGATGGCACACTTGCAAATTATCTTCTGAGTGCTGATGAGAAATCAGCAACCTGCAAGTTACCGTGACTTTGAATGAGTACGCTGCACTGCAAGTCTCGTTTGCCGAGACGCCTGCCAAATGAGTGCATTAGTATATTAGAAATCTAATAAATTGACTAACAAGCATTTGATAAAAAATAGCTGTACTATCCGTTACAGTTATCATCACAGCAAACAAGGCTACTGCGGTTGGGATTTTGAAGGCACCAGCTGCTGATAAAAAAGATGTTGTCGTGCCTTGCCACGCTCTCAGCAGCTTCTCCCTCACTAACAGTGCATCGTAACAAACCCTCAGCAAGACATAGGACCTTCGTTACTTAAGCTTCCCTCTGCTTCTTCATGACACTTGTGAGGACCTAAACCACTGCAGCCCTACTCAGTCTTGTCTTTGCCCTTTCCGCTGCAGAAAGTAGGATGCTGGGATGGTGGAGAAAACTCTTCTGACAATCCAGCACTGAATGAGTTTCTCTGCCTGGGAAGGAGCTGGAAGAGTCACTTTCTGTTATACAGCTCAGCACTGTTCAAACATCCGAGACTGCGTTCACATTCACAATCTGTAAACTCTAAGCTTGTTAATTATGATCACAAACATAAGGCTAAAGGACCAAGAAGGCTTTGGCTATATTCACATTCAGCAGATAGGCGCTGCGTTATTTAATGTCATGCAATTAAATTAGTTTCAGGAGTGGCTCGGAGTCCTACTCCTAACTCAGGGTCCTAGTGGAAAAATTAAAAGTCAGGAAATAAATCTTCACACAGCGCTTCACCTGTGTCGTTCAGTGCTTTGCTGGGTATTTAAGAAGCCCAATTCCTTTTGTTAGTAAAACTGATGATCCCCTCTCGTGCAAACATCCTCCCTGTCTGGGAAGGAGCAAGCACCCGCGATGCTCAATCCCGCAGGACCTGCAAACCTGAAGCAGGGTAATGAAACCCCAGGGCTCGCTGTGTCCAGAGCCCGGTGGGAAGGTTTGGCCGCCCTCCCCGGCAAGCCCCGCACAGCCCACCCGATGCACTGTGGGTGCTCGCCACTCCTCCTGCCGGCGCCGCGGAGAGGGCGGCGCACGGCAGATCACAGCCATGCCCTGTCCTGGCAAAGCCTGCGAGAGTAAATTATGCCTTTTCAGGCTAATTAATTCTAGTAAGTACAACATAGCCTTACATTCAAGTTTCAGAAATCTTCTGCGTGCCGCTTACTTTGTTTAAAGTAGAGAGGAACCCAATTCACTATAAATGCCCATTTATCGTCTGCCAGCAAATCCCAGCGAACACTTTAAAACTACACACGTGTAAGAAAAGCTCCTTCTGCACCTTCCCAAATTGCATTTCTGCTTTTACCTGAGACATTTGCAAGATCCCCCAACTCTGTCAACAGTCGCTCTCCAGTTTTGTTTAGCTTATCATCAACAGACTCTGCTTTTGTGAGTGGACAAGTCATTTGAGTGTGCACCACAGTTATAATGGCCTGACTGACAGCTCAGCCAGATAAACACGGGAGAATAACAGACATAGGAACAATCTGGGTATTCATTTTGTCCGTTCAACCGGGTTGAAAGGATTTGCCAGCCAAGGGCACAACACTTCAGGCTAATTTGCTCAGCCAAAGCACTGCCAGAGTGTAAGGCTGCGAGCAGATGACTGATGTTGGGGAGATCGGCGTCCCCAGATGAGGTACTTATTATTCACCTCTGCCTCACAGGGAAATGAAAGCACTACTTAGTCAAAGCATCCATTTGAAAGTGGAAAACATGTAGAAATGAACTTTGTTACAAAACTTGAACCCTTCTCATTGCTTCCCTGCTTCCGCATTAATTCCAGGTTCTTGTCCTCATCCTCGTCATCCTGCATGCTGCAGCATTTCTCTTTCCTTGCTTCTCCTTTCCTCCTCACATATCTTCCTTAGCCTTGTCTCCGGCTTTACAGTTTTGAGGCTATATCTGGCACCGGGTACCTTTTCTTTGCTGTCCACCTTCCATTTTAATGGTATACTCACTCAGCTTCGCAAACCTCAGAGGCACAACTCTATTTTCACAGTGTCTGGTATAGAAGTGCGTGCCCAGGATATCCTGGCAGTGCCTCACACACTGCACTTTGCAATCTCTTGGCCGATATTAGCCCCAGACTCCGACCGGAGCCATGTGCTAGCCACGCGCTGCATCAGTCGGCGCACCGCTACGGAGCCAAGCAATGCGGGACCGGTGAAATGACAATGCTGTCCTTGCTAAGGGAAGTTGTCTCTTGCACATTTTAAGCACCCTGTGTTTAGAGCGGCAGAGCCACAAGTCCACCTGCTAATCACGTAGAAATAAATGATGGGTAGACCAGCCAAGCTTGTACTAAGAAAAGGTAAACACTGCTCTGACACATTCCCTCAAGAGACCAAACAAAATAATAACAGTTTACAGTGGAGGTTTGCAAGCTTGCTCCCATTAATTAAGTTCCATTTTCCAGCACGTTGAGTTTTAAGTCATTTTCTCCAGGATTGATTTCAACAACTCTCTTCTCTCACCGAAGAGCAAAGGCCAAAACCTGCTCTCGGTGACAGCAGCACGACTCTCCTGGCTTCAGCAAACTGTGGAGCCGAGACATGAGGTGCAGCGGTGCCACGGTAAATCCCCGAGAATTTCAGGAGCGTCCCAGAGGAGCGCCCACAGCCCCGGCGCAGCGGGCTGGGAACAACGGCCCTCGCGGAGGTGACGCACTAGCAGCCTCAGACACATCACAGGAGGAATGTAAAGTGCACCTGACATGTCTTTTGATCTACTCCTAAGAAGCATTAAAAGGCACTTTAATGTGCTGCTTTAGTGCGTGTTCAACGTGATAGTTGGAGACATGACTGAGCCTTTCACAAAAGTCTAATTGGGGAGAAGAATAAACTTATTGTTTCCTCCTCTGGACATGCACCCCAGAACATAGGCAGAGTTGACATTTGGATGAAGTATGTTGCTGTTTTGCATTTTAAATCGAGGCATGCTAAATGGAGGTTGAATGATCACTTTGACTATTATTAGGAAATCAGTACAGGTTCAACAGTAATTCTACAGATGTAGTAAGTGATATTGCTCAGCAACAGGTTTTCTTTCTCTAACACTACCAAACACTAAAATTCAAATAGACGAGTGTGTATGTGTATATTCACATACATATATATAGAAATCACTCACAATATCAAGCGAACACTAATAAAGCATCTGAGCATACAGCTCCTACAGCTGCCTTCATACAACTGGTTCGTATGGCTCACGGAGGTCCTCACACACAAATCGTATTCACATTTAGTAACAGTTTTGTCCATTGAGCTAATGATAATTCTTGACCTCATCAGACTATGAAGCACCCTTGCATCTCTGTGCTTTCAGTTGCCGTGTCGAATTTCCTTTGCTCTTTTAAGACACAATGAACTAATGGCAACAACAAACCAAGTAACAAAGAAAAGAAGAATGTAGCAAGAGAACATTCCTACCCACGTTAATCAATAGCAGAATAAAGGGAGCAAAGAAAGTCAGGTGTAAGTTCCATAGTAGAGGTAAGGTGAGGAACAACATTACTGGGTCATCCTAAATTTTGCTTAAGATTAATTATTTCTCTCAGCTTAGGTGTATGTTTGCACATCGGACCAGACCTATATTCAGCTGAGCTCTGTTTTCTTCTCTGTGCAATCCTCTTTCTTACATCTGTTATGCTGATAATGTATGTGTCCCTGATTAGCTCTGTGCAACATCCTCAGTGCTTTATCTCTGGAAGGATTACGGGGTTTATGTTACCTTCTTCACTTGTCTGCAGCACCTCTTTCCAGCCTCAGCGAGGCTCCTTGGATTGCATTCTGTGCTGCAGTGCTAATGATGCCAATACTGTTATATTAAAACTTGCACCTCTTAAACTCTTTTGGCAAAAGACAATCTGGTCTGTGAGAACCATTAGCTTCTTTTCCTTGAAGCTCTCACTCAATCTAGCCATAAAAAGTGTAATGCAAGGGAAGAGGAGGCTGAGAAATGGGAACCCAGAGAGCCCCGCTGCTCGGCTCGGTGTCCTGGTGCTCAGCAAAAAGCATGAACCTGCCAACGCACAGCCAAGTCCACGGCAAGAAAACATTGTCTCCTGATCAAGGTAGGCAGGTAGATAAAAAAAAAAAAAAAAGATTAGGAAAAGCAACTGTTCTGGGTACATAGTAGATGGATGCAGAGGTCTTCTGGATCATGCAGGTGGAAACCCATGCAATTCTGTTCTTTTTGTACGATATTTATAAAACACCATCTAGTTCTTTCAATGGTGCCAACTCAGGATTAAAGGAACTCCCACTCAATGCTTCAAAACCACTTCCAGGCTCTTCCTACCACAGATTTTGGATGTCCACATTTTTTCTTGACAATAGCCTGATTTTCTTCTTATAAACAAGCTAACATTATGCCCACCACAAAGATGGAAGACAGTTTTTCTTTGGGCTACTCCTCTGGCTGATGTTCAAGACAGTTTCTCATGAACCAAACTTGAAAATGGGGGAAAGGAGGGAATCCCACTGGACCTTCAATAAATTGTTTGTCCTACATGAAAAAATTTGAAATACAAAACGAATGTCTAGAAAACTCCAAGAGTACACAAGGGTTTCGTAGACCTTCATTTTAAATTATTGCCTTAAATAGACCTTTAAGAAGCAACTAATGTTGGAAATTTGGCTTTTGCAATCCGTGGACCTGTACCCCTTTCCAAAAATGCAGCAAAGCTTTCCTGAGGAAACATGGAAGATGCTCCATCCAGAGGCCAGGGCAGAGGAGGGAGCTGAGCACGGCATCTCCTGCACTGCCCGCGGTGGCTGCGGGAGGGAAGGGGACATGCATACACCGAGCCTGTGGAGCATCTAGGCTGGACAGCTGGAGCTGCACACAGGTCCACAGTGTGAATGTGCACGTGTGCTGCCACTCAGAGAGAGAAACACGTTATTTTGACAGGATACACATCTCTCCTGCTCTCTCCAGTAGGAGGAATGGAGATGTGGCTTCCCAGCAAAAGTACAGAAGATCCTTTTCAGTTGATACTAGTCAGTTGACTCTGTCTCAGTATTTTTCCATTTGCTTCATACAAGTACAAAAGATGGTCTATAACAAGACCTCTATCCTGTTTTGCCACAATGCCATATCCTTCTAGAAGAATACTGTTTTGACAATAAATTTCTATTGAAATGCAATGTGTTCTTAAGTGGCATAGTCTTTGTCAGTTAGCAACATGTAAAATATATTTACTTTCTGCCCAAACGCTGTATTGGAGCTGTACTATCTAACCATCCTTACACACTTTTGATCACTTTTCTGAGCCTAGTTAAATTGTAGAAGGAAAAATCACTCAGTGGAGTAAATGATACATACCTAAAGGATTTTTAGCTCTTACTTTCTGACAAGTCCAAAAGCGAATTTGCTGCAAAATAATGAACTTAAGTGACCCCTGCTGACTTCTCAAGGAATGACATTCCATAGGGAGGCCCATCTATGAAAAGATTCAGGTACAAAATTAGTCCATTTGTCTCAGCTCTTTGAACTTTTTCTTGGAAAAGAATCATTCTTCAGAAAGTTACTGGTCATCTGAAGTGGCACTTTAGTCTACAGTTTGGGATGGTCCATCTCATCATGAAAAAATGGATAAAGGGTCAGATTTGAACCCTTGCAGGAGCCAGACACAAGTAATGTGTTTTTTAACAGCATTATGAGTTAAGCATAGCTGGAATCCGAACATCTTATATCTGCCCACATAGCTGGCTGGTGCCTTCTGTGTGATGTAAGGGGCTAATAAAAGATGGCAGTGCTTGCTGCCAGGTAGTTTGTCTCTGCCTCGTTTAATCATTCTGAATGGACTGATGCTGAAGCCCAACTTGCATTCACCATCGGTCTGTGAGAAGGCTGCTGAGAGCTGCTTCTCAGCAGTCAACTCGAGCCATTGGCAAGACATCTGTCAAGTACACTTTAGCATCCCCACAACCTCGAAGTAAAAGAAGTGGCCTTCTCAATTTAGATGCAATATTAAAGGGAGTTGACAGAAATCTTACAGCCAGCTGCCTTTTCTCTCAAGGTTTGCAATCCTGATCCCACTGAAGTCAGATGGGAGCCTTGCCATTGACTTCAATAGACTCGACATAACAACCATAGCGTTCAAGATGGAATAAACACAACTGGATTACTCTCAAACTCATTGAAAACCAAAAATCCTCTTAGGTTATAGAGATATCGTAACACTCGAGAGACACTTGAAACTGCAGAGGCTCAAGCATTTCACACAAAACCCAGGATGTGTCCAAATGAGGTGGCAGCATTGTTATTGTGCTCGTTAAACTCTTAAAATACGACAGGCTTTCAGCACAGATCATGTTGTTAGGTCCATTTGACTATAGCACAAACTTGATCACAACATCTACACTCCAAACAAAAGAATTGCAAGTTCAGATGAACTTTCTCAGACCTCTCATAACTTCATTTGCAGCAGAGTTATAACTGGTTGACACAACTTAATTGCAAATGCAAGTGCTTATCCAATAAGAGAGTAGACTTTAAAAAAAACAACCAACCAACCAACCAACCCAAAAAAAAAAAAAAAGCAAAAAGTTACCACCTAACTTAATTTTCTGTGTTGGCGTTTACATAAACTGAGATATCAGATGGGCTGAAAATAATTGGAGAATATGTCATAAGATGTATAAAACAATCCACTCACATAGACATATGCTACAAATGACTTAAAAGCATCAGGTATTCTTATAAACTGCAATAGCAGGTAAGATTTCCTTTTAATTTTTCTAAGACTAGGTGTTAGCGCAAGTTATGACCAAGAATTTAGCACATCCATTCAAATGATACCTAACGCACTAAATCCAGAGCAGCAGTAACTTGCTGGTCTTTCATACTTTGCAACTTAATGAAAAGAGACATTAATGTCCCAACCATAGATTAATTAGATGGAATCGTTAAGAATTATTTCCCAGGTATCTTTTGCTAATACACATATTATCATTGAACACTACCAACTCTGTCTGGAAGGTTAATGTTATTTTGGAAGAATATTTACAGTATCAGTGATAGAAACCCCAATATCTAAAAAAATATTTTCCACCTGCAGCTATCTGTCATCCATCCCACACAAGCCTTGAAAGCTTTCCACTATCTGTCAAAACACAGGTTTTGATGCAATAAAGACTGTAATTATTGAGCATTTACAAGAAATAATATTTTCCCTCTGGTACGTGTTATAACAGTTGTTAACATGCAAGTATGAATACTAATGCTCCAAGCCCACCTGTACTCTTCACAAATGATAAGGATTTTTTGAATACTGATATAAAGGCAAGTATAATAAAAAGGCATGATAAGACTGAATACAGGTCTTGAAAAGTAAATGTCAATCAGAATAAGGTTTTGAGAGGCATAAGAAGTTGATTTGAAGTAGAGTTTGGAAATAAAGCTGGCAATTAGATCCAGGGATATAAACAGCACTTCTTTTGTGTTGAAAAAAAAATGATCCTTTTGCAACCAAAATACAAGGCTACAAGATGTGTGAAGGAAACAATACTGAGTATGCATCAAAACAACTCTGCAGATGCCACGCTAGCAGATGGCTTAAGCCGACTGAATTACTGTATAAACATTTAACTGAAAGTTTGATTTTATAAGTGTGGAAATTATACAAAACAAAAAGAAAATGATTCTAAGAAGCACTTAAATTAGTAATTTGTAATTTTCTCTGCTACGATGGCATAGCTCTGCTGCTTCGCAAGAATCCTTTGAAGAGGGAATTCTGCAAATCTCGGAAAGAAATTGCGCACCGTAAAAGGGAACTCATACGAATACCCAAAACTAAGTGAGACACTTAAAGGTAAATATATACCTTTCCACTGCTGTTGCAGCTCAAATCCATTCCAACTGCAAGTTAATAAAAATCTACACCCCTCCCCGCTCTCCGTTTCCTCCTTCACATCTAGATAACAAAGGCTGCGTCTCTCCGTTTATGTCTCAGTAACTTCTGCAGCAACCGCTTGTCGTGTCACTTGGGCGCAATTGTAGCATGCGGGCAGGAAGGGCACAAGAGAAAAAGGCTATTTGTGCACAGATACCTACAACAAATCCCAATCAGAAGGCGGAAAGGCAAAAATATACAGGAAAAGGGAGAAGAATTAATGCAGAAGTGATGTGGCTTCTTGCTACAGTGTTCAGTCTGGATAAAAGAGAGTATCGCTGTTGAATTGATGGGTTTGGCCTGATTAATGCTTAGACATGTGCCTCCGACGAATGTTTTCTATTATTTTGCAAAGAAATAACAGTGCGGAGCAGGAGGCTGACAATGGGCACAGGGTCTTATCCTGCTTTACTGAATGTCAAAGCAATCTATCCTCAACCTTTCCCAAAACAATGACAGTTTTTCTTCCGGCTTTGCCGGTGAGCAGCCAGAGCCCAAACAGCGAGTGCTGCGAGAGTGCCAGACCCGACCCTTTAAACATGGTGTTCCAGCAGCACCGGCGGCGTTCGCCTGCACAACAGCCTCTCTGGACCGCTCCACAGCAAACATCAGCACGACTGCTGCTATGCTGCATATATTTAGAGTCCACCACGCAGAAGGCTAACCATTTCAAACTCCCTGCTCCTGTAAGCCATTACTTTGCTATTCCAGACCTGAGATGGCAATTATGTCGGGTGCAGATAGTACTGATAAAAGAGTAAGTCAGCTTCTTCCTCAAAACCTCTGTTTTCCCAGCTGTCCGCATTCCAAATTCCCCATTTGGTATCGTGATCAGGAAGAGCTAATAACTCTGCCCTTTAAACAGTTTTATTGTGCCAGGGACAAAATAAATTATCGTCCCACTTACATCCCAATACAGAACAATTTCTCACGAGTCTCTCTTCCTGATCGTCACTCTTCTTCTCTTCCCATTCATTCCCTTGCTCGTAATTCCTCTCCTTCCAGATCACGACTTCTAAACCAACCGCTTCTCTGCTTCAGATTCCTCGATATTGTGACACAGAGTATTTGGAAAGCAACTTTACTTAAGAATTACCCTGGTGGTTTAAATCATCTTTTAATGATTTAAAAGATGCCTCATCTTGCTGGGTAGGATTCTTAAATCTTATAACCAAAATGTTATTCTCTTAACTCACACCTGGTGTTGACATCAGGGAGGCAAAGGGGAGAAAAGCCCTTGCTGGCTGCAGTCCATGGGCAGCTCCAGATTCTGGTCCCATGCGTCATTTAACTCATTAACAGATCTACTTTGTCTAGTTTCCCTCTCTACTTTCCTTTCAGTTTCCATTTTCTCTACAGTCTTTCTAACTTCACTCTCTCCAATTTTATGAATCCACCAAGCCTAACTCCAGAACTGGATTTGGGATTCGAATGTCTCTAATGTTTGAATATGAATGCAGAACCTGGGGTTTGTTTTAAATGTCCTGGTACTTGGAGAGCTATTAAAAACATATTTTAAAGAAAATAAACTTCACCACTTTGATTCAATAAACTGAAAATCTATCTTAAAATGCCAAGAAAATGACATTTGTTTAGAGTGGGCCTTAAAGAAGTGGCACAGTGGACAAAACACTTCATGTATAACCGACGATGACAAACATCATGACAGAGTGATAAAGTCCCACAGCATTGTCCACGTGAGTGAAACCCTAATTAATATTTGATAAGAAATATATCTGATAACAGGATAGGTTTACAGTAATCAAACTATGATTGATCTATAAGCACACTACTAATAAAAACCATTCTGGTGTGATTTTTGCCTGCTTAAGCAAATTATTTCTAAATGCACAAGTAGTTTATTTATGTATGTTCCGAAGTCCTTCATTGTCTGCTTTTATGTCAGGTAGAGGTGTGAGCACCTAAGGAAAACGTTAACCTGTAAATTGCTTGTCTACCTCTCGTCTCCTTGAATGTTGTTGAAATTGTAGGGCAGAATTTTGTCATGACTCAGGTCATAAATCACAAAATAAAAATAAAATTTAACTGGAAGTCCAGCGATTCTGCTACAAAGAGTTTAATTCAAAAGACCACAAATTTCTATTCTGATTGACTTTAAATACCTTCTCTGGGTACTCTTTTCCTGCAGGTGTACTGGCAGAGTAAAAAAATTAAAGAAAAACTTAACTGGATGGTCATTTGCATACATTAAAAGCTCATTTAAACTTTTCCTGTTTCCTGAGATGATCAGAAAAAGAAATTCAGATGAACTCTGCGTTTTGGAACAAGCACCTCCATGCAAAGCTCGGTCTCTTTTTTAGGATAATAGAAGTCGGTGCATTTTTTCCACCATTGTTGGAGCTAAAATACATTATTAAAACCTACAGTTCAGCTAGTGTCGTAAATCACCGCTGCTATCCAGGTTCTACATTTTAATTTCACTTCAATCAGCAGCAATTATTCCACTTGCCATCCCTGGCTTCTCTCACTCAGCCCTGTGCAAGGAACATCTGCCGGCGCCGCCGCGGGCTCCACAGGCCGTCCCAGCTCCCGGCCATCAGCTGCTGCCGTGGGAAGCCCGCCGGTTTCACCACGGTCAGGGAGCCCATCCTCGTTCTGCTGGTCCTTCCTACAAGAAAGCTGAATGCAGAACACGCTTGCTCGTGGCACGCGCGGGGATCACCCTCGCGAGCTGGGGCCCGCTTGGCCGGGTGAGCCGCCGTCCGCAACGGGGACGCGCGGCCATCCCCGAGCTGAAGCGTGCCAGCGCTTAGCCTAGCTGTGAACTTGCGTGAGGTGTGGGTTTGGAGGTAGCACGCATGGGAACAGTCACAAGCGTAACCACAGGCTTATGTGCAGTGACAGCAGTGTCATTTGCGCGTCACGTATACTTAGAAATCTCTCTTGGCAATTGAGAGCGATAAAATCCTGTTGTACAAGGTGTACTGCGTGCGACAACTGAAATTACAAGCAACATCGCCGAACTGTGCTTTGGAAAGCTTCTGTAATTTCCATCCGATTGACAGATTTTTACAGAAAAGACACGCGTTATTCTTACTATACGAACATGCAGGGTAAAAAAAAAAGCCCTCATATTTCCAAACAGTCCAGGCCATGGCTTAACAGGCAAAATAGGTGTTGGTTACAGAGCGCAGGCAATCCTAACTTGTGTTGGTTTGCCGCCCACGCTTAGCTGAGTCATCCCAGCGGCTCTGCATGAGTAAATGCCTACCAACGTGAGGACTGCAATGAATTCCGCCGCAGTTCAGAGCTTAAATTCAACTTATTCTGAAACCAACAACTACGACAGCGTGGGAGAAAACAGGATGCCCACCCCTCTGCCTTTCATATAGCAGAAGAGATAAAGGAGGAAACCAACGTATGATAAAATGATATGTTTCTCATTAAGAAAAATGACAGTAGCAACAGACTTAAAAAAACTCTATTAGAAACAAGACAGAGCCTTGACCCAGATAAAATCTAGCTAGTTCTGAACATGAAGACTCTTCTCAGAGCAAGTTATGGACAGGGTGTTCTTCTAACTACACCCTAGTTTCTTTAGGGTAGGGGCCTGGGTGTCATCCATCTGCTCAGTGTCAAGCTACTGGAACATCTTCACATCTAATGCACATTTACGTTTCACGTTCCTATGTAACCAGGGATAATTTGATATGCTAAGAATGGTAAATTCCTGTGGATAGAGGGTCTGACTGAAATGGTTTTGGGGAGCCAGGTTTGACCATGTAGAGCACATTCAGAAGTCCTTTATTGGCTGCTTCCATGTCAGGTAGAGACGTTAGCACCTCTGCCCTACGTCTTGCTGCTCATGGTTACCTGCCTGCCAGTGGTTACCACCCTACACTATCTGCAGCCCCAGCTGCTCACCTAATCACTCCAGACTTGCTTCAGTTAAAGACTGCCTTAGCAGAGACCTATTATTTAAGCTGCTGAAGACACCAGGCTTATTTTGCAAGAACTATGTTAGGGCAACGGTGGCAGCAGTTCTGTCAAAGCGATCGTGACATGCAGCTTGATGTGAGCCGGGGGCAATAAGCTTTTCAGCAGACACAGCCCCCATCAGACATCGAGGCATGAACGTAGCCTTAGAGCTTGCTCAGACATCTCTGCAGTATTAATGACAATATCCAAAAATCACCCCGGTGGGATTGAGCACGTGTGAAAGCTCTAGTAAATTAAAACAATACCAGCAAAATCCTTGTTCCAAAAAGGAACAATACAGAGCATAATAGCAATGAGTTTAGAATAGACCGGGCAAACTCCTGCATTTAAGAGCACTGCAATAAGTTGTTGCCTTACCCTCAGTACTCTAAAATTATCAACTGCTTATGCTATCTACAGTACAGAAATGACACACAGTGTCATGTAGAAGTGAAGGAACTTCCAGGAGGCAACAACAGGTCATTTTCTGCTGTTGTTGGCTTGGGCTGGCAGAGCACAGATAAAAGTTCAGACTGCTCAATAGCCTAGAACTCACTTACAGGGTCAATTGAAGCCATGGCAGAAACATCATCACGTTCTGTGAGTGCTAGGCAAACTGCACCGGCGTGGTTTGAAGTTGATTTCTCTTCCTTTCAAATAAAATAGTTTGTGAATTGATTAGAGGTAATAGAATTATTGGATGTTAGCAAGGAAGGGGATTTAAGGAAGAAGTAATGACACCATCAAAGCTTTGTTGGGTTGCTTTTATTAGCCTGAATCAGCTTAGAGCAGTCCTGACACTAAGAGGTTAGAGGAAGTCTGTTACAGGCTTGCCTATGGGATGAATGCATAACAAAATCCTTTCATAAGGGGAAAAAAAAAAAATATTCCAGAGACAAGCACCAAAAAGAACAAGTACAGTACTTTAACAGGGAAAATTTCCTCAGAAAGGCAGCAAGCAATGAGGCTAGGAGAGGAATAAATGGTGTAGAAATGACAATCGCTCTTCAGTCAGGACCCATGACTGCACTCACTGCTGATAAGATCCAGCATGTGTCAGTTGTCAAGTGTCTCTTGTCACACTTCAATGTGAACTTTACAGCGAAAGGGGGACAAGAGGCAGCGAAGGGGAAAATGGCACGGCTCAGAAGGACTTGTGCACTCAGTGTGAAGCCATTTCAATTTTATATTCTAAAGGACTTTGTAGGTGATCCCATGAATGCAATTATTCTCACCTAATAAAAGCAACATATGCTAAGACAATTAAAAGATTTTATTATACATCTATTCATTGTATTTAGTTTTAGACAGCAGATAAACCTAATTTGAAACAAGATGTTTGCAAGGCAGGAAGCAGAAATAATCGTGGTCTGTATCTATAAGGATGTTAGTGATTCATTACATTCTTTATACAAAAAGATGAATTAATAAAACCTTCCTCCACTAATGACAATTTCACCTAGCAAATGAACAACTTAATTACAAAGCTCTCATTAAAACAGCATAACTTTTGACTTACGGTGTCCAGTTTGAGTGAGTGTATATTTAAGTGATTTTATTACCTGTCAGGAATGTCTATTTGCAGACATATTCCTAGTCTGACATAAACCTCACACACTCACCCCTCCACCAAGACATAAAGGTTACCCTATCACAAATTAACTCCTCTGCTTTGGGTAGAAATACACTATTGCCCTGGTGGTCAACAAGCTGAGTTTCTCTAGACTTGTGTTATTGAAAATAAACTTATCAGCTCCAGAAAACAAGCTGGTCTGGTTTGTAGTTTGCAACGTAAAGAAGATTTTGTGCTGTCAGATGAAACTCAGGGCTTAGAGCTGTTTCAGAACGAACTTAGCATCAGTGTTGATGTTGGAGAACTCACACAACTGCAAAGGAAGCACTTCTGGGTAGCGGATAAGCTCATGGGCGAAGTTTCCTAACAGACCTGGCGTGGAAGCTCTGGTGCAGCCAGTCAGTGTGGAAGTGAGAAAGTCGGGGGTAATTATGGCAAGATTTGCATATGACCGCAGTGACTCCCCTCGTTGAGGCAACTGAAGGGTAAAAAGGGACTCTGCTGCTGCGTGCCTACCAGAATTAAGCAGAAATCTAACACTTCATGCATAACTAATACTATTATTGTGTCACCTAAAAATCTCATATGCACAGCAAACAGCAGTTGTGGATGGGTTCAGTCCAGATCCGCCCCACATAGCCAGGAGGGCCAAAGGCAAATGCTGCAGGCGAAAAAAATCACTGAGGACCTGTCCCTTTTTTCCTCTTGCCAAATAAGCAGTGTTAGAAGGCAGACCCTGTACAATGCTCCACCTGAAACCACAGCCATGGCACGAAGATAAACTGCAGATAAATTCCACATTCACAGAATGAATTTCTGATGCTCTTAACAATCTTAAAACAAGGGAAACAGCATCAAAGTGACCAGTTGCAAACCAGCCAGCAGCAACCAAAACTTCAGCGTGGGGCTAACAGCCTTTCATGGCTGATGGTTACCTCTCTACATTCATGTGAGAAATACTGTGAAAATCCATTAACAGTGAAAATAAAAAGGAAAAGAAAAGGGCATAGGGAACAAGAAGGTAAAAAAGATATTAAAATGTATATTTCTTTGGCCTCTTGTAGTGTCCTGAGTCAAGGTACAAGTTTGGTGAAGCCCATCACCAGAGCATTGAGCTGTTCTGTTTGTCCAGTTCTGGCAGAGTAGAATGAAACATCTATTCTGGGATGGCAGAAGAGCAGCTGATTTAAGGAGTCTGCTGCCCTGTGTGGGGAATAAGCCAGCTTGTGGCACCTCTCCCACGAATTCTGGACGTTTGCGTTAAAGCATTATCGCTCTATCTGCTCATAGCACACCTCGCAGTTGCAACCGCAACGACACAAGTGAGTTTTCTGGCATGATATTAAGCAGGACCCACTCGAATCTCTGCCACAATGTCCATTCTTTGTTAAAGCTGCTTGCTTTTCCTTTGGGTGAAGGTAGAAAAAGAAGCATCAGCATCAGTCACCTACAGCAGGTATGCCAAGCTGGGTACTGATACTGATACTAGCTACCATAACTGAGACTTGCTATTGAGGAGAAAAGTGGACTGAGATTAAAAATTTTTAAGTCCCTAAAGTAATTCCTCTTCACTAATGAATCCACAGTATGATTTAATAACACAACATCACACGTACAAATCCACCACAGGAATTTTCCCCAAGCTGGTTACGGTTCTCATATGGAGATACTGGAAAGCTCAGTGCGGTGGGTTTTACATCACACAAGTCGGTCCTTTCGACCTGCCTTCAGCAGGGATGAGAAGGACAAAGCGCAGAGTCAGGAATGCCCCGACTGGGGTGTCAGGTGGAAGTTTCATCTCGAGAAAAGTACCCTAACAGCTGAGCGCAGGTTTGTAAATACTATTTGACTAATGATTTAGCACAGCGAAGCAAATGGAAAGTGTGCCTAAACCCGGCAATCATCAGCTATTTTCCTGCTGGTACTTGAATACCTAGGCAGTGAAAAGACCACCAAAGACCTGGCTAGCATGAACCATGACTCACTAATAACACCGATATTTATCAGCATCCCGTCGCAGATACTCTTAAAAAATAACTGTGAATCCCGTGTAGCACAGATCCTTTGCCTGGCCGCTGGTATTGAAAAGTTTATCCTATTTAACCTCTGGACTACCATACAACGCAGGAACTCGCCGTTTCACCTTCCTGTCCCACAGAGCAACTCCAGGGGATCCCACTAAAAGGCCCCTTTCTTTACTCCAAGGACCTTTAAAGAATGCCAAAAGCCAGATTTTCTTCAAAGGTTGTAAACACGTCTTTTTGGAAGCATCTCAAGTGTACAAGTTGAACCTTATTTTTTTTGCTTTCTTGATGCTAGCAGATTTTTTTTCTCTTTTATTAAAGCCACAGTCCTCTACCCTCCTCCCTCGCGGGAAGAATCTCTTTATTAGAACCTGCATCATTACTCCCTTACCCCCGCTGCTCCCCATCAGCTCACAGGCCTCTACGCTTCTTTTAAAAATAAAAATGTGCATATGGGTGCAAAAGCTTGATGCAGAGCATAATGTAGATCATACCTTAAAGGAAGCAAAAAACCTCTGTGCGAACTGACTTTACACTGTGAGCGTGCGATAAAAAAAGCAGAGTCTGGTATCAATGTTCCACCTAGGTCTGTGTTTGAATATACAGACTGGGAAAGGAAACGTATTATTTATATGACCAAAATCTCTTTTTCACTTGGCACCTTTTTAGGATTATAAAGTTGATATGTGATGTGCAATGATATTTATTAAGAGGTCATACTGCTAGTATTTAAATTTAGTCATATAGCTGTCGCATGCAGCATTTTATCCTGTAAGGATCTTACACAATCAAAATGTATACCACACAGCCCACGAACAAATGAGCAGCTTGGTGCATTATAGCATGCACGGATTATAAAAGTATACAGGCATTTCATCTCCAAACGTGGCATTTATTGCTGGAAAACATAGGAACGTTGCACAACGTCTTTGTATTTTTGGTATGACTATGTCATCTGAGCGTGAAGCAACTATTTATAATGTACTGCAACCACAAATTTTAAAGTACCGTGTTAATACATGATCACTGAGTACTAGAGGGGGGAAAAAGGCAACAATGACAGGTTTTTCGCATTTTGGTTGTTTGTGGGTTTTTTTTTTTTTAATTGCCATGGTACTTTGCAAAAGCTTGATGTTCTGCAGAGGAAAAAAAAAAAAAATCACCTGATCTTGATGTTGGAAAGGTGCCAAGCCCATCTGAGGTCCAAATCTATATGTACATAAAAAAGCAGGAAGCAGTCTTAAAAGGAAATGCTAATTAGCTTCCTGGGATTTCAAATTTTAAAAGCTTCTGTGATTGAATTTATTTTAGCAATTCTTTCTTTAAGGAATGTGAAAATTGGCCCTACAGTTGAGACTTCAAACAAAGCAGGATGAAGAAGCAAAATCCCTAGTAATATTGCTTATTGCACTCAATATGATTAGTCATACATTGAGGGCTGATCAATAAAAGAGAATTATACATCAGTATAATGACTATAAAAGTAAAATGACTTCTGGTCAACTTTATGAAAATACTGAGAAAAGCTGGGAGAGTATTAGCAATATTAAGTAAAGAACAACCCTTTGAATAAGGGGACAGAAATGGGCTCTCAGTGGCAAGGGTGTTGTGACTTGTACACTGGATGAAGCATAAATTAAAATCTCCTGCATTATTAACAACAGTGAACACGTCCTTTGGGGCACAGATAGTAATGAAAGTTCACATATGAATTAAAGCATGGATGCTGCTGAATAGAGACAAAAAAGTAAGGCAGAAAAACATACAGAGCATTTCTGAAGGACAAGGTAAGGCAAACACGTGACTAGTTTGTGAAAGAGTAAACCAGGAGTTTGCCAACACCATTATTTTTAACCATATGATTATCACACCTACAAGACCTAGCTCCGAACAAGTTTTGTTTTAACATTATTGCATTACGCAAGACTTCAGTAATACATCCAGTAAATCCTGGACCCAGGACCCAGCCCCTTCAGTAACGCATCCAGTAAACCCTCATGTGTCCAGAACCAGGTGCTTAAAAGTTTGCTATGTGCAGAAGAGCCTTGATTAGTTCAGGCATCTATGGGTTCATCTTTTCATCACTTCTTAACAACACTTTTAGTTCTGTACTGCTCTCCAAGAGAGAATTTTTTCCATTTTCCTGGAGTCATTTAGCATCTTGCTAAATGCTAACAGCAACAGCACAAATGCAGAACAAAAGCATATTTACTGCAAATCAGTTTTCAAGCTGCTAAAATATCAATTTAATATTCCAGGAACCATTGGGCTTCATAGTTCAGTGCATGGGACATCACATATATTACAATTTCAACTAGTTAAAACTCTTCTAGATGTTCGACCAGGCTAGCAGCGTTATGCAAACTGCCTGACAGTCTCTCACCTTGCCCTTATTACGAAAATGATGCATTTTGTCACACTTATGCAGAAGGACTGCTTTCAGCTAGGGGCTCAGAAATGCCAGTTTTAAACACTTTAATTTTTAATGCAGGTCTTGTTTCATAGAGGTGACAAACACCAGTTACAATTGTGCATTTTTAGTTTTTGCAGCAAAGTCAGTTTGCTTCCTTGTACTTTCAGAGTGCATGAAATAGCCAAACCGTTTAGCACAGAAGTGGGTGAGAGAGGACGAGAGCCTTTCTAAGGGCACGGTCAGGACCACCAGCCGTGTCCGTAGTTCCCCCCTCTCTTACCCCAGGGTGCGTCAAGGGACTTCAGGGGACCACCAGGTGCTTCCGAGCCGGCGAAGGCAAGACAGGGCATAGCTAGGAATAACGTACACCACCTGCAATTTCACTGAACTTATTTTAAAAATAAGTTAATGGGATCTAGAGTCAACTGAAAGGACTTTTGTGAGGTGTTACAGGAGACTCAGGTCTAAGGGAAATGAAGTATCTGTATCCAATGGAACCACGCAAGGGTGAGACTTCAGAGCTGCATCTCGATAGCTCCCACAAGAGAATTAGGAGGAATTCAAAGTGCCTTGTTTATTCCACTGCACACTAAAGCCCTGAAAAGACACCAAATGAATTACTCTGGTGGGAAAATCTACCTAAGGGAACAATTTAGCCCTTAAGAAATAGAAAATAATAAAAAATTAGTGCCCTCTGATTGTTTTGCCTGATGATAGACAAATATGTTGTGGAGGCATTAAAAGATGTGGCTGTGCAAATATTAGGAATTTCCAAGTTAAATATTTTGGCATTAATATTTTTACTAAAGTTCTGTATAGGGAGAATTTTTGAGACTAAAATTCAGAGAAACATAAAAATTAGGGAGATAGGCTTACACTGAGAAAACATTTAGAGAAATAGAGTCTGAGAATACCTTTGCATCTGAAACACCAAATGTGACATTTAAAGGATTTTCCGAAAATTAAGCAACAGCTAAGCTCAGGCTTCCTGATAAGCCTTCCTGTGTGAACTGCAATCAGATTCTTAGAAGTTACACTCACGTAGGTTAATCTGGATTTCAGACACGTGCATCTTTATTTTAAGGTACGTTTAAACTTGTTTTCAGAATAAAGGAGGCCAAGATAGGAATACAGCTTAACATCCATGTTGTTCTAACATTAGGCTGGTATTTAAAGCTAGTATTTGTTGCCATGAAGCAGCCTTTTGAAAGATGATCACTGTAGCTGAAATGTGGATAGTTATAAAAATGGCATTAATTTGCTTAGACCGGGAGATTTTCACAGGAGAGCAACTAGCAGAAAACATTATGAAAATGTCCAAGAGGACTGGTAATTGAGTTGATTAGTATGACCTTGGTTATGAAGGTAATAGAAGAGCGAATGGTGCTTAGGCTGAGTTATAACCCTGCTGCCTTGCTCGGAGATGTAGTGAGGTATGTAATTTGTTCAGGGTGAATCCGAGCAGCCTCGCCTCTCCCTGCCGGGGCGATACACCCTGCCTAGCGGAGCCTGGCCGGCCGCTTCTCCCACCCCAACAGAGTACCCGGCGCAGGGGCGGGCGGCGGATGATCAGCTCTCTGCTTCCCTCCGTTCTAGATGGTCATTTTCTGCTGGCAGACGCTTTCTGTTAAAGGTTTCTTTTGAAACTAGGCAAATAAAAAATAATTTTAAAAAACTTTAAGAATGGAAACTTCTTAGTTTCAGAGCAGAGAATCTACTTTCTTTTCCATTAAACTCCAGACAAAACATCCCTAGATTTACCTACTCACCCGACCACATAGTTCTGGTGTTGTTTTTTAACCCATCACGTTTCAACCCTGCAAAAACTCCAGCAAGGCCTTAAAAAAAGCCAAGGTTTGTCTCGCAGAATGGGGGTTATTTGTTCAGAAACTGATTCAGCCAAAGACCTGAATGCACAAGTGCTTTCACTGCCTTTCTTTCACTAGATTAACTGCAATTACTTAAAGATATTTTAGGTGGCCTCCCTTTAAAGGGAAAAAAGGCACCCAAACCAATCAGACAAATTAGACAAAGAAGGTGAGAAAACACAATTCTAATTGCTATAGTTTGTATTTGCTCCCACCGGTAACCTGGATGTGATATAAATTACCTATCAGGCATCCATAGAATATGAGCTTTGAGAAAAAGGTAGTTACAGAAAGGAATTGTAAAAGGTCTGTGAGTAATCTTTAAATACTAAACATCAGAACATGGTTTTTTTTCTTAAATCAAGGAATGGACCAAAAGCAAAGTCTTCAAAGTCAGCATAATTTCAATATTACCGCTTTCCTTCCATCCCTGACGAGCTGTCTTGCTATTTTATTGCGAGTTTCACAAACGAATAACTGGCCAAGGTTCCCTAGAAGGAAAATGCCTACATAAAAGATTCAATTAAATTAAAATTACTGAGTTCAGTCTGTGTGTGTCCAACGCAAACTCTGTTTTACTAGGAAACCAGGCACAGATATTCAGCTAAAAATTGCCACACATTAGACATGTAATTTCAGACCATATTTGCCTACAAAGTACAAATCGGTGCTCTTTTGGTTTCCTAGCTATCAGGATGTAATCATATTCTTTTTCTGAGGAAATCTGAGAGGATGAAAGGAGGCGCTTAGGAAATAATTTTGCATTTTCTCTTAGAAATTAAAAATCTTTCATTTCTTTTCATTTATCTAAGTACCACGGAGAAATGGGGTTAGAAATGGATTTAGAAAATAACCCAAGACATCTAAAGAAAACCGTAATCTCAGTAATATTCCAAATATAACCGTTTCAGGGGCAGAGGAGCAAAAGCAGTTTCTGTGTGTCTACATATTTTAGAGACTTGCAAAAATACAATGCTCTCTAAAATCGGGTGTTACATATTCAGCTCTTCTTTCACAGAGCTAAAATCAAACTGAATATTTAAATCTAAGTATAAACTAATGACCTGATCCTGAATCATGTAGCATGAAGATAGATTACTGTTGACATGCAGAGTCCCAGCGAAATCCCTGGGATATTGTGTGAGCAGTGCAGCCCGCCTGCGTGCTACACAATGCTCAAAACAGTACTGCTGAAACAGAGTTTGGGATATTAATTCACAGTTACCGCATTTAACACCACATTTTTAATATCATTGCTCCTGTTGTTTTGAAGGTCAGTGGATCTAGAGGAAATTTCCCACGCTCAAAACAGCACCTGTGGTATTAAAGTAATAACAGACTTTCATTTTGAAGTTCTGCTGTTGAAGGTTTATATCTCAAAGTAAAATAAAAACAACTTCAGCCAAGCCCTGAGCTGTTTGTAAAAGTTTGCAAGCTACAATCAGGACAGATTTGCTTGTGTTTTACCAGTACTGAGCTGACACTAATTATCCCACTGTGAACTTTGGATGAAATCCTCGTCCCGCTGAACTGATGGGAGTTTTGCCACTGACTCCAATAGCATGGGAGTTCACCCTCTGGCTTAGGCTGCCTGCCACAGCCCAATACTTTCTGCATAACGAGGCCCATAAAGTTTATCTCGAAAGCCAAAAAATATTAGGTCAACTTGTAATCACTGCAATTTTTCTCTTTTCGGAGGGACAGCTTGTTTTAGTCAACGCTGCAGTCTCGCCGCTCGGTCCTGCCGGTGGAAGCGGCTCAGCCATCCTTAAGGGAGCTCGGCCGGAGCGAGCGTTCTCCGCGCAGCTTCAGCCGGCATATTTAGTCACAGCACTGATGTTAATTTATTAGTATGCGCTACCCAAATTCTAAGACTTTCCAAGGAAGTTTGACTGTGGCGGTAGCATTCTGATTTATGGAGCTCGGTTATCATTTTTAAACCACAGCCCTATCCCCAGCCTGACTCGACTGACAACGACATATACTCCACGTGTTTGTCAAGCCTCGCAGGCCGACTTCTCACCCCCGTGGCAGCGCTTCCCCGTACTGGGACCCGTTACACCCCGCTACCCTGCAGGTGGGTCAGCTGGGCACTTCCACACCCGTCCCTAACTGGCTCCAGCCACGGGGATGGGTGCGGAACTCTGCCCATAAGCAATTCATTCCAAAACAACCCAAATCTGGTTTTACAAAACCAGCTCTGTGTAATCGAAGTTTGTGCTGCAGCCACTACTGCAGAGTTAGAGATTTTCAGACAAGCCAGGCTTGCAAAAAAAACCCCAAACAACCAAAAAAAAACCCCCACCAAAACACACACCAAAAGAAAAACAGAAATCTAATAGCAGACATATGACTATGTATGTGTACTTGCATGCCAGCACGGATATTTGTTTGCTGCTTCTAAATATGGATGTTAAATGCTCCCTCTACGCCAGACCATCAAGTTTTCAATAAACCACTTCAGAACATATTTGAACATGCCTGCCTAATAGGAGCAAAATGTCATACAACCAAAACATCCTTTCCATGTGGAGAGAGAACATTCCCCATTACAAACATACAGCAAACCTAACTGGAGGAGGTATAGGCGGTTACAGAGATCTAAGCAACGGAAACAGGCCTGTCTGGAGTCCAAAAGAATTACATTAAAGATGCTCAAGTGTCGTTTTAAGAGTCTGTATCTTGACATCAAGCAGCCAAAGATGCTTTCATGGTCTTTCTTCAAAGAAGAAGGCAGAAACACAAGTAGGGATTTTCTTTTATGCTCAGCAAGATAAAACCTGAGTATAAACACTGAAGTATTTACTCTCACAGCAGTCCCATGAAATGCACTGTTATTCCCATTTTACAGATGAGGAACTGAGTCACAGAAAGACTATCCGGCTCATGGTTTTAAAGATGGTTTAAAAAAATAAGTTGAGGATGCTGGGTTCACATCCAGTGTTTAAGCCACAAACCCAGCATTCATCCTTCATAATGAGGTCAACTTTTCATTCAATAGCTATGAAGGTGCTGAAGGAATTCAGTAAATCCTTCTTCTGTAAAAGCTGCTAAAAGCTACATGACATTAAGATGAAAACTAGTAAACTTGAGCTCTAGTAACATATCCAGTCAAGCAGGCTCCAAAGAAAACGTGGAAAATAGGTGTTTCATAGCTGAGGCAAGAAAGAGAAAAACAAAATGCCTTTGCAAATTATTTTGTTTGTGTGAGCGATGTGCTTTTGCTGAAAGACTGGTGTGTGCAAAAAGGGTGTATTTTTGGTATGTCAGCTTCAATTACCGGCAATCTACGAGTGAAAAGCGACAGCCTTCTCCCAACAACCTCCTCCAAAGGAGATGCCCATCAGCCGAAAGCCCTGCTCCCCGGTGTGACCTTTCCCGCTTTATGCCTGGGCATAAGGGCACACAGCCATTTTATTTAAACTTGTTTTGAGAAAACTGCTTGTTAGGTGTCGATTTCCAGCAGCCACTGCCCTCTGCAAAGAATATTCACGGCCGGAGTTTCACTTCGAACGTTAACAGCACCAATTTGAACCCCTCTACACTTTATACCTCTGACTTGTTTCATACATATTCATGGCCATTTACATCATTTTACAGAAGAATGCTTATGAGCCAGGTCGCGCGTTGTACCGACTGTTGCGGGTTTATCGCTAACGGGAACGTTGGGGGAGAAAGCAGAAAGCGGTCCTAACAGGCGAGCTGGATGCCGAAAGAGGCGACGCAGGAAAAACATCCCCCACCGCGCTGCCAGACAAAGCACCTCCCGCACCAGTCGCGACACGGTACCTAACAATTCTTCTTAGGCAGCGATTAAAGCGCTTCGCAGCCTGCTCACCTCCTCGCCGTTTTGTTTGCTCTGTTTAAACAAAAATTACAGTCTCTCATTTCACTTGCGTGGCTAAAGGGCCCCGTAATCCGCGGTATCCTTGGCTCTGTCACTGCGCTTGCTGACCCTACAGCGAGCAGGCTCTGACCACCAAATGCGAGCAGAATAAATTATCGCTGACACTCCAATATTTAATTATGCAGCTGTCAGAGCGGCCCTTTCGAAATTCATTTTAATAAAGTGGGAACTTTTTCCTTTCAAGGTTAGAGGCAGGGGAGTCACCTTCTGTGTCAGGCTGAGGTCTCCACCATGAGCTTTGCATTCTTCCCCGAGAAGCCTGTCACTTGGCCTGATAGAAGGACCAGATAACGGCACCGATGTCTATTGGCCTCCCCCGCCCTGCCTGAATGAACATCCTTCATTTAAACCCGCAATAATGAGGACCTCAAAGTCAGACAGGCAGCCACAAGGGCAGCTCGTCAGGGGAAAAAAAAAAAAAAAAAAAGGCTGCTTCTTATAAAATTCACTCGATGTTATAGCTGCAATCTAAAAGCAATCATGTTCATCTCACCATTTTAACTGGTTAACCAGAAATATTTAACGTGTTAAAAAATGTGAACGGCAACCGAACATATGAAGCCACGGCAGCCTGTATTTACCTGACGGAACTCAGGCGAGTAGAGGAATACTGTTTTGTGTTTTGCTATAAGCAAAGTATCTAACTAGATCTTTTTGCCAAATATTTTGATAATAAAGCTATACAGTGAAACTCTTCATAAAGATGTAGTGCATAATACATAATGTACGCACACCACAATGTATACACTGTACTGATCATACGTGCTTTCCAAAGTATTTAAATGAAAAGCTGCTGTGTATATGCATAGCTATGCATATACATACACGTATAAACGTAGCCTACTAATACGTACGTGAAACGACTCCGTGTAATAAAGTGCCGGCCATAAGAAGCCTTGCTTTCATGAAAAAAGAGACTATTTTAAAACATGCCCATCTCTCAAGTGAATCTTCATATTTGCAGATCCCCACATTTTAAACTTGTGATTTTTTTAGCGCACAGCTGGGAGAAAAATAGATACAAGTTTACCATGAACAGCCCAAAAATATATGAGCAAGAATGTAGTTGACCTAAAGAAGGAGAGAAAGAAAAACAGGCAAAAAAAAAAACCAACATATATTCCAAATCTTCTTCTTTCTATGTGACAACGCTTCTAATTTCCAAGTAACAATGTTAGTAACAACTTTGACTTACAAGCTATATTTCTTCCCCAGGTTCCTATGGTGCTATATAAGCACAGGGGATTTAGCTACGCAACATCTTCCCAAGTATGATTATACATCTTTTATAAATGGGGAAGTGAAAAACCCATAAATTGTCTGTGGGCTGGGAATTAAAGCTCTTAGGGAAGCCCCACATCTCCCAGTTTAAATCAAAAGAAGTTTTGCTACTGAGAAAGAAGTTAATGGGATACCATCCCACATCCCATAGGTGCTAAGTGACCTATCCCAAGACACAAAGTGTCCCAGGAAAAGAAATCAAAGATTTTGCAAAAATGTTTTTGACTTAATTTGATCCACAGTGAAGTCACAGCCAAGGCAGAACAATATGACTCACGAGTACAAAATGTATTATTTTCTGGATTCATTAATACTAATGAAGAACAGGTGTGAGGTACCAGGGGAAATGCTGCGCGTAGCAGTTCTCCAGCACATTCTCCTGCCCAAGTCATGCCTCAACATTTGGTCTTTCACGCTTTCCCTGCAAGGGGGTGCACTTTGTGTCTTCCAAAAAACGCACAAATAAATCACTATCGCCAAGCTAGCAGAAAAAAGCATGTCGTGCACAGAAAAGGGGTAAGAGTTCACTCAAGTTTCACAGTCTTCCCAAATTTGCTGGGTTATGCTACAGGACTTCACACTAAAAAAAGAAATGGAAATAGCTCATCGCTGGCTGTTTTCCATGTGAGATCAGAACTTCCCACCAAAAAATTACACCTTTTTTTACCATTGTTTCCTTCTGATTCACTCGTTTGTCTCATACCCACTTAAAATGGTTAATAATGTACATCAGGGCTTACCCCGTCCAACATTAGGTACCCAAACAAGAGCCTTTGTGTAAATGTGGTTGCTCCTGTCCTCCTTTTGCCGGTGGCCTTACCTGATACCTTCAGAGGCTGCCATAGAAAGAAGGGTACCTCTGGTGGTAGCCATCGCACCGGATCTGTACATAGGGCCACGGGCGACATCTTGTATTTTAGGACCCTTGATTAAAGTAGTGTGAATCTGGGTCTTGGACAGCTATTTATTAGCTGCATATGAAGTATATGGCCAACAAGGCCCTGCTTCCAAGTGGTCTACACGTGTTGCTGTGCTATAAATAATAATAACTGCTAGCCTTTTTTTACAACTTCCGCTCAGATAATCTCCCACTGTTTCCTGCTTTAGGTCCTCTTGCTTTATTTTTGGCTGTGTCATTTAACTTTGGCAGAAACAAGTATTTTGGCACATTGCCTGCATTTTGGCCTCCGCGTATACACGGCTGCATGCATCTTCTCATTGGCTTGGAACTCACTGTAGATGATGCTTTCTGTATGGAGACCATGCTCCAGGAACTGAAAGAAAAACCCGAATATGTAAAGAAAATGTATTTATACTCTATTATGAACCTGGGGAAATAAGTACCTTAAAACGTCATTGTTTTCAGTGTGTTTTAACTGGACAGCTTCAGCTTCACACAAATGCACTTGAAGGCTTCTGATGAATACTTTGCTCTGAGCAGCACACTTCACCTCCTGGTGTACTACATAGTGCTCTGAGGACAATTCTTTTGCTGTAAATCCAGACAGATTTGCTGAATCCTACTTGTCGCTAATTTTTGCAGTGGAAAAATAATTACAGAACAGAATATATGGGAAAAAAAAAAAATCCTGTCCACCTGGTGTGACATGCACATGTAACCATGCCAAACACTGCAGCTGAGCAACTCACAAAAATGAACAATTGTTGAATGTACAGAACAGTAAAGGCTGTGATTCTCGTGCAATAACAGGGGAAGTGCAAATAAATTCTCAGACAATGAGAAGGCTTACACTAACCTGGCATTGGGAGAGTTTTCAGTCCACAAATTCCTTCACAACTGAGTAAATTTAAAGAAATAAAACTAGATTGAGCATTGCTTTAATACCTGCTGGTGTAGTTTCCCACACCGTTCACTGGCTTGTTAAATATGAACAAGATTTGCCTTGCAAAGCCGCAGTGAGAAATACAGTCACAGATGGGTTAATTGTTCACTCTTCGGATCTTACATTTTTATTTCGGTTTAAATATAACCTGTTATTATAACAAGAAAACTCCCTGGCCTTGTGTACAAGACTCAAATATAATCAGCGATATCACACTGTCCCTTAATAGAAGGTGCAATATAAAAAAGATCATTTAAGATGCCAGTAGCTTCCCTCCTGACCCTGCCTGGCTGAGAGGCAAATTGCATTAGAAAATGACATGCCATTCATCTCACGAGTAGTTGCAGGAACATTTAGCTAATTAAATGATTAATAAATTTAACACTGCTTTATAATTTCATTTAGCCGTGTTGGAAATCACACGGTGCACTGCGTGTGCACCGAATGAGATTAGGTGGGAGTTGTGGGTTTCACCGGCTGCCCTGGTAATTGAGATTAGTCTATTACTACAGTGACCTTTTTAACTTTTATATTCTCTTGTTAAAGCGAAATAAAATTTTATTCACTTTTAAGGCATATTTACTTAGTGAAATTTACGTGAAATTAAAGAAATACTAAGCTAAGAAGCGTTCTTGGTACCCGTTAATTCTCTTTTTGTTCCTTTAACCTTATTTTGCACCCCTTTATGAACTTTTGCTTTAATTTGGCAGCCCACCACCACAACAGCACACTTCAAAACAAGCTCCCTTTATCACTCAAAAAAACCCCAAACCACAACACCCCCAAATGTTGCAAAACCGAATCACAGCGAATACACCCAGCATACAGCCAGGTGATGGGTTTGGAGCAGGGCATTTGGTACAGACGGAAAAAGCCATAACCTAGATATACCCATTTATTCACCCACGTTTACCGTAGCTTCATCTGGAAACTACCTTGGAGTTGTAGTTAAATGGTGACGCTCCCTACTCCCGCACAGTCAGCTAAACAACCTGTGCTGTGGCTGTAGTCAGCTGCGGGCAGGGGCTACACTACATGATAGCAAATCTCCCCACTTTCTGTACCTCCCTCCTTTCACACAACTTCAGACATAGGCACCCAACTTATTCACAAGCATCACAGGTCGCTACTCAAGTATTTGTGTGTATAATCAGTGCTTAAATGCAGTTTCTGCGGGGCAGGAGGGGACCCTGAGGAAGGAGGCAGCTTGCTCTCCTTTCACCTGGCTTGTGGTTAGAACGAGAGGTCGCTGCTGGTGTGCAGCATGCCACAATTTGGTACGCTACATCAAAGAAAGAAAATCAATTCACAATTTTGTCGGGATTAATACTGAAAATCATTCCTAACATGTCTGCAAAACAATTATGGACACCGTGTCTTCAGATAGACGGCATAGGTTAGAAGGTTAATACCCAGGTAGTTCAAATAGCCAAATAAACTCAAAACCCCTACAATAAAAAACCTTTGTCTATCCAGGCACAGCTAACAGTTGTCTTAATGTTAAAAGCATAAACATCTATCCACATAAAAGTCATTTCAGCAGTACAAGGACTCGTTTTATCACTTCTTGGAAAACTTGTCAAGATTACTGACACTTAAGCCAACTCAGAACAAATTTTCAATCAATACATCTAATGCTAGGAGGGATATTTAATGTGTTTCCTTTTTGAACATATGTGTGTTTATAATGTAGAAAAAAAATAATTAAAATGCATACCATTACTGAAAACTGATTTCTATCTGAATCACATGGTAAACCATTTCAGAAAGCATGGTTGAAAAGGACACGTCAGAGCAGCGTTGACTTTTTCCTGAGGTCCTGATCACTCAAGAAAGGGATAAACTACTTGATAGACCGTTCATACAATATGGATATAAAATCCATGGTGGCTGAAGTGAAACGATGTAGTGGAAATGGAATCTGACAAGAGTAAGTAATGGTTCTGCTCACTTACTCTGGTAAAATAAAATTCCAATACAGATGGGCCCAACATGTGGGAGAAAGAAACCATTATCAGCAAATGCATTAAATATAGCAACTACAGCAACAATTTCATCTTGGAGGCAGAAAAGGCCAAACAAATTATAGGTGATAATTATAACAGCTATTTACTGTGATAATTAGAAGGGGAAATTATTCCTGGGTTTCTAAACAGCACCGTTTCCACAGATATGAAGAACCATCAACAGGATGCAGAGGTACATCAGTATCGATGCAGCGGAACATATTGCAGTTCTTTTGACTCAGTGACAGAAGTCCACCTGGCTTCAGAGGGACCAGATTTCCACCCAACACTATTTCCTTGCCCTCAGGGCAGCAAAAGCCAAGCTCATGGCCATGAGGAACCAGTAATGTGGGGTGTCATCTCCCCTAATCTCAGCTGTGACTAACATAGGTGTCTCTAGCTCAGCTTAATGTCCAAACTTCCTTTACCATCAATGGAGAAAAAAAGGCACTTTTTGAGAACTATTCATCTGACCTAATTTAGTCAGTTACCCTAAAGTGCGATAAGATGCGGTATAGAAGTGCCGCCTTCTCTCCTTGGACTACAAACGGAACCAAAACTTGCTAATTTTAATTTATAACCAAAAATCCTGCCACTAAGCTGCAAGTTCTTGACAAGAACTGAAAAACAGTAAATCCACGTTGAGGCCTCCAGAACTAAGCTCCTTCTCTTCAACTCTGTGTAGGATCAAGAGCTGCTAAAACGTCCCTGTGACAAATGCATGATACTCTGTGTATTCACAGATTTAGCAGCTTTGACTTAGGAAGTCCTTTGAAATCTGGTTCTTCCATTCAGGACTTTCCCAAGGATGGTCAGTTATGGCATTTTGGTTGGTTTGGGGTTTTTTTTCTTATGGGAGTGGTCACTGGCATTTGGATGGATACATTATTTCTGCCAGGAAAGATAATATATGAAGTTCATGACCTGATGACATGTGTTCTATAGACGATATCTTACAAATGTCAGAGGGAACACTGTTTTCTATAAAAACAATGATATATGTATAACGGAAGCTCTGCCTCTAAAAAATACAGCTCATACATTGGGCTTTCTAGAACTGAAAGTGTAATGTGAATTTTATTTCTTGGAAACAGAGATTATTTATGCTGGCAACCACAGACATGACAAGATCTAAATAGCCATTATCCACTCACAACTGTGAGAAGTAGGAAAACCCATCCAATTTTTCCAGGAACTTATGTTCCCTAGAGTCTCCCTAAGTTATGAATCACATTCCTTTAGACAAGATCAACTGCAGGTTTTATTAGAAGAGGAGTAACCTATAAAAAACTGTTGCAAACAAATAGATAAGTCTTTAAAAAAATGGCTGGCAGAACTCCTATTAAAAAGAAAATTGGTCTAGGGGAAAATGTAACGAATCTTGAGTAGACTGATTATTTTTTTAACTTTTCTTTGCATTTCTGGTAATAAAGTTAGATCTTTTGAGGTG
Organism: Phaethon aethereus; assembly: GCF_964289735.1. NCBI lineage: Eukaryota > Metazoa > Chordata > Aves > Phaethontiformes > Phaethontidae > Phaethon > Phaethon aethereus. The sequence goes on along the minus strand of NC_138589.1, from coordinate 16,724,974 downwards.
TTCAGGAGAGAAAATAGTCATTATTAAAATAAGCACTTTGATCTTTTAAATAAAAGTAGTTTTGTCCAGTTCTATTTACATAGGGTCCACTTTTGCATCAAGGTAAGTTGGCATCCATATTCAGTTTTAACTTAAATACACCTTAAAGGCTACCTCTATGAGTTCTAATAACGTGCACTGATGCGGAACTATGGTCATTGTTTCTTATAATTCACACTGGGAAACAGTGTAAGGTCAAGCTTGTGTTTCAATAAGTAGCCTTTGAATTTAATTACCTCATACAAAAGATGAAATCTGGGTTCCAGTAAAGGAGATATGAATTTTGACATTGGCTTGGATGTAGCTACGATTTCATCCGAAGTTACCGAACGTGCAGTTGTGTATGCACCTACCTGTACATATGTACATGGCTCTGTAGTCTAGCATTTCATATTGCTTATTGTCAAGTGGAAAAAGAAACCTTTAAAAACGTCTCATTCAAATAGGGTACAAAAGGTCTGCATATGAGCTTGATATCAATCACCTTTCTTACAATTATTATATGTACAAAACGAGTTTAGTCATGCCGATAAGGCTGCGTCAGCACTTGCGGCAAGAATTCATGTTAGTCAAAGCCACACTTAGCCACTTGGCCATATGAGGTTTCCAGGACAAGATCAAAAGTATTAATGGAAAATTATTTTCTTCTGAAAACTGTTAAAGCCACATTAATTACCCATTGTCAGCCACAGATCAATTGCCACAAGGGTGTCATGGTTATAGGACAGCCTTCGCAGACTGTGACACATCCGCTGCTGTCTTGACTCCGGAGGAGCCACCTAATCCCATCATATGCGGACTCTCTCTGGGCAGCAGTTTTGTTACTATGACATTTTAAAAAATAAACATTTCTTCTAGAACTTTGACTGATGGAACTGATTCAAAACAACATATCCTAAACCCCTATGTATTTCCTCTTGAAAAATAACCAACACTCAGAAAAAATAACTAAACCAACACCAAGGCTAATTCACCTGACTTTAAACTCATTTTGGTCTTCTGAATTGCATCCAGATTAGATATCTAGGGTTGTCTAAATTAGACAGTGTGAGTGCCACCCATAAGGAGCTTTTGGTCACAGTCCCTTGGCCATGGAAAAATAGCTGTGTAAGTGGTGTTCGAGCTTGGAAATGGCTCTTCCCCGGTTACTAGCCCAGCCAGCATCTGCCACCCGCAGGTCCCACCACAACTCTCTTCCTGTTTCCTAACAGCATGTTCTTTTACTTTAATTCCATGTTCTCACACAAAATAACAGCTAAACAGAAGCAGAGATGTTATTTTTTAAAAAGTGACCCATCTATTGCTTGTTCTCCATAAGTATCTAACTAGTAGTGACAAAGCAGCTGTTATTTTTCACACTTGAAAAAGCATGGCGATATCTCAGTTACCAAGAGGTGGCAAATGGAAGTATTGTCAGCAGTTGGATTACAAACCTCGAGTTTCATTTCTAACGGTGATTTAGCAGCTCAGAGATGTCAAATTCATGATGAGCATGATCTGATATCCCAGCTACTGGAAATGGGACATACTTAGCAAGAGTTAATACAACAGGCAGAAGTATGCTAAGGAGAAAGCATCCCTAAATCTGGTCCCAAGTTACTTGCTGGTGTCCACAGCAGATTGGGAGCTTTGCATGGCAGTCTGCTGTTGCCTCTAGACATTCATGAAGTTCTAGGTGGAATCCATGTGTTGGCAGAACTAATTCTCCTGGCTCAATCAGACCAGAGCAATACTGACCTCCCAGCCCTACTGTAAATACAAACATGTTGCAGGATATTTTTACACATTGTTATTTTTGTATGTTGTTCATAAAGTGAATTCCAGCCTAAATCTATCCACGCAGGTCGCGCTGCTACTCCCTCCTCCCCCAAAGAGTACACTTGAACGCATCTTGAATGACTGCCTCGGTAAAACTGTTGGATACACGATACGAGTAAAGAAATAAAACCCGTTACTTCTGTTTAGGGAACCCTGGCAAATCACGTAGCTCACAGTAATGCGAATTTAGCTTTTTTAATTTCTTAGGTTGTTTAATTTTAATTGGGATATTGATTCCCAAACTAATTTTTGTGCCATCAGTGTCAAATTCCGGCCTTGTAACCACTGCGAGCAACCCAGCTAGCTCGATGCATCAAGCTCTGCCAGGTCTGACTCTACCCCAGCCTGACATACCTTTCAGGGTTATGACTCTCACTAATGGGCTATAATCAAGGCTGCAATCTCTGTGAAGCCCCAACACAGTGGTTTGTGGCCAATGGACCTGCATAATCTTGCAGATCTACACCAGATGCCTCTACTGGCTCAAGCTCAAACCTCCCTTCGACTCGGCGTGTAACCTGCCTGCACCACGCAGAGGATGCTGATACTCCCACAAGATCTGCTGTCGGTGGTTCCACACTCCTGGTTATGATAGATGATTTTCACTGCTAATGAGGAAGAGAAAGAGAAACTGAGTGTGTGTTGGTTCCCTTCCAACAGCCTGCCCTGACTGACAGCTCAGCCAGCGCCTATCCACTTGAAAAGAAGTCTGAACTGGAGATGGATTAGTGGTCACATAGGCTCTCCAAAACATGGGTTTCCACAAAGCTTGACTCTATGCCTCTGGGTCCATTTTAAGCATCAAACTGATTTTTTGCAGTTGAAAAGGCCGTGTACATAAGCTGCAGGATGGCGTACTTACCTCATCAGTCACAGAAGGCGATCTGCAGGGCTACCTCTGCTACCCCAGAAGGAAGTGTCACCGGTATTAAGCAAATTATTACAAGCGAGAGAGAAATAATCAAGGGTGAAAGCTTTGGTGTGTGCAAAGTCCAATTCTTCACACAAGAAGTGCTCCTTAATATAGATTTAGCATTGTTTAGTGTGATCTGCTGTAATTACTCAGAATTTGAACCATTTGACCTTACTACATTAAGCCTCAGTGTTTGCTAAATCCTGTTAATAAAAAGCAAATGGCTAGTCTCTTACTCACTCTCTGGAACAAGCGCAGGACTATGTGAGGGAATTCAGTGTGCAAGTCTGTATAAAGCCAGTTGCGGTTTAGCGAACCGGTACGATGGGAGATGCTCTGCCTCTGGCTCAGCGCAGGTGTAAGCCTGCGCGTGCGTCGCTGCCTCTCCGGCACGAACAGGCTGTGCATTGTACTCCGCTCATCCATCACCCGCTCTGTCAACACGGGTCAACTAATCCTGCTCCTCCTGACCTCTGACCAGCACGCCGAAGGGAGGCAACAAAAATTCAAATGCACTGCTGAGGGAGACAGAATTGTTAAAGCTGCCTTTTCTTCTCGCCGAGACGGGGTAAAACAAACTTCTAACTGTTATTAGAGAGCAAGCCTCCGTAAATGAGGAGAAGCAGCTCCCCGAGTCTTCCTCTTTATGATTATGTTGTCAGGTCCTTCAAGCGCTTTCCCATAATGTAGACAATTTGTTGAGTTTTGCTCTTAAAGACTCATGCCTCAATTTTATCATTTTATCTCACTATTTCATGGTTAAAAAAAATAACAACAAGAAAGGCAAGCAGAGGCACAGTCCAAACCAGACAGAACGGGACTGTAGACACACCAGATCAAAGCCGCTAACTCCACAAAGGGAGCTGATTCCTTGGTTTGTTGAGGCCAAACAATAAAAAATGCTCACGACTGAGTTAAAGGTATGAGTGGTGAAATAAGAAATTCATGAAAGTTAAAGAGAAAGAGCAGCTAGGCCAAACTCTCGGACTGGTGTGTCTGGAGCAGAGTTTTCACATAGGTGTTTACTTCTAGGTCTGGGGGCAATTCAAGAGAAGAAAGTAGGCCAAAAAAGTTTTCATGCTTACAGTAACAGTAATCTTTTTCAAAATAATGGCATTGCTCCTCATTCAGAGAAATTTCAGTACTGGAATGGCTAAGCTAAAAGTATTTTCACGCCTCAACATTTCTGACTTATCTTTGGGAAAATGAGCTCTCAATATTTTGAAAGACCGAACAGAAGAAATCGCAAGACTCATAAACAAACCAAGTGAAGACTTTTCCTACCTTAGTTGTCAAGGTAGTCACATGTATAATGTTTTTATTGAAAAAGTGAAACAGGTATTTAGAGTAAATTCAAAACACCTTCCCACTTCCTCCAGTTACTAACAATATAGCGGAAAAATATATACATTCACTTGTATTTTTTTGCTTGCGGGATCTATGATCATTTCTGTAAACAGAAGATAAGATGTGGAAATTCCTTTGCATCAAAGGGAAACTGAGCACAATAAACACAGGATAAACATTGTGCATCAAGTACTACAGTGAGTAATGCGTTCGCAAGAATCCTCCCGAAAGACTCATGGTAGCGACTGGTGGTGATGAAAGGGAGGGATGTGATTTTACAGAGTAACTTCCCGGGCAGGTAAAATTGAACCCCAAATGCAGGAGCAGAGAAGGTAAACGGGATGACCTGTTTTTGGTGCCGTCGGTCCAACACTATCACACTCTCGAAGACTTCTTTTGGAAGCTCTACAATTTCAGTAACTCTCTCTCTTGGCAACTTTGCTTTTCAGCTTGTTAAGAGGGATGTGTTTTTCAAATGTAACTGGCAGCTTCTTCACCCATGGAATGCAGATGTACAAATTAAGATGAAGCCAAAAGAGAGTCATCCCAACATAAAAATGTAGCAAGAACTGAATCTGAAACTTAGATGCTAAAGCCCAAACTGTTTTCACCATTTCAAAAACTGAGGTATTCCCACTCAACTGTTTTCTCAGGTTTGAGTTGTGGGTTGTATAAAGAACAAAACTGACTATCCTCCACACCTGTACACTTTTTGAGCCAATGATGTCCATTAAAAGGCAACTTTTAAACACAGCCACAAGTTGCCAGCAAAATGGTAACTATTCCTCTCACTCAGAGTACATAGCACAGACCCAGAAAATGTATGTTCCAACCTAATTTTTGTTACTAATATGTGCAATTTTCTGACGTATCACCTGATATTTCTCTGAGACAGAACTCCTGATATGAAAAACTGGTGGAAATGCAGTCCTTAGGCACAGTTCTAGCTCACATATGTGCACACAGCTTGCTACTGATTTCAACAGGAGTCACATTTAAACAAATTTAAACTAAATGTTCAGCTTCTGGTAGTTCCCAAGATAAACACGAGCAGGCCCCTGTGGTGTGATAGCCGTTAATGCAAATGCACAGCTTTGTTGATATGTAAAACCTTCTAAGAGCCAGAAGCTGGTTATTCTTAGTCATCAAGATGAGATTTGAATCTTTGGGATGTTTGCCTAACCCTGTAGGCTTAATCCGTTCTGAGTTACAAATTATAATGCTCCAGCAGTCAGTTAGAATTTAATCTGGATCACTGCAACATGTAAAGTTGCTGTTCAGATTATGGGCTGACCCTACATTTGAAAAATCATCAATAATATAATTACCAAAAATACTACCAGAATCCTAAATAGAAGTAGTTAGAAGGCCACAAAGACTTACATATGAAGGGTGAAAAGGCAAGAACTGATTAGCTTCATGCTAGAAAATTGAGTTCAAAGTCATCAGACGTGCTCAGGACTGGAGGGTTTTTATTGCCAAAGCAGGAACAAGTGAGGAGCTGCTGAATGCAGCTGATATTCCATTGATAGCTAAGTAGGAGACATCCTTATAAAGTTGTGCTGAAAAGAAGTTTAAATAGGTCTTCACAATTCAGGCTGAAAACCACTCTCACGCAGAAACCTCGTCTAGCTTTGTGCAATGGCCCTGTTTCAGCCGATGGGTTGAGAACCTCTTCCACTTGCGTTTTTTGTTGTTGTTTTTCGTAGGACACTTCCTGTTTAGGAAGTGAAATAACACCAAAAACTGGGGGTTTACTGTAAGTGATTTCAATAATGTTCTCCTCCTCCTACCACAACCACATTTCCAGTCCCTGTGTCTCCAAAAACAATAATAATAATGAATGGTGAGTTCATGACATGTTACCTCGTGATGCAACTTGGCAGCAAGGAGGAAGAAACAGGAAGGTTGGCTCAAGGCTATTATGGAACTAAAGCTTGTTTGAGCATTTGTTTTATCACTTAAAACAACTATAAAATAATTGCTTTAAGTATATTCCCCCCCCTTTATTTTTCTAAATCATCCTCACGCAAACAACATAATTAGGAGCTTGAATTTTGTCTAAGTGTCCTTTTGAGACAATGTATGCAGACACGGCCTTTGATTACTGGCATGCAACATAACATTTGACAACATTTGTCACGTATTTGTATATTTGTTCAACAACGTCTTCTTTTCACCCTGTAATTCACATTATATTCCCAAGTCCTTTCTACGACACTCACATAACCAGAATCCAAGAAGTGTTTTCAGTCACTTGTAGATTCCTAACTGAAGGCTCATAGTTTTGAGAAAGATGATCTTATTTTCCAGATGTGAAGGTTTTAATTTAACCCAAATTGAGTTCATTGTAAACAGAGCACATAGATAGGATGAATTATGAACTAAACTTCAACAAAACTATTATAAGGAAATGTGGCAGAAAGGCTGCAAATCCACAAAGAGCTGTTGGCATGATCATGCGCTGCTGTGAAAAGGAAAGAAAAGCCAAGACGGTGTAAAAAAATGCTAATGCAAATGCCTGATCTACCTCCACATTATGGTTTTACTTCGGTATTAGAGTCAGAGCCCCATATACATACTGCAGTAACTTGGGAATGACATTTTCTTACTTAGTATAAATGATCACGTAGAATTCAGAAAAGAAAGAAAAATTTGATAAGCCATCCATTCCAAGGATCAATGTACAGCTGGAAGTACCCATCAGATCAAGATAAACAGTGACTAATAATCCCTGGGCGTTGTTAAGAGTCTCAAGGTAAATTTTCTTAAGCATCAGGGTGTAGACACTGCTGTCCTGGGGAAAGTCCAGCTCCGAAAACCGCTCTAGGTCTGGATGTTTCCACTGCGCATGGTATTGCTCCCCGCTACATTTCAAAAGCTTGGGAGAGCTGTTATGCACTGCTAGCTGACACTTTGCAGGGTAAATGTGGATGTGTTTCATTGCTGGTTGGCGTGACTTTATCCCAGCGCATTCATGGGGAGTTTGGTTGGTCATGGTGCTGACTCTATCATATAGACCCCAAGCTGAAGACAGTGGGGTTTTTTTCTGGTGTCCAGCACCTCTGAAGACCAAACCATTTAAGGGAACCTCTTGAAATAGGAAGGAAGATTTCTCTACTCCAAAATACAATTTAGTGAAAACCAAACCCCTTTTTTAGTACTCTTTCAGAAAATAATTTTTATTAATTTTGAGTTTAATATCTATTTTCTGGTAAGAAACACTGATTTTGTTACTGAGAAGGGATGTTATTCTATCATAAAAACATTTTATATAGTTTGAAGTGAAAATGAGAATCTTTCAAAATTTTTCAATTTCAATATTTTTCTTTTTTTTTTTTTCTCTTCTAGCCTTTTGACCTCTACTTATGATTTGAAAGAGAAGTTATTTTTTAAATGACCACATTTCTTGCAGGACCTAAATTTTTTTTTTTTATCTTCTTTCAATGTCTGTAAAATGCTTAGAGACTTTTTTGGAGGATGATAACTGTATAAGTTCACATAATTTGTATAAAAAAGTAAAAAAGAAAAGATGCAATGTATTTTTAATCAAATTGCCTAGGTTCTTTTTTGCATAACTTGCTGGTATTATAACATGAAAATACAGGGGAACTGAATGACCAAGAAACTCCCCATTAAAAAAATGCAAATAACCCATTTTTAATTTAAAAGATAAGCTAATTAAAAATAATGGCTGTGGACAGTTCCTGACAAAGTACTTCAAAAACAAGAACCACGTATTTCATGAGACTTTAGTGTTTTTTAATTAAGATGATTTTTCATTTCCCCTCTTCTTGGCCTGCGATAATAAAAATCTTCAGTTGGAAACCAAGCAGTTTTTTCCCATTGAGAAGTATAAAGAAGCAAGACTGATGTTGCCCCTAAATGGGAAGAGAATAAAAATCCCAGACAGTTCCACTTGGCTTTAAAAGCTGGCCACAAATTTTTAATCGGGGGAAGTAAAGAGGAAAACTCACTGCTCATCACCCAGCAATAAAGCTGTCCACTGGGGTTATCTCCCTCCCTGGCTGTTGGGTGCTCCAGCCTCCATTGCAGTGGCATCCACAGCTCTCTTTCTGCCAAAAACTTCTCCTTTCACTAATTGTTAAATATCTCACCCTCCTCCCTTCTCTCTGATGTCATCTTCTGACTGCGATTCTTCATGACCAAAAGAGCTGTCACCAGCTGTGATGACAACAGTGGAGACATCTGACCAAAACACAGAAATACAGATACTTCCAACTCCCGTTAATGACTACGCAAGGCTAACGCATCCTGTCCTCAGTGTACCTTCTTAACCTTCCTTACGTCAGTACTGGTGCAGAAACCGGTAATCCAAGAGTAGCTAGAGCCGGGCTACGAGCGGGGTAGCAGAAGAAAGAGGGGCAGACTTTGGCAGCCTCAAAATGAAGATTCCAGAAGTAAAAGCCTGGCTGTCACGCCCCAACGAAAGAATGAGCAATATTATTTGGGTGTGGATTTGCTGTTGGAAAAGTGATACGACACCAGTGCACCCAGTCTGGTCCCGTTAGCACCGCCAGCGTCGCACCGAGCCTTGGAGTGCCAGGAACCCAGAGAACCAGTCTCCTCTCCTCTCCTTCTCCACCGAGGCTGCATCCAGCCGCGCACAGCGGCACCCAGGTCTGTTAGTCGCAAAGCCGGTTCTCAGGCTGGATATATCAATATGCTATTGGTCTTCTGCACTACTCTGGAGGCATGAACCAGGGTACGTGGCCAGCTGAGGTAGATCTGCATCTGTGTTCTGTCAGCACGGTGGTGTAACGCAGATAAAACACACTAATCCAGACCCTTATGTCCCTCGTGGTGTTTTCCAAAGATAGCGAGCAAGAACAGGAGACACGAACTACGGCAAATAGACATAAACACGAGAACATAACATCCACCTGACCAGTGGAGGATTAGAAGATACACAAGACATTTCTTGGAAATGTCTCAGTGGTCATAGTCTTAAAAGGAGGAGGTAAAGGGGACGAGAGCGCGCGTGTGTGTGAGACTGCAAGTCACTGATCCAGCTCGTGGCCAGGAAAAGGTAGCAGGTATTGGGGAAGGAATGCATGCAGAGACGCAAAAGGGCAAAGGAGCCCCCGGCGAGGGACTCCACATCCTTCCAGTCGAAATTATTTTGCGATTCAATGATAATTTCTCTTTCCCGTGCATCTGTGCAGTCCTACAGCACTATTTTACAACTGTTCAGACAAGGCTCTGTTAACTGTAATACCACATTCAGAAGTCATCACCTATTTCTAATTCAGACCCACCCAAGAGCTCTCCTACTTACAGCCATGGTGTAGGAGTTCACAGAGTCTGAGGAAAATCAGATGTTATTTGCCATCCACCCTCCGTGCCCTGAAAAGCACAAATTCATAAGTCTCTGTTCATTTTGGGGCTTATAACCACAGGGTGAGAAAAATCCCCTCACGCATTGGAAAGGTGGGGTTCATGAGCAATCAGGAAACCTTTGCAGGCTTGTAAAACGTGAGAGGCGTACCTTTGCAGCTCATAGGTCATATATTACAAATAGAGCCCACAGTCATTACACAATCAAATTTTATAGACTTTAATTGACTCCTTGAAAGCAACCTAAGGCTTGTAAAATGTGAGGCTTCCAAGAAAAACAATTCCAGAGTATCTGAAGATGCTTGTAGGGCTACTAAGGAATTCATTCAAGTCGTGTTTCTTGCTGCAAAATTTATCAAGTTGAGAGAAATATGTGCCTTCAGTTTTCAATCAGAATATTTAGCGGCAGTAACACTTCTTCAACACTAATACAGAGTCTATAGGAAAAGCCTGCTGAAACCATTTCCCCTTCTTGGAATGCAAGAAGAGCTGACTTATTTTAAGTTTATTTTTACCAATTTAATCTTCAAAACTTCAAAGTTTGTTTTCTGCTATATTTTTTAAGGCAGAAACCCAGTCTCTACAGGATTACAGCCAAATATGTGCAACATCAGGGTACACCTGGAAGTCATTAAAACCTGCATTTCAAATCCTACTGCAAGGGGGGGTGGAAGACTCCATCCTCCCCCTTCTCAGTGTTGACACCCTGTTTCTATTAGGGTAACCTTGAGCCAAAGGTGTTCAAAATAGGGAGTCAAACTGCAAACAAACACATTATAAAGAACTCTGCGGTACTGCTCCAGGGTAAGGTCAGAGGCCAATTATGGCAGGTTGAGATAGAGAAGGACAGAAACCCCGTAAAGAACCAGAAAGTTCCCAAAGAATAATGCGAAAGCTTTCGGAGATGTTCAAGCATGCAAATACTTAACTTTAAAATATGCAGAAATCGTTTTTTTCTTGATCAAGTTCACTTAAAAATCTTTACTTGAGGTTAAAACGTAAAATCAATCATTTATTCTTCCACAGTCATTCTCTTGAAACTTAGGCTCAATTCCATGGATTGTTTGGATTTCTTTTTTAGAAAACAAAAACGCTAATATGATTTAGGAACTCCTTTTTCTGTATATATATTTCCTGGTAAATTGTGACTTGATATAGATACGAGATGCCAGATTGTTGGAAGCAAAACAGAAATTGCACTGTGAACTGCCATACCAGCTGGTAACCACATTTTCTAGAAAATCTGTGGGCAGGCTGTCTTGAGAAAACAGAATGGGAGCTAAAATTGTTGCTATTTTTGTGTGGTAAGTAGATAACTGAAAAGGCAAAACACAACAATTTCCCTTAGAAAGTGTTTTCTAACTATTCATATTTTTTCTCTCTTTACATCGGCTTTGCCACAAAATACTTTGTTCACCCTTTTTAGCTTAGAGATATATGTCTGCGAAGTCGGCTTTTCATATTCTATTTATCCCATTCCAAGCCAGGCACAGAACCCCAACACAATCTTGTAAAGAAATTAAGAGATCGCTGCTGAGCTCAACTTTTGTACTTGCAAGACAGCATCTTTTTTTGGAAATCATATTGATTTTAACGAGACACACCATAGATCTGCTACCATGTTTGACTTATGCATGCTTATTATATGAACAACTTGATTGCTTTTTTTAGCATAAAACCCTGGTTTCTCCATTCACAGAGCAAGCAGCCCTTTGTTTCTTTTAAAAACAGTTGGGATGTGAATAGAGTCCCAGAAGACTGGTATAGTACCTGCCATAGCATGCAAAAAAATCATATCGTAGAATCTTTGGGCTGGAACGGACCTCTAAAGGCCATCTAGTCCAACCCCCCCGCAGTGAGCAGGGACATCTTCAACTGGACCAGGTTGCTCAGAGTCCTGTCCAACCTGACCTGGGATGTTTCCAGGGATGGGGCATCGACCACCTCTCTGGGCCATCTGGGCCAGGGTTTCACAAATCTTCGACTAACTAACACGGAACTCACGCACGTGAAACTAAACCCAACCATTTAACTCAGGTGGGAGACTGTCCTTTTTACCTAGGGCAAGGAAACATTTATGAGAAGTTTGAGACGTTAAACTGGTTGAAGGGCACCAGGCAACGTCACACAGGAAAACAAGGGTTATTTTTGCATCCTCCCAGATTCGTCCCAGGGCTGCGAGCAGCACAACGAACACCCCAGCTCCCGGCTTTCCTCCATGGGAGGATGGAGGGGCTCACCTCCTGCTCCCTGCGGGCAGAGCCTGTCCCCGTTCGCCCTCCCTAGGCTCCGACCTCTGCTCCGTGTGGTCTCAGCGCTGCCGGGGAGCACCCCGCCACGGCAAATACGGGACAAAAAAACAAGTCTGGACTCTAAACAGCTGCCTAGCCACTGCTCCTGGGTCGCTTCCAGGTAAACAGCGACAGGCTTTTGGCATTCAGAGGCAGTTGGGGGAGACCGTGATAAACCTTGCTTGTCCAGGTGCGAAGCTAGATGTGGGTTTTGCCGTTTTTCTCCAGAAAACAGCGAGGCAGTACCACGGGCTCTCCCGTCTGCCTGGCTGCGGGGCTTTCACGCCGTCCCACCCATCGCTGGGAGCTTTTGAGGTTTTACACGTGTTGGGGAAAAGCCTTTTTTTCAGCTTAAACAGCACAAAGAAAAGACTAAACGAATCCTGTGCTTTAACCCTGGTAATGGAGTAGATTTGCTGGGAGTAATTGTCACCCAGCAAAGCCAGATGGCTGAATGGGGCGAGAGAGCAATGTGTGCATGATTTCATTATTATTATAACTTAAAGAACTGATTGTTAAAAGCACAAGTTTCAGGGCTAAGACCATATGCAGCCACTGCTGGAAGCACCGTGAAAAAGTGATAAAGGATGAAGCAGAGCAGAACTTGTTGTAAGGCAAAGAGACAAATCAAGGTTGCGACTGATACGGTCGTGCCCTGGAAGTGTAAATAAATGTGAAATGCAAAGGGATTTCATTCCTGAAGTCTTACAAAGACTTTGCAAATTAAGAGAGGAAGAGAAATTTTCTTTGCTGCTCCACACATACAAAAATGATCCACCCCATGAAACTGCGTGCATTTTTCTGAATTTCCTTTCTTTGCAGCACATAACCCTGTTGACACATAGCGCCTTGTCTGGGTTCCAAACATGAGTGCAAATTGTTTCAGTGAAGTGTTTCTTTGCCATGCTTGCATGGGAAGTAACGGGAACACAGAGCAAGAAGGTCTACGGAAAGGGGCTGGGGATCTCTCCCAAGACCCAAAGTCTGGCCAAAAAGAGCAAAGCCGCCTGTTTTAGCGGGAGGTGGACCTCTCGGTGCAGGCAGGGGAGCAGGGGCCAAATGACTGCTTTACGGAGTCCTCATTGATTCTTGCTTCTTCTTGGGGTGGTTCAGTTTTGTATTTCTCCCATCTTAAACTAGGGTTTAGGTTTTGAGAAAAACTGTAAACAATGAGGCGAGCGTACCGGTTTGTACACAGCAAAGCTGCACTGTTTCTGAGGGCAGGCTCGGCGCAGAGACGTTTTACGCTGGGTTAGCAAAAAAAAGGTACTTTAATAGAAGTAAAATCTTTGAAGGGTACAGGGAGCAAATCCCCGTGTGTTTAAAACTGACCTCTGGCATACACAAATACTAGAAATAACTTCAGTAGTATTATCTGGTGGTCTTAAGAAGCTGGAAAGCATTTAAGCAGGCACCGGACTTCTGCCTTGACTCCTGTTTTCCCAGGCTTGCAGCTCTAAACGTTGGACTAAACCACTGTCAAAAGCCAGGCAAATATACACTCACATCGTTTCATGTTTAACTCCATATATTTAATTATACATAGAGTTAGCAAGCTAGTGTGTTTTAGTTAAAATTATACTGACAGGCAAAACTCTCTGTAGCATTTAATACAATTGAGCGAATGTTTTCCTCCTGAAAGTGCCCTGGGTGGTAGGGAGAGTAGGTTAACTAAGGTACTTAAAGCGTGAAAAGCACACGTAGCGTACCGCCAAATATATTTTGAGTTGCATAAAAGATATGCCTTGTTCTAACAGCTCACTCTTAAACTCTTCGAAATTAGAAACACCTGCACAGTGTGTCTCAATGCTATATTTATTTGTCTGTGAATATTTATAAGCATTTAAGCTACTAATGTTGTTGGCATTGTTAAATCTTGATTGTGAAGTTTGTAAATATTCAAAAGAAGCAGATGTTTACTAATCCCATTTACCTTTAAGGGAAAAAAATGTAAAACTGGAACGAAAGCAGATTGTTAAACTGTTTTCCCAACAGAAACAACCAAAATAAATTACTGCAATCTGAAGACTATAAAGAGTGACTTCAAAGGTCAAAGGATTAAAGACAGTCTAAACCATGAAATGCATTTTATTAGATTAATAAAACATATGATTTTGCTAACTTAATTATATGAACAAATTAGCTGGAAAGGAACTTCAGAGCTTGCCATCCCAAATTAACGCCGGCTATAGCGAAGGTGCAGCAGCTACCGCCCCGCTCGCAGCTAGCCCGCACGCTTTCATCTCCGCACGGAGGAAGGAGCCGGGGGGACCTCGGAGGCGGGGGCGAGAGCCGAGCCCCGCGCGGCTGCCAGGGCTACTCAGGCTCTTCACAGTCCCTGGTTCTGCCCCGGGAGCCGGGCTACAGAGCAGGCTCCGCCGCTGCCGAGGAGGCCTACACTTGGCTCCGCCGAGCCAAGCACTCATTCAGTTCTCTGCTCATCTGTTTTAAATCATGCTTCTAAGTGTATTTATGTGATAAAGAGTCGAAGCTGTTTCTTTTGGCCATCTAAATAATTGGGACACTCTCCTTCTCAAATAGATTGACATTTAAGTACAACAAGCACATTGAAAAGTGAATTTTGGCTTGCAGAGCCTTGAATTTGCTTAACTCTTTCAGAGCTTAGTAGCGGCTCTTTTCGAAGTCGGCTTTCTCAAGGAAATATAAGCCTTCCAGGGCCCAGTCCTGCTCCCACAAAAGCCAGGGAAAGCCTGATTTAAAATTATCTCAAGAAGAGTATTGTAGCGTGGACCATTTTATACAGGAAAATGAACTATTTTTCGATAAAAGACCGCATTATTCAATTTGTAAAGAAACTCCACCCCAAACCAAATGACTGAGAAAAGCTATCATTTACTCTTACTACATCAGCAGAGATGAAGAAATCTAGGGGAAAAAAGTACGCCTTTAAAATAGGGTGGTAACGTCTCAGGGGACAGCAGCACCGAGAAACGCGATAGTTCCACATTTTGCAAGATCACTCTCATTAGCTTTATGAAAGTTCAGATTCATGTTCACTTGGTTAATTCACCCACACAGATACAGCTGGAAGGAACGGTGCCTCCCCAGCTCCTTCTGCTGTGACATTAAACGTGGCAAGGTTACCATTTAATATACCGTCACTGAAGAATTGATTTATGGCCTTGGAGCAGGGGTGGGTTTCTCTTTCCCAATACTTTACAATTTGCTTGGACAACACTGGAAACAAACCCTTAAAAATTTCTTAAGTAGAAAAACCTGATAGTGCTAAACCCAGTAAAATAAGTTTGAATTTATCTTCCTCCTTCAGTGCAGTTCACTACAGATGCATGCTTCACTGATGCAATTCCCCACTCACTATTTTAGGGTTTACATACCAGACTGGAAAAAAAAAAAGAAGCTTTTGCCATTTTTACTTATTGTTCGGTTACTATCAGACTATCGCTATCTTGTGACAGTGAAACAGCATTTCACTTCGATAGCATCACCACCATGTCCTCATCCCATTAGTAAGCCCCCCTCAGAATCCACGAAGTTTCAGTCTAGCGAGATGTGATGAAGTGATGCGACGCTCACTACAAACTGAGGATTAGTGCTGTTTCCAAATGAGAGAATGCTTTGAAAGGTCCTCCTGATTGCTATTTTAGTCTGCATATAGAACCTCACACAAAACCAGACTTTTTTCCTCTTTGTTTCTTTTTTTTTTTTTTTTAAATAACATCCCAATGTGTCATCAGCTTTGGATACGAAAGGAGATGCACATGATTCCAACATTTTTGATTTTCAAGGTCATGTAGCCCAAATCGTAAAGAAAAGGCTCTCTTGGGTCTGTGCAGCAGTGGCCGAATATGCAAACAAACAGCTAGATCTGGAAACAATTTCAGCCTGATTTATTGGGGTTAACCTTACATGGGCTTGGGATTTTTGGTCTTACTGAAAGAAAAGCAGAAAAAACAAAAAGGAAAACCTTCACTTTTTTAGATTGATGATACAAAGACATTTCTTACTTATGCAGTGTCATCTGGCTTTACTTCCCCGTGAGAAGTGGTTTGGACAGTCATGTCCAGAGCCATGAAGATCTTCCCAGCGAAGCCACACCAGATTCCCTCCTGGCTACAGTGGTGCCATGGCAGCATGACGGCACGTAAGGGCCGCTCGCTTCTCAGCATGACATGGGTGTGCAGATCTCCCTCCTTAATGTTTAACCCCATCTTTAGCTGTCCTTACCAACCCTTGCTTCTGCCTTCAACTATCCCTGAGTCAGCTGTAGGCACAAGCCCAGACTCAGCCAGGTAGCCACCAAAAAATATGTTTTGCTGCCCTACACCACAACATGTAGCAATACCTACTTTTGCTAATGGTTGCCCTTAGGGGACTGAGAAGACCATATTAATAGTAATTCATGATGGGATGCTCTGAATCAGCAAGACTCGTAACAAAATGAAAATAGCAGCAGCTTTGCATCATTACAACTCTACCCCTTGCGGATTTTCTGCTAGTGGCAATCTCCCTGAGCTGGCGTGGACTAAAATATTCTCCTCTTAATACCATTCTCCTTCTCTCAAACTCCTACGCTCAAAGAAAGCTGAGTTTACTAAGTGGCACTATTTTCTTATTTTAATGAATGCATATGAAGCATATTTATGTGCGTACTAAAGCTTAGAGGTTTAACATCAAGCTTTCTCATTGTGGATCCCACATTCTACTCACTATTTGTATAGTTTTTATTCAAAAGAATCTCATACTGCAAGTCAGAACAGCAGCAAAACCCACAATCCCAACTATTTTCTGTATTAGCTCTACCAACAAACTTCTTGTCACCTCCGAAGGTTAAATACTAGGATAAGAGTCACTGCTAAAACACAAAACGGCATTAGCGCTTCACGCGAGAACAACAGCAAGATCCTTGCTCGCAACCCGTTGGTACACAACACGCAAGGCTTGCTCTGGCAAGCCGGTGAGGAGCTCACCTTGTTCCTCCGTGAACGCAAACCAACGTTCCCCACCCGGCAGTGTCACTCTGACCTTTGTATGGAACCTCAGCTCTCCCCGTGCAGCAGAACAATGCTGCTTTTGTGCAGCCAGTGTAAGGCCATGGGAGTCAGGATTTACTGCTCTGGCAATTTAATCATAACCTTCATACTTCGTGGCTTGTTTGGTTCGTGTTCTAAAACAAAATATATAAAACACCAGAACTTTTTCCTTGCTTCTCGTATCTGTTAACTGATACTCATTATCACTCTACAAAGATTTCTTTTTGCTACAAACACGGGAAGGAAAACCCCAGAAATGAAGCGCACAAAATCCTTGCTCAGGTAACACAAAGTGAAGGATAGAGCTTTAAAAGCTTTCACTGAATTGCCTTTTTGTGCGCCATGCAAGAAAAACTAGTTATACTTAATATCCTAAGTATTTCTATGCCCACATTCAATCAATCCACAGAGAGCAAAAGTTACAAACCTTTTTAACATTTGAAAACAGGTATTAGAACAGTAATTTTCTAACCTTTATTCATTGCAGGTGCAGGCCTTACGTGTATTTAACATGCATTTTTAAAGGAGGTTTACAAACAGCTAAAGCAGGGGCTCCGAACTGCGGAAGGCAGTAATACGGGAAAGACAACATGCAAGTGCGGCGTGAGTGTTACGGATCTGTGCCTGAAACGAGCTGAAAACCTATGATCCAATTAAATCAATAGAAAACACAGCTGCTCCAGCACTCTAGGGCCCAAGCTGTAAATCTGAGCACTGAACACAACCTCCTTTTTTTTTTTTCTTTTTCCCCTAAGGGGGTTACCTGCTTATCCAGGAGCGGTACCCATGGCACGGTCTGCGCGCATCGGGGCAGCTCCTGCAGAGGCGTCCGTGAGCGGTGCTCAGCCGGGCAGTTTTGCCTGGGGGGGCCATGTGAATGCCTCCTTTCTGTTTCAGTCCCATGTGGTTTCACACTTCGACCCCACAAGTTCACTTTGAACTTCAGGTTCAAATGAATGCAAAATCCCACCACAAAAGACAGTCAAAACCACTGCTGATTGTAGGAGAACTAAGCCTAACTGTGTATCAGGTGGTTTTAAACAAAACACATAAATTAATCTCACTGTTTCAATGAATGATTCCCTACAGCACGCTATGAAAACAGAATACTACTACTCCTTCCTGAGCTTGAGTACAACAGTCTCTTAATACCACCACTGTGTTTTCCCATGTGCTGGCGTCTAAGTATACCTATGCAACCATTAAGTTTCATATCATGACTGTTAAAATGCACTCAGATAGCATGTACAACTGCAGTAAGATTATTTTTTAATTTAACATGACTATAAATAGTATGTCCGCACTGGACTTCAGACAAATCTAAGTCAGTGTTATGCCAGGTCAGTCCTTAAGTTGCATGTGTTCGTATATTTATATCTGTATCTGTGAGACAAGGAAAGGGATGACATTTATAAGTAATTAACCAGTTTAATGAACATCAGTCAAGGGAGGGAAATCAAGTTTAAATTCAAGTCTACCCTTTGCTCCCAACGCCAGAAGAAACTTTGTGATCATTTTGTTTTTCCAGCAAAACACATAGGCAATGGCTGACAACAGACTTTTATTCTATCTCAGGTTGCTATGCAAGTATTTGGCTAGGACTTAACCCCACGGAATTCAAAGTAGTTTTAGAGTTTTACTGTAGGGAAGTTTCAAACTCTCTCACAGACAGTTATATTCCAGCACTCTCAATGCTGCTTTGATAATGGCAAAGCAGTGGGCTGCTTGTTTCATGTAGTTCACAGTAACAAAACAATTTAGCAAGTTATAAGTGAACGCACAGCTTTAACTAAAGCCTGATAAACTTGTATACTTGTATTTCTGCATGTAATCGACACATTCAGTTTGGGGATTGCATGAAAAAAGTCACTCGCTTGAATACAGAAGCTGCCACAGGATACGTAACCAGTCGTCTTCAGGCAAAAGAACCCCGAAAAATCTGTTTACAGCCAAAATAAACTCCTGAGCCAAAAGCAAGGCAGGCAGCTACCCCTGTATTTGCTGTGCTAAATGGTGAAGCTAAAACTTTTGAAAAATCAAGACCTCCTCCCCTATATAGTTGCCATTGGAGAATTTGTTTCAGCCTTTGCATTCGATATACACTTGCCACATATTGATTTTTTTTTTTCCTTCAAAGCTAATCTTTTGACTTTCCCACTGCAAAGAAGAAACATTGTCAGACTGATTATGAGGAAGCTCACGAACGGTTCATGCATTTGATGCTCTGGCTATAATGTTGTACAAATCTAATGTCATAAGTCCAGGATCATGTACAAATAAAGAAAGCAGCATCAAAGATGCAGTTTTCCCCCAGGTACTGGTCTTTCAGCTTGCAGAAGACTCATTCATCTCAAAACATGCTGGAATAACTGACTGGCTGCACTAAAGCTCATAACTGCCTTTATATATAAGCCTTTGTATGACATTATTGAATGTCTTGAAACATTTTCAAGTTTTGTTATAGCGTTTGAAATCAGCAAGGCAATTAGTGAGACCTGAGACTGCGTACTGGTCAAACAAAACTGCCATCAGCAGGACTTTGTAAAAGTCAATGGATGTCTCGGGTTTACGGGCCGAGTGTAAGCGTGTGTCCGTAGACACACCTTTTCATTTTTATAACTATGGCTTAGACTTTAAGGAAAACTCCATATTCCCCAAATCAACTTTTACCCCTGTTTTCTGATATAAGTAACAGGGGAGAGAGAGAACAGAGATGATTAGACCTGACAATAATATGGGTAGAGGAGTGGGTTTTCCCCAAACTAGCAAAGGACTGATAAATAATAAACTTACTCTTGTATTTTAATAAGGCCTTTCTCCTAAGACATCAAAGCAGTTGAAAAGTACCATATATGTTCAAAACCGCCATGAAAAGTGGTATGTGCCGTTGACAAGAAAACCAGCAATAAGACTTCTACCCAGAGCAGCAGAGTCAAAGGTGAAGGTACAGCGGGAGATTCCTCACTTCCAGCCGTAGGCTGTAACAGACACTTCAGGAGAACTGATGTCCACAAAAAAGGTTTTGTAATGGAAAGGATGACTTCATATATGTCGCACTGTACAGGAGCAGACATGAATAAGCATATGTTGCCAGACCCTTCAATGCCTACAGGAGATACCTGTAATCAATGATACCACCACATGCAGCTAGCTGGCTTTTGGTATATGACATATGTTCCTAATTTGTTTCCTGTGTAACCAGAAGGTGCGTTTACTGCTACGAAATCAAGTTAACATTCACAAAGTATAATTATCTTTAAAAAATGACTTTGCCATAGCTTTCAACAAACTCAAAATAAACTGGAAAAGAAACAAGGGCTGCTGTATCTTATTAAAGTTAACATTTTATTGAGTAGGTGGAAACAGAAGTCAGCTGTCTGTTCTCAGTTTCTTTCCTCTCTGACCTCTCCTAGGAAGGGATATATTCTAACAACTGAGTAACAAGTTTATTCTGATTTTTTGTTTTCATCCTGGTATAATTTTAGTTAAAATTTTTGATTCACAATAGTCAAGATCAAAACCAGAAACATGTGGGTGTCTTACAGGCTACAAAACTTCCCTACTTAGGTTTCTATCCAAAATCTATTAAATCAAGCTGAGACTGAAGCATACCATAACTGCAAGACACTAAATGCAAAATTAAGTGACAGATAAGTAATCTAACAAGACAATCACAACAACAAGAGTTTATTCACCTCTGCTTTTCAGAATCACATCTACCTATAATTTATGGAATACATATTTTCACAATTTGATGCAACATTTACATTAGTTTAATCAAACACTTTCAGAGTGCCTGGTTCATTACATGCGTGGCACTATATCAATTGCACTTTACTTACTTCCCTAATCAAAGAGTATCTGAATTCTTTGGACTGGACAAATGGATATAGATTTTACAGGAACAGAACAAACTAAATGCATATGCATTATTTTAACAGTGAAACATTTATATTCCCTCATAGCTGTGATTCCTAATCCACCTGGCTAATATTATTCACTGAAAAATCACATTACAGTACAGCAATTTAAAAGGATAATAAACACATAACACAATAAATAGTAACGTTCTAAGCTCTTGCCATTCCAATAAAGCTGTGATTCAGTCAAGTTCAACCATGGATATGGAAGCAAGCCATTTCTATTCATCAAAATGAAAAAAGGCATATTAAGATCCATTGATTTCAGCAGGGTTTAAATGAAAGTTTAGGTTCCAGATGGATTAAAGTTAAGCACATCCCTGAACTAGAACTCAAGTACATATACACTAAATGATGCCAGAACTCCAATGTTACTTCAACTATTCTCTGTTTAAAGTTCTTTCAAGGAAATCATGTCATTTCTCTGTGTGCAAATCCTTTGTGCATACCACCCGTGGCAAAGGGTGGCAGATCCTGTTATTGCTTCGCTTATGTTCGAGACTTTCCCGTTGCTTTACCTTGTCAATAGCCTACAGTCATATAACGTTCATTCTATGTTTTATTACCCTACCCAACAAGCACTATGCTGTAGCATCAGAAAACCTTTAAAACTGCCATTAAGTTCGTCTAGACAGAGATTTTTTTCTTAATTATTTTCATTGCAGAAATGTCCTTTATTTTCCTTTAATGACAGATTATAAGTTCACGTTAGAAGGAGACTTGTGCATACTGTGGTTGACATATATCACAGAGAAACTATTGGAGAGATTCTTGTTGACTCTGAAGTGTGCTTATATACAGTTATAAAGTATGCTTGGATACTTTAAGTGTTTTTCTTTTTCTTCTTTCAAACATTCAGCGAAAATCTATGAAGTCTACTCCAGTTAACTAAGTCAGAGTCTGCCCTATATCCTACATCCAAGCTCAGCGTGAGAACTTGCCATGCACCAAGCAGGAGACACTAGACATGAGACACACAGTGGTGTTGTCCTTTGACCCATGAATCCTTTCCAAATCTGCAGTGTGGGAGAACTGCGTAACAGCATCCATCAGACTAGTGCCAAAAGGAGCTCCCAAGGTAGGCTCTATATGATTGTTTAAGGGACTTCTAAAGCAATTACTAATATCTTGTGTCCAAAAAGGAAAAAATTAAACATTTTCAGGACTATTCTAGTTCACACACCCCATTGGTCTTTCTTATGACGCTCTACCAAGTCTACATACTTACTTGGACACTATATACGGTGCTATGCTTTCTATCCTTTCCCTGTGCTGGAGAGGCAGAGCACAAAGGACAGACATATGGATACTCTGAGGACTTGCCAACTTTACTGATGTCGGTGGTAAAACGCTACTTCTAAGGGCAGTCAGTCATCCTGTCATTTTGGACAGTGTGTGCTGGCGGGACGACGGCCACGGCGTGTGAGTGCAGAGGCAACCCGCACCAGCATCCAGACTGGCACGAGCAGGGATGTCCAGACCTGCCAGCGCAGCCAGCTCTGTCCAACGGTCACACGAAGCATCTGCGTTTCAAATCCTGGCAAAATCTGCGCTTCCCCCAAAATTTTTCCCACAGTAAAGTGACCAGGACGGTTTGAAGGTGAAAGCGCTCGAGGCAGAAGAAACTCAAACTATTTTACTCTACTTCTTCGTTTCAGAATATTTTGCACTTAAAACATTTTTGAAACACCTGTAGTCCTGTAGCTATTTTTCACATACACCAGCAAATATGTTTTTGAAGAAAACACAAGAAACAGGGGGCAGGAGAGGCTGGGCAGATTTTCACACCCAATATTAAATATTAATATAAGTCAATTAATTACTGAAACTCAATATTAAAGAAAAATAGCGTTTGTTTTGTAGCTCCATGTGGCTTCTTTTCTCCTAATACTGGAGTTTTAACGTGGCATTTAGAAGCTTTATTGTTTCAATAGCAAAGGTAAAGAGGTTAATTCCTCTTTAACAAGGGGCCCTACCCCCTCTCCTTTTTGGCTCAGCCTAAATTTCTAACACTACCTTATGAAATGTAGTATACAGCTTTTAATTGTGCCCAGAGGCAGTACAACTTCAGAGAGGGTTTGGAGCAACTGGCAGAGGATTTGCAGAACAGCTGTGTTCCGGGAACACGTGCGGCACGGCGCAACAGCCCCGTCAGCACCTGCACCCGCTTCACGCGCCGGCCCCCACCGCTCCGTGCACGCTCCACATCTGGGATTAATCACCCCTTTTAAAGGAATTAATACTCTTAACGTTTTTATTTTATTATACCTGTAGGAACATGATGCTATATTAAAATCTGCAGCTTATAAGTAGTATTTTGTTCAAGCCAGAGTTACTGGGGGAATAAAACCTCCCTGTGCTTTGCCAAGAATGAATTGTTTTAATATCCCAACATTCAATATTATTTATTATTAAAGTCGAGCGCTGCTTTGGTGAGTAACTGGCTTTCTCGTGCTTAAACCTCCTTTTCCCCACTGAACTCTACCTTACAGTTTCAACATTTGCTGGAAATAAGCCCCATAGTTCCCCCCCTCCATCATTTGCTCTGTGTACTCTATTCATGTTGGGAGGTTCAAAAAAAAGTCCTTTAAAAATGTGATATTATTTAAATGTCATTCAGTTCCAACAGCGGTATTTGCTTACATAGTTTAGACAGCACAGAACTCTATTCATGCATGAGTTATGCCACATTAACCATTTACGATAGATTTTCATGTTAATCCTACAGGGGAGGAATCATATTAGATTTGCCCATTTTGTGCAACTTATAATGGAATTCAGCAACATGAGTCCTGCTCATTATAATGATGGGGACTAGAGAGGAAAGCTGAAAAGAAGAGGAGGAAAATCAGCTCTGTTACTAATTCATTAAAACACACAAATTTCCCAGAAGTCAGACACCCGAGTGAACACTTTTGAGGCAAAACCACAAAGATTTGCCACTACTGCTGGCATTTGGGAGTGCACTAGAATTTAGTTTTAATAATTCCTCTGAATCAACAGTTTATCCCCAAATCCACAAGCAATAGAAAAATACAATGCTAATACTTTCTGTGTTATTCTACAGAGCCAAAAAGGCATAGTGTTAAGCCTTTTCTTGCAACATTTCACACTAAGAATGTTTTGGTTGGTAAGTATTAAAGGCTTTTGTCTTGAAACCCACCGTTTATCCAAGAATTGGAACAGAAATATTTATCCCCCCCAAACATTTGGGTAAATACTATCTTAGGTTTCTCAAAACATATTTACTTAATTTGAAAATTTAGTCTGCAAAAGAATTTAGGGCATGAAACATTCTGAAAATTAAGCAAAGAGGTACAACATCCAAAACCGGTGCAAACATTTTGCTTTAGGATTTATTTTCCGAACAGTAACTACAACATAGTCCTTTTGCATTCTATAAACCAGTTGCTTAACATTGTTCCACTGAGCTGGAATTGTTCAGCGGCAAAATAACTCTTAAACCAAAGCCATATTGGTCACGGCCACTCTTAAGGGTAATTTTCTTGTAACTGAAAATTGGCCAACCTCAGCAGCCTTCTACTCCCATTTGTCTATGTTGGGTACCCTCTTCTTGAAGCAGACAGACTGCAGCACAAGACTAATCAGTTTTTTTGACTCTCTATGCCTAATGTCTTCACCCACTTCACTCAGTGCTCAGTTATTCTTCCTTCAGAGCAGATCTCCCTATTTCTGTCATAGTGCACAGTACATTTATAGTGACTGTAGCCTAAAAATCTAAGTACTTAATTAAATACTTGCAGTTCTATTTTGAGAATTATCATACCCTGCTTGCATATTATGCACATTACATATTTTAACAAGGAACAGGGAAGAGGGTAAAATCTTGCTGCTCCAGCCCATGCTGGCAGAGAAGCTTTCCTGACTCACCAAATTTCTCACTCCCCCTCGCCTTGGGATCAGCCCCCAGGAAAAATTCCCTCAACTCCACAGGATTCCACAGCACCTTTTGTTGGGACTTATCTGTTTTAATGGAGGTGGCGAATGTGTTTTTGAATTTACTTGGTATTTATTTATTATTCTATCATGGTTTTGTCATGAGGACATGACAGATGTGTGTTGATTTGAGCCTTAGCTAGTTCCTGTCACCCTGATTTTAATGGAGCTGAACAAGTTCATACACAACTATCTAAGTCATTGAGAAGTCTTAATCAGGCTGATTTATGCAATGGGCAAATCCACATCTCTTCCTGAACCTGCAGTCCAGCCTTAACAAAAATGGAAACAAATGCACGTATGGTTGCCCATACAAACCAAGTCAGTGGAAAAAAAAGGTAGTGAGGCAAGAAGGGATCCGATTAAATCGATAAAGCAAATGCGCACTTGCACAATTGTCGTTTTGGAGCCACAGTCCGCTGCCTGTCCTGAACAGTAATTTCCTACCCATTACCATAAAACAAAAACCTGATGGGAAGAGGTTGGGAGGACATGATATGAACAGGCTGAGTGTAATTTTAAGTATTGATGTATAGGGATGTGGACAAGGGGCTCAACACAAGCACAAATCAAGCATTCTTGGTTTTCCCAAATTCCACTGAGGTTTGTGGGTGGTTTGTGGGTTTGTTTTTCCTAAGTTACTTTCCACTGTGGTGTTAGGATGCAAAGGGAGAAAAGCTGGCCCTGCTCTGAGCGGGAGCGGGGACTAGGTGACCTCCAAAGGTCTCCTCCAGTCTAAATTTTTCTATGACTCTAATCAAAGTTCTCAAGAGATGCTGAATCTGGCAATGCCAAACATACCCAGGAAATGTAAAATTAGAACTGATTACCAAGACATTTGTAAACCAGAACCCTCTGATGCCATTATATGGTCATCTAATACTTGGACAGAAGCCTTTACTGCCTGAAAAATGTTGGATGGAGCAGACTAATTTCAAAACACTATTTACTGTGCTGCCAGCTTTTCCCTGTGGAAAACAAAATTGCAGAGACCTTGGGAACTGGTAAACCTGCCAAGCTGGAAGTCAGGTTATGAATTTAGAAAACATTTAAAAAAAAAAAAATCAGTAATTAGATGGTAAATTGAGAAGTAAAACTATATCTCAGAACTACAGGAATAGATTACAACATTAGGCAAGAAGCAAGGTTTGCAAAACTACTAAAGTGATGTAGGAGCCTAATCTTGCTACTAAAAATAAGGACCCTGGCCCTTGAGGCCTAAGAATAGCTCTGCACGAGGAATTTATGTCAGTGTAACAAAATTGTCTTTGTACATGATTCTTTCGACATATCTCTGCCATCAAAAAATCCCTGTATGTATAAACAACCCTGGGAAAAAGTGCTTCTACTAGTCAAGGAACTCCTCAAAGTCGCTTTTATTTTATCATTTTATCATTAGAAGCTGTATCTGGAACAAAACGACTTGCTATAGCAGCCATACCTGTAGACTATTGCAGCAGACCCTTCTTTACAGCCTAATATTCAGGCTAAATCACACCTGAATTTAGGCACTTTGGTGCTAAATAATTTTGTCACTTTAGGAAATTTTAACTAAGAGCAAGATGAGTGCAGATTGCTTAATAAAATACTTTTAAAAGACCAAACAAGATCCAGGAATATTCGTATGATTTGTTTCCCTCCAGAGAAAGAAGATTCACATCTACTTTCATTTATTAAAATCTTGTCACTAAATTTCAATGTAAAAGATCAAATCTGTTTAGGAAAAAAGTTTTTCTCACTCCTTAGAATAAATCTCATAAAAATCCCAAACTGCACAGTCTGCAAAACCACAGGTGGCCAAAGACATGGCAGGAACATGCGAGCTACACATCACCTAAGAGAACTCAAAGTTTTTAAAAGGCCAAACCACTATTTTCCCCCAGTCTTCAGTCTAATCTCCCAGGCATTAATTACATATTTTACTAGTTTCAAGTAACAACAGTTTTGATTAATAGCCCAGCAGCCTCCATTTTCTATTTGGCAGAAGATAGAGTCACTCTTGATGGGAAATCATGTATTCTGGGACTAGACATGGTCAGATTTACTTGGCATTAACAAAGATGCTGCTTAAAGCCAGGTTTATGGAAACAGAAAAATCAAATGAATGCTGAAAAAGACTGACAGTGTGAAGAATTCACCTTTGGTTTAAAACCAAAGTGGCAGAGCCCTGGTACCCTATGGGCCATTTGCTTGTCAACACATTTCCACACAGTAAGTCCTTGTTACACGTTACCAGTGATCTCCCAGAAGCTTTCCACGCTGTATAAACTGGGGGGAGGCAAGGCAGTACGGAGAGAAGCAAGCTTTGTAGGAGCATGTGTTCAGTCCTGACTCAGGTATTTTCCTCTGTATCGTAAATGGAAGATGCTGATTCGTCCCAATTTTCCCCTTATACAATAGCTGTTATTTAGCCACTCTGACCGAGATATTTGTCAGTGTTTTAGATCCTACTTACTTTGTCTGACCTTGTAATTATTGAAAGTATGGATGCTATTTATGATTAAGACAAATTTTGTGCAATGCTCATGTTCCTGGATGTCTAGTAATCTGTGCTCCAGAGCCACCCCATAACTCCACGATTTTTTCACTCTACAAAAATAATTTTACAAACACTCAGTCTCTTCATGATTGTCACAATTTCTGCCAGAGAGAGCACAGGGCTGGTAAAGTGCCAGGCAGGGCTTAAACATGCTCAAGAGATTCAAAGAGAAATGCACACAATGCTATTGATGTCAGCCTCTCATTTTAGTAAATGCTTAAATTCACAGCATTAAAAATAACCAATCAAGGGTTTTTCTTTGCCATCCCCACTCTTAAAGTGATCCTGAAATCTATGTTAAAAAAGAACACTACAACTATTGCTTCTGCATGGTGTTCAGTACCCTCGAAGTCACAACATGATTTTCATTAGAGGGGGAAATGTTTGGAAAATTGTTATATGAAGTCCATAAATCTGAAGATAAATAATGAAAATGAAACTTCCCATGAAATGCCCCAGCGTTCATTTTATTTAATAATCTCCATCGGTGAAAATAAATTAAAAGTGAACAAGACTTGTTTATGCCTGCCTTACACTATTCTCCGTGTTTGAATAGCAACTGCATATTAATTTATCAGGATCCCATAAATTATAATTAGCCAGAAGGATTAACAACATAAATCCTTGAATTTAAAACCAACCTGCCCTGCTCCCTCTTCCCTTAGCCCTAAAGTGAAAAAGAGCCATAAAACCCATCACCGCTGTTTGATCCATTAAACTCACGAGACGCTCTTATTTCAGCTGAGCTACTGGAGGTAGATGCTTTGCAAAATCTTTTTTAAAGTTACAGCAGCCTTCCTGGAAGCCAGGGAGAGCGTGCGGAGGAAAGGCCCAGCCCGAACGCGCTGGATGACTCTCGCTCTTTCCGCCGCCTCGCCAGCCGACGCCAGGGAGGCTTCTCAGTATGCAGGAAACGGGCGAGAGGTCTTACTAGTAAAATAGGTGAGGCACAGAGGTATCGTTTCCTAAGCACACCTTCTTCGTGAAGAGAAGGGGAAAACCCACCCGAAGCAGCCAGGCCCCTCGCTGCCCGCGCAGACCTGGTAACAGCGAGGACGTTCCGTGGGTATAGCAGGTGCGCTGGAATCCGGACACGACCTTTCGCCACAACTTTAATATCCTTAAGCATCAGTCAGGGTCAAAACGATTAGCATCCCCCCTGCAAATCACCTGGGGTGTCGTACTGACACTGGTTACCCCGAATTATTTAAAGTGCTTCGGCAGAAACGCACAACACACTCGTATGTGTAACGGCGAATTTCAATCACAAATGTAAACTTTAGAAGCCCCTTCCTTCCCCCTCACTCCTGAAAGATTTACGTGACAGCTGCGAAACACCGGAGAGCAGCGAAGCTGAAACCTGCCAGTCCCACCTGAACCTTCAGGTCTCGTCTGGCGAGACAAGGTGCTGCCGCCGCGGGAGAGCGAGCCCACGGCCACGCACAGGGAGGACACGCCTTGTCTTTCCAAAGAGCATCTTAAACAGCAATATCTCTTAGTTTAATACATTAGGTAAACAACAAAAAAAAAGAAGTTGCTTTGGACGGGCTTTATTTTTGGTAACAGACTGCTTTGCACGGGTCAGACTGCGATGCGAGCAACCAGAAGAAAATCTTTAACAGGCGCGGGAATTTATGGTAAGGACTCGCTCGCTTTTTTTGTTGCCTGAAGGATTTCAAGCGCTTTTGAAGACACCAAACCCTCACGGTCATTATACCAGCGCGGCACAGAGGGAGCAGGGATTACGGAGCGAGCCGGAGCTGTGCGCCTGCACCCACCGTGCACACGCGTCCGGCCCGGCCTGGCCCTGCCCTCCTCGTGCGGCCAAGCAACGCGCAGCCACCAGGTCACCCCCCCGGTAGAATAAGCACGTTTTAAAACCAAGAAAGCAGTGTTGCCAAAGGCAGAAAAATATTAAATTCAAGCCCACAAGCTGAAACACAAAAGACCCGAGGGAAGAACTGTCAGCTTGCTCCTCCCCACCCAAGCGAGAGCATTAAGGAAAGACTTTTCTCGCACAGTCACCCAACAAGAAGCCACCTCCCGACGCAGCCACAGACCACTCCCTCTCGTGATCTCGGGAACCTGCAAGGGACACTGATGTGGCCAGGGAAAATCTTCACTGGCATCTAGGCTTCTGCTGGCCAGCTTCCCAGCCGGCCTGTTGAAACAACCCCCTCCCTCCCTGCCACCCTGAGCCGATGGCTACCAGCCTTGGCTCCCTGGCCTTACGGAACGGTGCTGAGCTGCAAAGTGAGAGAGCCAAGAAAGCTAACAGCTAAGAATAGTCACTGAAAAGAGGGTGAGCAGGGAGAGGAACGGCAATATATGCCAATGACAGCCCACGTCTCCGAGGGGTGGGCTTAGGAACAGCTGAGGGTGGTAAGCTTCAAAGCCAGAGCCCAGCTCCGATTATCAGCCCTGATGCTAACGGGTTACCACCTTGGATTTCATTCCGTTGATACCGCACCCGTCTCCCAAGCTGCAGAAAACCTGTGACCTGAACCTGCAGAAAAAAAATCTCACGCAATACTGTTGACTGAGGCTATTTTTTCCTCCTCATGATTAATGTTTCAGGGTCTGACAAAATACAGGGGCAGCATTTTTTGAGCTTGATACGAGTTATCCAGGGAAAGGCTGCATCAGGCACACATACCGTCTGTGCAGATAAGGTGGCTCAGATCAGCGTGTGATATACCTGCGTGTGCTGCGTACATTAGATGAGCTGAACATGACACGGAGTATTTCTGCTCACTTCACACAGCTGATATTTATCACGGTTCCTTTCAAATGCTTATCTCCATCCTTTGGAGTTCACTTACACTGCGAACAAGGTGAACTCCCAGGTGGAACATGGGCCCAGAGGTGTCAGGGGAGGTTTCCAGTCAGTAAAACCAGGATATCACCTGGTTTCGAGAGATATGGGATACACACCTCAGCAAAATGTGTTTCTGTAGGATTCTTATATGTGCAAGTAGTATAAATATATCCGGTATGAGATACATGAACAAAGGAAAACAAAAAATCCTTTTCATTATACATACATGCATACACACACGTGTACATATATATTAGGATTTTCTAATCATGTATGCACAAGCACACAAAACCGCATCTGGCTCTTCTGTTTACCTTTAATAGTAAAGGTAGAGTAAAGCAGCTTTCATTTTTTGCCTTTCCTTCTAAGAGAAATGAGACCTACCGATTTAGACAGCTATGCTTAGTTGTCCTTACTAAGCAGCAAAGTGAACGATTTGACTCAGATTATGCAGCCAAGGGGTTATTCACCTCTCTTAATCAAAAGAGATCACAGCTGGAATATAAACTATTTGTCGCCTTGTATTTAAGGAAAAAAGAAAGGGAAATCAGGTTGTAAACAAGCAAGAAGAGAAAGAAGGAATTTTTTAGGCATACACAAACAGCTTTGCAAACAGAGGCTGGAAATAAGCATCATCTTAAAAAATTTCGCTGCAGCATATTGCAAAGGAGGCTCCTGTATTCGTTCCATGAGGGGATAGGAAAGTGCACTCTCTGTACAAGGCTGCAGAAGAAGGAAAGCTCTGTAAGCCCAACCCAACTCCCTTAATTATTTTAATTGCAGCAGTGTGATGCCAAGGTGCTGAATTACCCCCTCAGGCTCTGGCTGCTTAGCCAGGAGGTACTGAATTAAACTGTCAGAACATGCAGAAAAATTGCAATGGTGCCTGTCAACGGTATTTGTTAAGAGACACGGGTGAGGCTAGTGACTTGTATAGAAAAAGAGCTGCCAATGCAAAGTCGTCAAAGCACAGCACTGGAACTAATGGGGTATTCAGAGGTCTTGTTCTACTTCATTGGTTAAAGCCAACAAAACTCCTGTAATATTTGGGGCGGTTTGCTATTTATGGCTATGGTAATAAAGGCCAGTTAAAGCTGCAAAGCCAGCCAGGGTTAGTGGTCCCCACTGCTTTATTTCTAAATGGCTGAGGAGGCACTATTCCATGTCAAGCTCTGGTTTTAACAGGGAGAAAAATGTATAAGAAGAATTGGGTATTTAAAATCTGAAAAATTAAATGCAGAGTGGGCTACAGTCTTACAATATACTGTTCCAGTTAAAAATAACTACATTTTGGATGCCTTATCCAGACAATTTTGAATTTAGTTATATCTTAGCTGGAAAGAATTGGCATACAGTTGACAACATGGCCCAGGTTTAGCATCCTCCCTTCTTCACGCATGGCAGTTTCTTTCCAGAGACACTTACCAAAGCCGAAGGCATGTTTGATACCAAAATCTACTTTGAAACTTCTAAACCCACGCAACTGCAGATAGTGATCAAAGCGATTTAAAGTCCTATTTGCTGTGGCTCTACATAGCTCTCTTTTTGCTATTTTTAGGACTAAAATCCTGTGCTTGTGAAATTGAAAGGCAGATAATAAGGGTTAGAGTCGGCGTGTGGGCAGGTGCCATGCAAATACCTCGCAACTCAACAAATGTGCGTTGGCTCCAATTTTTTCGGTCCCCCATGAAGCTGGTCTCTCTGGGGCAGATAAAGCCAGCTGTTTTTTGGGATGGGTGCTTCCCCCTCCTTCCAGAGGGGCACACAGAGTGCCATAACCTAGAAGAAAGTGATGAAGCATTTATGCTCCGTAGGCCGGCTAAAGGCCTAATACATTGCTCTGTAGGCTTTCTAAAGAGCTAGTGAACAAACCTGTCCAACTTTTTAGCCCTTCCATTTTTGAGGAGCTGCGCACAGCCCATCTATAAACTGCAGAGTATGAACGGTACACAGAAAAGAAGAATTTTGATGCATGTGTGCGGTTGCCAAAGCCACCTTTTCAGCACGGCAGGGAAGTGGAGATAGAGAAAATGAGCGTTTTCTCATTTCCTGTAGATGCTTGTCCCTGTCAGTGACCAGCCAGCCAGCCCTCTGCCCAGCGGGAGCGGCATCCCGGTTCCCCAGCCTGCAGAGCTCTGAGAAATGCTGCATGTCCCACCTGGTTTCCCTACTGCAGTATCTCCCAGCTCAGTATGTTTTACTGGGATTCTTTCTTAAGAGGTCTATATTGCCATAATCCTATATTCGCTTAATGTGATTTTCACTAAGAACGTAAGTTCAAGAGAGGTTAATGATCCATTAGTGTATATTTTTAACCAGCTCATTTACATATTGAATAGCCTGTATTTATTTTATTAAAACCAGCTCACTATATTCAGCTGACTGAATTATGTGAGATATCACATGGATTACACAAGAATTGTTCGGTAATTAATTTTTCCCAGACATGGTATGTAGTTATTAACTATATTTCTAAACAATTAAAACTGTGAAACAGTCTGTTAATGAGACTGAAACCTTTGCTGTTATAAGGCTTTTACAATTACAATGCTCTTGGAACTTAAGGGTTCATTTCTGTAGTGCCTTTGGAATAAAATACACGCCACTCCCGGTACATAATGTAGTACCACCACACCGCAGGAATTACTGTTCAGGTCAGGTTACAAATGTTGTTTCTAAGCTGTGTTTGTAACTAAATAGCCATGGCCACGTAAAGGTGCACAATCATGAACTCATATTCCCTTCTTGCCATCTGGGAATTAAAGGACAATCTTCATTAACTTTAATTAAGGACTCGGCTCCCTTTCAGATGAGGGTGACAATCCAGGTGTGTATTAAGCAGCTCAACCCACGTATTTCCCCCTAGCATTACCCATGGCTCTGATCCCTCGGTCCACAAATTTAACATCCTGTATCTCACATAACTTAGAGAAGCTAGACTGCTGGCTCCATGGCTGTGAAGACCAGACTCCCCCTCCATCCATCCACCTCAGTAGGCTGACCAGGGTTAATCAGTCAGCCACCTTCCTATTTTCCTGGTGTGCAGTTCACCACAATTCCATGGCCTGTTGCTAACCCGTGGGTATCCGAAGAATATGAGATATAAGCACCCTAAGACTTCAGGGTCCTAGTCATGCAAACACATTTGGGAGAGTCTGATCACTCTCCATTTATCAGAGCGCAGGCCTGAATGGGATTTATTCCCTTGCACTGAGGGCAAACGAGCTAATATAAATAGCTAATTTGCTCAAATCCTTTAAAAGGTAAGACACATGTTGATTACCTTGTACTCAGAAAAGGCCATCAAATAGTTTTAAACACTTCTGAGCAAGTTTCCAGGATTAGCACTGTTCCTTTCTTCTGGGAAGAGTAGTGGCACATTACAGAATGCCTCTTTCATGCTCCCCACCATCAAAACCCCTTCACATTACATTTTTGTATGTCATGTTCAGAAGAACACGAGATGGTTTCTCATTCTCAGTGGGAGAGTGCTATGTTTTTCTAAATGCAAACAAAGGATATTAAAAAGCCCATAGTACTCATTACACCACTGCAGCCCACCAGAAACAAAAGTATGGATTCAATTTTCCACAACATAATGACTATATCGTGTACAGAACTGGATGAACTAATCTATTACATCGGAGTTGTACTAATTGCTGGGCCCTTCTGCCTTCGGTTGCAGTGACACATGCAGAGAAGGACCAGCTTTAGGGCTAGATACAAATAAGATCTGTCATAAAGGAACACTGTCGTTATTCGATCAAATCTCCCATTAGCTCAGAATTAGTGACAAAGACAAGCATCAAGAATTAAGATATTGTTCTGCAAGAATAGAAAAAAAACAGCATTAACATTTCTTGGAACTCAGTCAGTCTGCAGCTTTGTTTTCAGTGCCAAATGAGGTGCATTTTCTGTTGAGATTTGTTTTCCAGGGGAAAGAGACCCTTGTCTCTGATAGGATTAAAAATCAAAATAGCCGACTTGGATTAGCTACCTAACGATTAACAAAACAAACACCTCTTTTTGTGCTGAAGAGATGGTAAGGGGGACCCTGGGAACTATCAACCTGTCAGCCTCACCTCTGTGCCTGGGAAGATCATGGAACAGATGCTCCTGGAAGCTCTGCTAAGGCATAAGGAGGACAGGGAGGCAATTCAAGACAGCCAGCATGGCTTCACCAAGGGCAAGGCCTGCCTGACCAACCCAGTGGCCTTCTAGGATGGAGTGACTACATCAGCGGACAAGGGAAGAGCTACTGGTGTCATCTATCAGGACTTCTGTAAGGCCTTTGACACGGTTCCCCACAACATCCTTCTCTCTAAGTTGGAGAGATATGGATTTGATGGGTGGGCTGTTCAGTGGATGAGAAATTGGTTGGATGGTTGCATGGTCAACGGCTCAATGTCCAGATGGAGATCTGTGACAAGTGTTGTCCCTCAGAGGTCCATACTGGGACCAGTACTCTTTAACATCTTCATCAATGACATGCTGAGGGTGCACTCGATCCCACCAAGTTTGCAGACAACCCCAAACTGAGTGGTGCGGCTGACACACCTGAGGGATGGGATGCCATCCAGAGAGACCTGGACAAGCTCAAGGAATGGGCCCAATGTGAACTTCATGAGGTTCAACACGGCCAAGTGCAGGGTCCTACACCTGGGTCAGGGCAACCCCCAGTATCAACACAGGCTGTGGGATGAAGGGACTGATAGCAGCCTTGTCAAGCAGGACTTGGGGGTACTGGTGGATGAAAAGCTGGACATGAACTGGCAATGTGTGCTTGCAGCCCAGGCAGCCAACCGTGTCCTGGGCTGCATCCAAAGCAGCGTGCCCAGCAGGTCAAGGGAGGTGACTCTGCCTCTCTACTCTGCCATGGTGAGACCCTCCCTGCAGTGCTGCATCCAGCTCTGGAGCCCTCAGCACAGGAGAGACATGGACCTGTTGGAGCAGGTCCAGAGGAGGCCACCAAAATCCTCAGGGGGCTGGAACAGCTCTGCTGTGAGGACAGGCTAGGACAGTTGAGGGTGTTCAGCCTGGAGAAGAGAAGGCTCCAGGGAGACCTTATTGCAGGCTGCCAGTACTTAAAGGGGGCTTACAAGAAAAATGGGGACAGACTTTTCAGCAGGGCCTGTAGAGACAAGGGGTAATGGTTTTAAACTGAAAGAGGGCAGATTCAGACTAAATGGAAGAAATTTTTCACCATGAGGGTGGTGAACCACTGGCCCAGGTTGCCCAGAGAGGTGGTAGATGCCCCATCCCTGGAAACATCCCAGGTCAGGTTGGACGGGGCTCTGAGCAACCTGATCTAGTTGAAGATGTCCCTGCTCAGTGCAGGGGGTGTGGACTAGATGGCCTTTAAAGGTCCCTTCCAGCCCAAACCGTTCCATGATTCTATGAAATGTGGAGTGAAGGAGACTTCCTGGACCGTGAAGTCTCATATCCATATTATTGCAGACACCACATCATATAATTCTTTTCACAAATGTATCAAGCTTATCATGATCTGGAGTAATTTCTACAATGATGTTTTCAGCATGATACTATCAGTGATGTGGATAGAAAAAACAGCAAAATTTCCTTGATGCAAATATTGTTTCGTATGAAATTTGCAGTCATCGTACCATTCTTCTGGGAAGAAATGTCTGTTTTTTTCTGAAACAATGTTTGAAGATTTACAAAGCCCCAAGGTATATATATTTGTCAATGTCATATCATAACATGCAAAACATTGCAAAGAACTAAACAACTAAATAAAACCCCAAAAGCTTCTTCCTACTAATTCGGCTTCATTTTATTGATTTAAAAAAAAATAATATTGCATTTATGTAAACTGTTTTGTTCTGTATGGCCTTACTGAGAGCCTGGTGTTTGCACCGAAGCACTCTCCCTCATTTAACGTGCTGCTTCTCAAACAGATACTGAAGCTGAACAGTCTTTTGCCTGAAAATCAAATTAGCACTCTCCTAGAGGTAGTGTAAGACATTTGCACGAGTGTGCAAACTCAATCAAAAGCAAAACTTCAGTGCTGGGCATTTATATCCTGGGCTTGCCTGAATAAAGCAGTATTAAGTTTCTCACTAAGACTCAGATTTGTAAAGATATTTAGATGCAGATAAGGTGCTTAGTGGTGCATTCAAAAAAAGCCTCGGACTTTTCTGTCCTGATGATTCACTCTAATATACATTTCATTTACAAGTCAGCAGTGCAATGTTGTGGTAGAAGCGATGGGGAAAAAAAATAAAACACAAGAAAAAACAATAACAGAGGGTAGAAATCTGGGCACAGTGAAGGCAACTGTGGTGGTTCCAGCGGTTTTAATACTGTTAGACTTTCTCACCCAGTGTTTCATCCATACAAATTCCTCTCTCAAAGATCTCTAAAGATTTCTCCTGCTAAAAGGAGACAGCGATGGAAGAATTATTATATTTAATGACATGCCACAGGACAGCTGTGTTTAGAATTCAGGCCCAGGCTGATTTTCCTTCCCTCAGTTCTGTTTTCCAGCACTGAACTATACCCTGGTGAAAATGAATTTAAAATTGACTCAAGGAGAAGTTCTCTCTTCTGAATCTGAAGTTTGATTCAAATCTACTGTCTTCACATATTTTAGGCTGATTCGGCTCGACCACAGCATGTCTCAGCACTAGAGCTACGTTTTGCAGATTGCAGCTGTAGGGGGAAATACGTCTATGTATGAAGAAAAGTGAGGGAGTGAATTAAACTCCAAACACAGCCTCCAGCTAATTTTTTAATAATCTGAGCGCAAAACAAGGCCTTGAGGGTAGGCAGAGCTTTTCAGTAAACCAATCAGAACT
The DNA here is from genome assembly GCF_964289735.1 of Phaethon aethereus. Lineage (NCBI taxonomy): Eukaryota > Metazoa > Chordata > Aves > Phaethontiformes > Phaethontidae > Phaethon > Phaethon aethereus. The sequence goes on along the minus strand of NC_138589.1, from coordinate 16,688,144 downwards.
GGATTTTATTTAAACAACAGTAAAGTCAGTCCCAGAGAGCTCAGACACTGCTATACAAAGCAGCCATATCTCACCGAGAGTCTGTGCAGTAGCTCAGCATCTCAATTTCAATCACAGTTCATTCCCTGCTGGTAGTTTTTGTCTGCAAACAAGCTGAATGTGAGCTGACAAGGGCCCCCAGAGCAAATAATACGAGCACTGGAAGAAGAAACTCACCCGGACACGCTGCTGACAGTTGTGCAGCCAATTCAAAAAAAAATTGCAAAACAAGAACCCCAGTAACAGTGGCCTCTGCTGTAGTAGCTGCACACCACGCTAGTCGTAAACAGATAAAACCTGATTTAACGAGTTTCACCTACTGAACCACAACTTACCTTGGCAAAAGAGCATAAGGCAAGGCCTTGGGTCTTTCTGCGAGGCCAGCAGAGGCAGCGGGCCATTTGGTGAGGTTCTCTAAGCAGTTTCCTCTGCATCCCTCCATCAAGGCACAGGGTTGATACTGAGGTCTCTAGCCTGCAAATCCTGCCCGTTCTGTAGGCCTATAATGGATCTGTGGAAGATGTGCCGAACCTACAAGGACTTCGTAAATCGGAACGTTCTCCATTCTCACCCTGTGGCCAGGGAGCAGCAACGGAGCTGCACTTCTGGCCACAGTTTCTCCCAGGGATGCTGGTCTCACCTGGTCAAGGGATACCAGGATGTGCTTGTTCTCCTTGCTGCCTACTTACATTTCCTTACACTAGTAACAAGAGGTGGGAAAAACCCTCAGGAGGGACCAAGATCATGATGCTACACCAGATCACATAGTACAACCTGTCCCCCCTTTGCAGGAAATCTAGGATGGACAAGCTAAAAGACATGCTTGAAATATGCTACTGCAGATAGGAAAGGTGCATTTGAGACAATCCTGACAACTGCACTGGGCTAGTTACACTCATGAGTCAAACACACACATCTCAGCATACAGTTCTGGAATGTGCATCCATCAGTTTGTAACAGACTTTGAGACAAAACCTGCTAAATAAACGGAAGCCACCACAATTACCAACGATAGCTACCATAACAGACCCACCTAGGTTGCTCGACATGGAGATGACAGAGATTATTTCCTTAGAATCTCCAGCTTTCCAACGTCATTACCAGCTTCAAATGCACTTTTAATATCATCACATTCATTGGTAATAACATCTCTCCCTTACAGTAGGAACGTGGCACCTAACTGCAATATAATAGCTAGATATTTACTGGGGAAAAAATTCTTAACACTATGTTGTTCTTAGTTAGAGAAGAGAACAATCTTTTTTTCTAGATAAATGCAAAAAAAAAAAAAATTGTGACCTTCCAGTCCATTTATTGGATTCCTGTTCATTTAGAAGTTATTGGATTTTTAATCCAAGAGAAAGAAAAACAGGGTAGACAACAGCCTGCTGTTTTAAAGTTAATTTCTTCTAAGAGGCCTGATTTTCAAATAGGGTTGATAAACACAGAAAATAAATGTTCCTATTTCTTTTTCACTAACAGGACATGTAACATATAGACACTGTCCTTACAAATACACATTTTTTTTCCTTCATGCCAGGATCTGTCACTTTAAAGGCACTTCTGTAGCCAGCATCACTAGCAGAGGAACGGAATACAAAACTTTTTTCTGCACTTAGTCTAGACCTGCCACAGGAACTCAAAAATCAGCTTACAGAAGCTACCTTTGGAGATGAGCTAAAGTTCTCTTTACTTTGCACCATTCAGCCAAAACAGAGATTATAAAACAGCAACTCTTTATGAGATTTCCAGTAACATTAATTGTTGGTCACAAAACTTCAAAGAAAACCAGATATTTATAGCTCAATTCATGTTTCTTTCTTTTTTCTTTTCTTTTTTTTTTTTTTCCACGCACTTTTACCACAACACTTTCCAAGTCGGTTCCCATGAGCACGCTGAAAACAGAGTTATACCCGCTTCCTGCTGTGGCAACCTCCTTAACCACTTCACTCCTGGTGCGTCTTGCCCTTTGGTTTTTTTTCCAGTGTTCATGTCTTTTCATTGTTTTCCCCGGTGTGTCACATTTGCATTTTCCCACATCACTTTATCATTCATCTTTGCTCTATTCAGCCACCTGCACAATAATTAAAATAGTATGGGAAATGAACTGTATATACAAAAATATATAGATATGTACAAACACACGTACGCCTGTGTGTATATATAGACATATATATACACAGAAACAAACTACACTGGGAAAACTTCTATTCAAAACAAAAAACTACTTTCAGTAGAAAATGTACTTGCTAAGTGTACCCATTTTTATAAACACAGAAGGAGGAGGTGGAAGTTTTTTAGAAATGTATATTAAATATTTCTCTATTCCACTGAAGAACCGATATTCATAAACATATATTTATAACAACGCAATCAGCATATTGATTATATTAAGCAATCCCTGTAAATCTCTAAGCTGAGGTTAACGGTGGCTTTTCAAATGCCATTAACCATCACCTTGCAGCTTTCCCTCTATTATATACCATAAAGTTAATCATGTGCAAGACAGTTTTTCAAGAGAAAAATCTGCTATACAGTGCAATGATCACCTTGGTATTTTCCTAGAACAAAGAAAAGGTCTTTCTTAAATAGAAAAAAGTCTACGCCATCGAAGGGCAAGATAAATCATGTGTTTCCTGCAAAATTTCTCAGGTTATCTCATTCTCCAGACCTTTCTTTTAGCATTATAATCCCCGTGTCTGTTATCACAAAATCGGCCGAGACTTGTGTTTTTCCAGCACGTAAGCTGTAAATGGCGAGAAGGTAGATGCAATGGTAGAATGAAAGGGTCTCGCAGAAGGAGAGGAAAGCCCTTCCACACTTCTCCACAGCAGCTACCTGCTGCCTTCCCAGACAGGATCAGAAATCCTCTTCAAGTTTCAACATTTGGAAACCAAGTGTGAGAAGATTTTATCTTTTGCCTCCACCAAGATGTGTGCGCCATGCTCAGGCAACAGCTAAGCACAGAGGTCCTTCGCTCAGCACTCACGGGGCTCCGTATTAATTTCTCACGTAATAGGAAATGAGATACGATGTGATATGCCACGGGCACATACAGGAGGAGTTTGCTTATGTAAATGAAAAGATACGTCCATAAATCATGCCCTGGAAAATCACTGACCACACTTTACACAGTGATAACGTCTACAGCAGATCACTCATTAACAGAGTCAACTACTTCATTACGGAGAACAGCAGAAGTGTCATACTGGAAAAAAAAAAATCAGACTGTCTATAATATATTTTTTCATTTGCTCACCAAATCAATATTTATCTCCCTCTATGGTAAATTTGATAAATCATTCAACATGGAAAAGTAGCCATGTAGCAAGCATGAAGCATGAACTTACTGAAGTACTCTACGCTGCATATGATATTCAGGAGTTCAAGCCCTGCAAAGCATTTCACAGGGAAAGCACTCAGAAAAACATTTCAGTTGATCTTTCTTTCCCCCTGCAAGTTCCTTTGGCAACTGATTTGAAACATTGGTGCCAAATTAGGGTAGCTCTAAGGTTTCTATTACTATTTGGCACACTAAGGAGCCAGTGATTTAAGACAATATGAGATGTCCATTAGCTGTAACCATGAATTCAAAATGTTTAGAAGCCAGGCTATAAATCTACCTTCTTGGAAAGATTAACCACTGTTTGCCTAAAGTTAGCAACTCTATCTTTGATGATAAAATGCAATGATGATCCTGCCCATTATTTCACTTGCCCTCGCCGAGAAGAGCCTGTGAGCTGTGTCCTGCAGGAGCAGCAGCTGCGACAGGGAGCACGGACAAAAGGGTGGGGAAATTCAGCCTTTGGACCCTCATAATCTCAGAGGATTAACTGAGTGCCAAGGTTGGGTGCTCTCTCTCATGCACCCTGGGGCCATCCTGTTGGGACACCTACCCAAAAACTCCTGGAGCCCAGTGGTCAGGGCCAACTCTGAAGAAAAATTATTACAGCAGAGGAAATCTCCAATAAATTCCCTCTCCCACCACCACAAAAAATCCCCAGAGCTGCTAGAGCTTTGCAGGCTGTCTGAAGGAAGAGGCACTTCTGTGTTACCCTGAAATCAACCATTTATGAAGAGTTTCTGATCTGGCCTCATGTACATGGCTTGCCCATAGCTTATGTCTTTCCACTGTTAGGTCAAAGATAGATTTTCATTCTGAGTTTTGCTGAACCCATGCATAAATAAACTGTATGTCACAGGTAACGGTGACAGGAAGCTGCTCCGTACCTATATAGCCTAGAATGCCTGAAGTTTAGCAGCACAGGATGCTGGACATATGGCAAATAGTAGCTTATTGCTCACAGCAGATGAGTAGTAGATTGGTGCTCCATGTGCTAGAGGTGGCAGATAGGAAGTGAGAGACAGGAATAGATAAAGAGAAAAGCAGGTTAAAAAAAGAATATTGAGCCTTCCTGATGTGCGTAGATAGATAGTATGTCATTCATTTATCCACTGGACAGTTACACCATGGACAACAGCAAAAACTATCAAGGAACATGAATTTATTACCTCCATTCAAATTTTGCAGCAGGTTTTGGCAAGCTGCTAAAGCTGCTAATATAGCACTTATTGTGTTGATGGCCATAAAGTCATTTGTAATATCATAAAACAAATTTGTATGATATCCACAAATCAATGGCTCCATTTACATTTTATTTCTTATACAAACAAGTAACTGTGGTCTTGGCTAAGAGAGCGATCAGAACCAAAATGGAAAAAAAGTAATCAGGGACAAAAGAAAAAGGTACAACTATGTTCAGAAGTGTTCTCTCATCCTCCCTCCATACTTTTCCGTTCAAATTTCATTCCCAATGTCATTGAAAGTAGGGTCAAAACGAACATTCAAAATGTGATTCTTCTGAATGGTGCAGGTGAGTCTGTGGATATCATTTGTCTCAAGAAATATATGTTTGCAACAGCAGCAGATGCCAAGACAGAGTAGAAAAAGAAACAGTAGTGCTCAACCATGGAAAAAGAAGAAACCCACAGCACAAGGCCAAGAACACACAACCACTTCCTCTGAAAAGCTGCTACTCTCCTGTTTGTGTTACAGCTAATGTTTAGGGCACTCTGACCTCAACAGCCATGCTCACAGCAACTCTTTTAAGGCTTCAGAGTGAAAAAAGGAAAAGATAATTTTAAATAAAATCAGCTAATAAAATTCTTCAGGAGACAACCCTGAGTGCACTTTCAGTTCTCAGCTTCTAATTGTTTGCTGGAGTATATAAATGCAGGTGTTTAACCTCCTGATTTGCAAACATGAAGGTAAGATGCTGACACAAATAAAATGGTGTGTATGCAAACAACCCCCATGTCCCACACGCTGGCTATGAAAACTCGGGAGTACACCATTTGCCATTTTCTTTTGAACATTATTTGTTATGCTATTTAAAAAAAAAAAAAAAGAGGGTGCACAATTCCAAGGCCGGAGGACAATGACATAACATCTTCTAAATCCACATTTTACAATGCCTCCCTGTGTTTCTCTCACATTCTCCCACCACAAAGTAGCTCACAAATGATGATGTTCTAGATGTGGTGTTTTAGAATAGCAGCAAGTGGTTAACCAATGTAAATCCCACAGAGAGCGCAAGGGTGGGCTCTAGGGTAAAGCCTACTTAGGGTGTAGTGTTTCTTTCTATGAAAATGCAAATCAAAAGCAACTGAAACCCACCCAATTACAGTATGGAATAAATCTACTGCCAGTTTACTCAAAAATGAAAGAAAACATTGGTGATTTACGTACAAAAGCCAGAACGGCAAGACCTTGCGATGATGACGAACAAGTAACAACGCTCCTTTTTGCAAGATTCTTACTGAACTCCCGAAGACTTCTACACTAAGTAGTATTACATTCCCACACCTTATTTTTTAAAGAAAAAAAAGTCATTATTTGCAATAACTGCCATTTTAAAGAAATGTAGATAGCAACCAGCAGATATCCCTCCTACTGCACAGAAACATTGAAAATAAAAACGTCCAGAGATCAAAGGCTGATACACCTTCCTTCTACAATGAGCGTGGTTTTCACAGGGACTCTTAGCAAAGTGACATCAAATACTGTTTTTAATGAAGTCAAGCATAACCTTTAAGTTCTGAACAGTAGGTTTATGCCAATGCTGAAAGATTTTGGGGAATTCTAAATTATGGATTTTTTTTTTTTCTTTTAATTAACTGCTCAACTGACAGAATTTGGAGATCTGATTAAATATCCTGGTTGGACTTGTTTATACCATCATAATAAAAAATGAGCATCTAAATTCCTTTGCACAACAGCGGTGTAGTACCTGCAGAGCAGTCAGGCACTTCTGCACAGGTCCACATCTGCTGTGTGCTAATGGGTTGGCAGAAAATAATGACTCTTACCACGAGTGGGAAAACATGGTCAAAACCTGCTCCAAATAGTCGAAAATAAGAATGAAGTGCAACCAGACAGTTCAATTTAAAAAAAAAGTGATCTAAGACCTGGCCATGTGAATGAATGGTTAAAGCAGAGAGTTGTGGGCAGACTGCAGCCCCACGCCCACAAGTCACCACCTTCTCACAGTGGCTTTGGAAAATAATGATCAAGAAAAAGGCAACAAGCAGAGAAAACTGCAAATCTAGAGCGAAACAGGAGTGGGCTGTCGGCCTTGCAAGCTCAGCTCCAACATCCCACTCAAGCTGGGAGGAGGGCTGGGGTCAGTCCCACAGCATCTCCCTCAACTGTGGGGCAGGACAGAGGCGGGGGTCGGACTGGGAGTGCGGTTTGGTGATGGAGGCTGCAGCCCCATGGCTGGGGGTCCCAGCCGAGAAGGGCAGGATGAGGCCCCAGGTGAGCGCTGCTGTCCCAGGATCGTGCCAGTGTGTGCAGCAGACGGCCCTCTGAACTAGGATGGCTTTTTGGGTTCTAAATTGAAAGTTTTATAATTTATTAAATCTACTTTCCTAGTTATCTAAAACTATTAACGCAATTGTTAAAATTTACAGCTTCCAGTTACTAAAGAAATGTGATTGTTTTATCTGGATTACTACTATATGAGTAAAATGTAACACTTTGTCTAGATAAAATGGCCCCAGGGTTTCATTTAAAAAATAACAGCCTAATTCCCTAATATGAAGTTATTTTAAGTGTTTTATTAATATTGTCTTCTAAACGCACATAAGTGTGATCCCCCTTTAAGTGCAGTATCTTTAGGGCTGGTTGTAATTGTATTTTTCTTATCAGTCGCTTGTGCCTGCATTTCAAATATCCATTGCTTACTTCAGGCGCTTCGTTCAGACAAGAGAGAGTGCAGTGAAACACTGTTAAATCCAGACACTGTTGAACATGAAACTTTTCAGTCCTCAATGCAACAGTTCTTTTAAGCAACTAAAACTCCCACTAACAGAATTCCTACAGTGCATATTTATCTTGCCATGAGTTTCCATCAGTTAAAACAAAACCAACCAAATAAAAATCAACAGGAAACATCAAAAGTCAACCTGACACTTGAAATGAAATCCTCATCCTAATCAAGTCCACAGCAAATGACATTACATGTAAAGGCCATAACGTCTCAGCTAACTGCAAGCACCTACCAAGGGTGCCTGGTTTCAGATCCTCCATACCCCGGAGGTCCTCTCTAGAGGAAAGAGGCATCTCTAGTGAGTAGTTCCGATTCTATTGCGTGCCAGGAGGCTTCCCCTTGGCTGGAGGGTGCCAAGGAGCCCAGCTCCTACTTTAGGTACATTGGTACCTAAAATTAAGTGGAGGTATCCAGGCTGGAGCGCATCGGTTAAAGGAGAGAATCACATTACTTTTATTTAACTTGTTTTAAAGGAGAAAATTATCTTTTTTCTTTTTTGAGGCAGAAAGAAATGCTTCAAAGAATTTCTGTTACGCCATTATTGTCAGACAGTTATTAATGATGAGGAAGGGAGAGAGCCACCAAAAAACTTTGGAGGGGTAATCAATTCTTCGTTGGTGCTGGGTACTGGGCAGAGCAAAAGGCAGCACATACTGCACGCCTCCAGGTTCCAAGCCCAGCGATGGGCATCACATATTGTGATGTGATGTCTTTGAGTTTGTCTTTGCAGGGTCACACATGTGCAGCTGGGAAACCGCAGGAAGGTGTTGTGATAATTTTACAGCAAAATTATAAAATGGAGATGCGTGGCAAGCATATTTTTTCTATCGCTATCCAAATACAGTTATAATACTATATTAATTTTCCCCAGTGACCCCTCTGCGGGCCCTGTATTCCAGAGAAACTCTGCCCTCCTCACTCCTCTCTCATGCTCTGGGGTTACTGAGAACGTGGAAAGCTGAAAAGTCAGGGATTTCCTACCTGCTCCATTACAGAAGCTTTTCTGCACTTTGGTACTGCTTCAGGAATGCAAAATGGGGCCAAGCACATCCAGAGAAGCTGGATGAAGGAGTTTCAAACTGTACTTTCTGTTTTGTGAAGTTTTATCTTTCGATGTGCATAGCAAAAGGCACTGATCGATTATTGCTGAGTAGGGTTTTCCCTTTCCAGAGAGAATCCCAAAATCAAATTTGCTAGGACAAGGTGGGAAAAGCACAGCTCAGCATTCAGACGATCCACTCCTGCTATTTATATCGGGGCTCAGGCTCCTGCCAGCAGCCCTTTGGTCTGGATGCCACAGCACATGGTCACCTACCCAGACTACCCGGAGCCCTCTGGGTAAATCTATACGCTGCGGCTGACTGGGGTAAGTTTTTGTTACAGGGCTTATGATTTAACATACCCGAGCAGCAGGTATCCCTGGAGCAAAAGACAAAAGGACAGTGTTACATCGCCTTCCCGACCGCACTTGCATGAGGGGAAGGATTTTTGTCTTCTTGCTTCAGGCTTCCCGTGTCTGTATCTAGCAGCAGACCTTAGAGACCAATGTTTACAAAACTTGGGTAAATGCAGTTTTTCTTGGGTTTTGGTCTTAGCAGTTTTAAGAATAATGATAACAATAAAAAGAGAAAAAAATTCATTAACAGCACAAAATTACTTTTCCTTTATGTATGCACTGGCTAGCTGAAGATGGTAATCCACAAACGGGCCAAAACAACTACTTATTTGTTAATCTTTTCCTATGTTAATTCCCGAGAGCACCTGGCCACACTTGCTTCATGTTTCCTGTTTCTCTACAGCTTACTGAGAAGAACTGACATGCAGTTTGATTTTTCCCACAGTTAAGTCTTTTTGGTAGCATTTTTTCCTCACTTGATAGTGTGACCGTTCTCATTAGCACAATGAATTCACAGAGGAAAAGGCTATTAAATGGATACTCTTTGTATATACCTATCAATAAACTGAGATAAAAAAATCCAGTTCTGCATACTTCAGGTTTATGTAATGGCCGAATAACAAGAGCACATATGAGGAGTTTTGATGGCAAATTAGGATTTGTTTTACTTTGCTTTTTATTTAGGCAGTGCTGCCTGTCAGTGGAATAAAGCTGTTTTGAACAGGTTCCAAATCATTTGGCTCTCTTACTAAAGTCGGTGTTTGCTGGTCATGCCACAGCTTGGTAACGATTAATGTGAAGTTTACAGTGCCTACACAGAGTGCATAAAAGAACTGGCAACTCAAAATAATATTCATCATACTGGCTCTCATGCCACTGTTGCATGCTGAGGTTTTCTATGTCCAGATAAATGCTATCTCAAGTAGAGATCCACTAAGTCAGAAAATATTTCCATTTCTTTACTACAAATAACTCTCCCTTACAGAATACTATGAAAAAACATAACACAAAATTCCTTTTCAGATTATCTGTATCACTCTGTGATCTCCTGATAAATTATGATTAAGATACTCACCAAGAGCTTTAAGCTGAAGTAGACACAGCATGTAAAACAGAGTAATTTATTTTATGTTTAATTATAATATTAAACTATGTGCATACAGGAGAGGGTCATATTTGAGAAAGTCTTATCACAAGAAAACGGATTAACACAAATTTAGTTCATTTTTTTTCTGTTAAAATAATTGCATATTAAAACTAAACTTACTTTCACCCAACAGCCCACAGAGAGGTTTACTGGATCCAGCATCCGCTAAAGCTGTCTGAAATACAAAGGCTAGAACACATGCCCAGGGCACTAACCCTACACGCCAGAGAAGACGGAGAGACTGTGTCTTGTCCTTAAGGAAGGACTGAGGGCACATAAAACCTACATGCCTGCATATAAAGTGTCTGCACAGGGGGACCTGGGCTTTCTAACATCAAGGGTACTGGAAAACACACCAAGTTAATTGAAAATAAAGCAACTTTTTCCATTTAGTCTGTTGAGATGGCTGGAGCTACAGTTGCTTGGCAAGACAGTTGCTTGCTCAGAAAGGGAATTCCATGTACTATGACCGTGGCTCGGGAGCCAGTTCAGCATATGTTTAAGTATTTCTCTCAGCCAGACTCGGCAGATGACTGAAGGCATGACTGCAATAGAAATGATAAATAGGAAAACAACATACTTCCTATAAAGAACACAGAAGTATTCTCTAACAGCAATAATTTTATGACTTGCTTTCACAGATTCAACTGGTGATATAGGCCATATAGGTGTCATATAGGTGACAGCATGGATGCTCAGCTTCTCTGAAAATCAGGCTCTAATCGTGGAAGACTTGTACCAAGGTACACAGAAACTGGAAAACCGCATAAGTGCACAGCTTTCACCTGCAGTACGCTCATCCTCGAAGGCTTATCCCACCCCACCAGTAAGATAGACAAGGTTGCTTTTCCATAGGACTGCCAAAAATTCCTGCAAGAGATTCCCAAAGGGATCAGTAGTGTGGTTCTCTAATGTGCCCTTAATATGCTTCCCCGAAGAAAACGTACTTTCTGTAGCACTTCAAAATTCAGTAAAATGCCTCCATATTTGCACTGACAAAACAGGAGGGACTCCATTTTAGTAGCCACAGGCTTGGCTGTTTAGAGTAGGTTGTAATATGCAATAACACAGACAAAGCTAAAAATGTAGCTTAGGAGGAATGCAAGAAAAAAGGATTTCACGGCACCTCCCACCTATGCAGAAACTGTTGGCACTGCATTGACTGCATCCCACAGTCAGCACTCTGCAACCTGAGCGACTTCCAAGCTTCCCAGTTAGCATCATCCAGCCTCAATCATTCTCTTTTAATCCTTCTTTTGAAATGACACACATTATTGACACTTTTTTCTAATACTTTGCAACATTTTCTAACAACTTTATAAATGTCAATCACACTTAATTCCAGAAGCTCTATTGATTTGCACTTGCACTGTATCTGGTCTACTTTAAAGATATTCCACATCACATTTAGCATATGATAAACAGAAAAGTGGCTGCATGACCTTTACTTAGTTCTCAACAAGAACATAGGCTCTTCTTTCCATCATGTGAAAGTTCTAGGTCTTAATCTTGATCTTAAGAACATTAGCAATAACTGTGAAGATTATTTAATATGAGTGACATATACACAAAAATACTTTTTTTTGTTCTATGTGAAAGCTTTACAGAACAAGCATTGTTGTGGGATGCATACCGTATTAAGAAAAACCCTTAGCAAATACGGCACTTGACAAATAAATAAATGGGTACTTGATTTGTTATTAAGTTTTCACATCTTTGGACAAAAACCAAAAAAATGTCAGTGTCTGTATGGTAACAGTCATATCTAAAACTATTTTGCACACAGATAATTGCCAAGAGAGTTTCAAAACACTGGAAGTTTTCTTCTAACCAACCTGCAAACTTTTATTTCTAAACTATATCTCAACTATAAAAGTTATCTTCTTTTTTTTTTTCTTTTTAAATATACTTACTCATTTGCAGAATTCTTAGTGGAAGACTTTGCATCTAGTCTGGGAAGGGTAAAACCAATTTCCATCTGATACAATTTGAAACGACCCACAAAACTAGGCTTAAAAATGTATCATGAACGTATGTTGTGGCAGTGAAAAATGCTGTGATGCCAGAGCTGAAATGCACAGTAATTTCTCAGACAGAAGGATCTTAATTGCTTCAGAAGCACAGGTTGTTTATTTTTCCAAACTACCCAAAAGTTCAGTATATATAATGACACCTTGTGTGTATGTGTGAATTTTGACAAAGTATTTGCCTTGGGTCTGAAAAGAAGACTAGAGGTACTGCATTATTTCTACTTCCCCCCCCCCCCTTTTTTTTAATAAACTTGAAATGAAAAGGGACTCTCAAATCCCACGTTAGCCTCTTGAATGAATATGGCCAAAGACATAGTAAGCATTTGCTCCACACAAGCCTGACAAAGCTCATTTTGAGATGTTTATTCTTCTACGAGAATGAAGTTCTCAACCTTTTTTTTTTTTCTTCTGTTTCTTTTTTTTCTCCTGGGATCAGAGAGATTTAAAATAGATGAGCTACCAACCAGATACTGGTGTTTATAACTGGACTGCTAGCAGCTCTCACTGTAATGACAGCAAAACACCAAACATAAAGATATTATGATCAGCTGTACTGAAGGAGTTAAATTTACAATGTCTTCCCCATCGCCAGGACTTTAAGGAAAATTAGAGGGTGGGGTTTTTTTGTCTGGAGAGGAAACTGTCACTTCGTGTTTTCAGGTTTGTAGAAAAGCCTTTTTTAATGTAAACATTCATTAAACTAATTTGAAGTTGTCATTACTCTCCTCCCCTGCTGCTTTATATCAGATTATTCCTAAGTGCTTGGTGAAGAGCCCCATAAACACACAGTCTATTTCCCTGCAGGGTATAATCACACAGTTTGCACTGTGATTTATGCTGTATGGCACTGGTGAGTGTCCTAAACTTTGAAAGGGCTCAGTTCCTCAACAGATGCACTACTCCCTTTTTATTTAAACAAAGTTCAGCTAACCCTCCCAGCCTATTGCAGACATTGTTTAGCTCTTTCACTTCACAATAAGGCTGGTTAAGTACTGATTAAATACAAATCGGTGACACTTTTAATTAAGGAAATGGGAATTCAGAAATAATTGCCTTTAAGTTTCAATAAAAACGTTTTACAACTGTTGTCTTCCCTTCCCCCCGCCCAACACCATCAAGAACCATCTAATTTGGAAAGGAACAGACTAGACATCTGATTTGGATTTTGGTGGAAATACTAATTCTGACTCTAGAGGATCTGTTCTGACGCCTTTTATAAAAGTCAGACCCCGAAGGAAGCACTGTAATGCCATCTTGAGCAGAGAACGCAAGATCATTCTGCTCTGGAGACTGAGAGCCCGAGGAGGGCTGGCGGTACCGGCCTCTGCTGCGCTCGTGAACGTCGGAGGCCTCAGAAAGACGAAGCTTCTCTCGGAGGGAAGATAAGCACTGGGGATTTCAGTCTGCTCCACTGACAAGGGCTGATGGAGAAAACACAGCGATTTGATAACAAAACGCTCCTCAGGCGTTGCATTTGTACCCCTCAGACGGCCTGTGCGCATCGCGCGCCCGTAACGAGTAGGAGTCCCTTCACTTCAGGAGGGGAGCGACCACCGCCCGGCCGCTGTGGAAGGGTTGCAGGTGCGAGGCTCCCAGCGTTCCTACTCCCGCAGCAATCACTTGCCTCCCTTCTCCCGCTTCATGAGCTCGAAGGGAACGTGCCCTCAGCCAAAGTCAGCGTCTGTGCGCTCCCCTGACGTACGGCAGCATCACGCCGCGTCGCTCACGAACGCGAGACGCCAGAGACAGGAGCGGCCTCCTCTCTGCCACCGCCGTGGCTTTTTACGAGCCCACAGCTCACCCTGTGGCTGTAAGAGTCACCTTCCAGCAAGTCTGTGCTATCAGTAAAGATTTCCCTGTCTGATAAATCCCTCTGTTTTTTCAGGACTCGGGGATCAACAGCCAACAAGCCGTAGTGAAGAGGAGGTGGAAGCGGAGCCAAGCTCCCATAGCTGCTGGCAGAACGAGCGCTGCGCTACGCCGGTGTCTCCAGACCTATTTTTGGCCATTCCGGCAGATGTAATCCTGTGAAGTTCAGGAAAACTAGCGGGAGCACAATTCAGATGGCTAATTTTAAACTAAAATTAAAGCCCTCTTCTTCACCTTCTACATCTCCTCTCCCAGCCCTCCCCCTCTCTGTTACGATAGCAGCTAAATCCAGGTCTGTGCTCTCTACGGGGAGAGTACTCAGCAAAACCAGCTTTTTATTTTTGTTAATTCAAACCTTAGTGGTGCCTTGTTAAGATAATTAAGGTTCTCTATTTTTCATCACAAATAACGACTTTTGTTAAAGAAAGTGTAATTTACAGTACATACATAGGACATACAAAAGTAAATCCTCCTCGTACATTTAAAGAGTGCAAAAATAGGACAGACTTTTAGTATGAAACCTATTCCTTGCAATTAAAATCAGAATGTGCTTTTCTATTCACCTGCTTATGGCTAATGGATTCAGCTAAGATACATTTCACATTAATATCACATTGTACTTTCTAAACATGGTACAGCTGTTAGCATATTTATAGGTTAGCAGTAGTAAAGACCTGTACTTGGATGTAACATTTAAAAGAATTTTTTTTTTGTCAGGATACCAGGAACAGCTATTCGAACAAATTAAGCCTAAATGCTTAAAAAAGCCAGAGACAAATTCAGAAGGGCATGAATGGCACTTCAAGAAGTTCCACAATATACACGTAAATTGATGTAAACCCACCCACCCAGGGAAAGGAAAGGTGAGAAAATAGCAGGAAAAGCAACCAACAGAAAGGTGCAAAATAGATTATGTGTGGTGGGAAAGTTTTATCTGACACCTCTTAGATGCTTTTTCTCTTACCACACCTTTTCTCTCTTCTCCCTATGAATTACACCGACTCATATTATGTAGAAATGATGAACAATGCACCATTTAATTTGGCATATTCAATTCTAGGAATCTTAAAAAAAAAAAAACAAAACGCTCCTAAATTGTACCTGTTTAAAGCCAGGTCCTCCAGACACACGACGCTATAAACATTTATCAATCTGACATGGCAAGGCTGGGCCTCCATTATTATCCTTTTGTGACCTGCACAGCTGGTCCAAAAAACAGTTGTCTCCAATTATGCCCACAGATAATGGTGGGTAAATTCAGCTGTGCAGTATTAGCTCAACCTAAATATGATCCCATTTGACTAATTTCCTAATTCTTAGCAGGGTGCTTAAAGAACCTATTATCATGCAGACTCAAGGAACACAGAAGTCTGGTTATTTGCATCTGTTCTGTGAAAGGCATTTATCAATTGTGCCACAAATTAGAAGTTTGCAGCTAACAGACTAATTTGTTACCTACATATACCAATCACAGACACGCGGTGCCTAAAATAATTGCATCTGGAATTTGTTTAAACTTTTAACGTTTCATAAATGGGTGTTTGTTTCCAACCAATATATCTTATAATTAAACAGCTTGAAATAGGAGAGGTTGAAATTGGGTCAAAAAACATATATTCCTTCATGAAATCATGTGTGTATTCATTAACTCAGCTGGAATGCTGTTATTGGCACAATCGCTGCTACTTGACTGAACTGTGATCATAAAGGTTATTAAATGGGTTAAAAATAAGGCAGCAGAAAAATGGAAATTACTTGCATATATAACCATGCTTTTTGCAAAAAAGCAAATTGTGTAGCCTGGTTTGTATGCTGTGGAGTACAATCTGCCATGCATTACACCGCTTGGGTTTTTCAAAATCTGATTAATCTTCTCAGTAGCCTAACATAAACTCCTAGAGCTGCAGGCATATTGATATTTGGATTTTCTTCCTAAGTTCGTTTCTCTCTAATCTTCTTCTTGAACACATCTGTTACTAAATCAATCTTCAGTGTTGTTTCTCTACAAACTTCACACGTCCATTTGGACTTTTTTTGACTTTCGCATGCCTCGGCTAAGCTTGCTCTGAGGTCTAACATACTGTCATACAGCAGCCCTCATCCCATGTCTTCTGTAGGGTCCAAATCAAATTTAGACTCAATTTTCAAGATGCTTCACAGATATCATTCTGATATCATTCAGTTTTTAGCCAGAAACATATATGAAGGAGATACCACTTCCTGGTATCTTGCCATACTTCTCATCTTTCCTTTCCTCTCAACACATTTCCTACCTTTCTCAACAAACTAAACTTCTTTGTCTCCTTTCCTCACCTTTGTCATTATTTCAGGAACCTGTGCATGTTCAACCACTTAATTATACTCTTACTTTATGAACTGCTTGAATCTTCATACCTCCTGAGTGACTTGCAGCGTTCAGCATCACGCTATTCGTGCTAAGGCGACAAGAAAGCGATACCAGCACATCTATCCATGAACAGACTCATGTTACAGGCTTCTGTGCTTGACTACCTGAAGGGTAATTACTTCCTAGATAAGTCTCATTTCTCCAAAGCAGACCAGATTTTAAGGAAAAAAAAAATCTGCTATTACAAAAAGAGAAAGCAGAAATAAAAACTCTGAAGGCATTGCAGAGACAGAGGAAGTTTCCCCAGGCAATACGAAGGCAAGGATATGCTTATATTGAAGCATTTATAAAGGAAAACCACAAGAAATCTGACTGAAAACAATGGGAAACAGTAGCATTCAGAAAAGAAGCTATATGTTTAAAAAGGGAACCTAAATCAAATGGTTTGTGATCAAATCCTCAAAAATAATCAATAGCAGTGTGGAAAGCGATGCAGAGATTCTGCACAGGCATTTTGCAATGCATAGACGTGCAATATCTAAAATGAAGGTGATTCATTTAGGCAAGGTTCTGCCTTCTTCAAATATCACAAGTCTTAAGGGACAAAAGTTGTCGCCAGAGGACCTTTAAAGCTGAACTTCTGGGAACGTATGCACTCCAACTTATTTTTATGGGGAGAGAGAAAAAGGAGGCAAAATCCTAAAACCGACAAAAGAGTTAAGCTGAGATTCAGTGTCCACATAGAATGGTGGAGATACCAAAGACCTATCCGTACCTATTCACACCAGGGGAAATGGATGCTAAGTTTGACCAGACATAAATGCAGCTGCCTAGAAAGGGAGCTGGAAAGTGATGACATTTTCACATAAGCTCCTTTATCACACCAGAGCAGTTATCAATCTGGATAGCTCCTTATTTTCTTTAGTCCTACCTATCACCGTAATTCTTCAAATCTCAAATCTCTTTTTTTTTTTCCCTCTGGCCAGTGATTCTTATCCTTTTGTACACTGTAAATAACCAAAACTTTACTGCTTGACCTCCAGCTTTACAGCCTCAGTCTCTGTAACTCGATGAACCAGACTTCACCCCTGCCTTCCTGATATGGTAGGCTTCATCTCATTTCTGTGCAGGAAGAGCTTGTAATCAGACATGAAACAATCTGTTTATTACTTTAAAAATTCTTTTTTTTATAAATAAATCTAACCTCAGTGCAGCTTGTCAAGCCTACTGACTCAAGTATCCTGTTCAGAGCACAGCTGTATCAAAAGCAAGCTCAAAGAAAACTTTCATCTTTATTCAGACATTCCCTTGCACATGGGCACATTCCTCACAGGCTTCCATCCTGACCTGGCATGGAGATTAATTCTGCTTTGGTGATGATTTAGCCTTTGATCCCCCATTGAGCCCCAGGACAAACTGATAGTTGCGAGGTAGTTACTGGGATATGAATGATTTGCTATTAGGCGATTGACTGACATCCCATCCTTGTTTCACATAAATCCGGTTCTCAATATTGATAATAGCTTTCAATTCCTGCTGGCGTGAGCAGGAGCTGACTGGATAACCAGGAAATGAAAGACATAACCAGCCCCTTGAGTGATCCTACCCCTTGAAAAAAAAATTGATGAATGACAAAATGCAAATACTACATTGCATCAGAGAGACAATTATCACTGTAGCACAGAAATGTTTAGCCATATATCCAGTATGCACGGCAGGGAAACACATTTTTCAGTTAGGTAACATTTAACCTAACAGTTAGGTCAAGGTTTTAGCAGTAATTTTGTATTCTACCAATAATTTGCCTGATAGTGAACAGGACAAAGAAAGGGTAAAATCTAAGATGCTGGGAGTGAAAAGGGCTGCTGGATGGCAAGTGCTGTTGTGACCGCTCAGTTATGGTTGTCGCAGGGACGTAACAAAGCCTTGGGTGTGTGACTGCCAATAAAACAGAAGAGAATTGGCCTCCACAGAAATTCTGGAGTGACCTTGTCCTGCCAGGTACCGTGAGCAATATAGGACACATGCAAACACTGACTGCCTAAACCCAGAGTGTTTGTACAGCAGCTCGTAGCAGCCTTCTCTGGGCATCATGCAGTATTCACAATAAGAAGCATAATCCTCATAGCACAAGTGCCACTGAAACCGGGGATAAATAGGATGGAGCATATCAGAACTAAGTGCAAGCTTTGAGGAATTTGTTTAGGTTAAATTCCACAAATTTTAGGATGGGGATAATAATGGTCATTACGAACCAAGTATTTTCCAGAGAAAGTGCTTTGAAATTGAAAACACACTAAAGTAATGCTTAGTGAACGCAGTTGGTAAAGTGTTACTTCTAGTGAATTACAGTTGTCTTCTTCTCTGATAATTTGCGACAATTGCATCCTAATGCTATTTCATTGATTTCTACTCCACTTCAGCTCCCATGCTGGGTTCAGTCAGGGTGATGATACACAAACATTAACCTGCTACAGGGAGACCTACTACACACACTTTCTTCATAGAAAAATCCTACAGAATTTATAAAGAGTGGAGTTTAACATAGTTCTACAGATATTCCTTTAGAAATACACAGAATTGAACTAGAAGTCATACAGGTTACCTTTTTCTTAAGTTTTCACGGGAATTCTGATATATTCATTAAAAAAGATGGTGCAAAGAATTTGTTGATATGTTGAAGCTGTTACTTTACAAAATGCTATATCTCTATTTTCCATATCTGCTTTTGCTGATAAGGCCTTTAGCATCAACTTACCAGACCAGAGACAATAGTGTTAATCTGAACTAATGCACTTTGACTGAATACTGCTATGATGAAGTGAAGAACCATTTTTCTCTACAGGGAACTTCATTTGGAGAGTGGGAAGTTCCCAGGCACAAAAGAATGATGCCACGTGTTGGAAGAGGGAAAACATAGCACCAGGAAGGCTCACAGAGGCATGTGAAGCCGCAGGAGTTGAAAGAGGAACCCACTAAACTGAGAGAAGAGCCAGACAAACATTGTAAGGAAGAGTTATAGAACTGTTTCAGCCATGGAATCAGCTGATTTCACTAACAGTTAAACTGGAAGGACTCTCTGGTTCAGGTGGCAAGCAGTGAGTTACAAAAGGACCCTGACCCAGCAGACCTTTGCTATAACATTTAAGAAATGCTGAAATGATGACAAAATAAGCAAGCACAAAATTATTTTTTTTCTACATCTGTATGTGTCACAATTCAAAACAAGCAGCAGTTCTGTCTTCGAGTCGTCTGCAAAGCCTGTGTTCTATGCAGTACTAACAGAGATAAAATACAAAAGCAAAATTGTCAAACCGTAGAAAAAATAAAGACCTGTGGGAGATAGGAAGTGCTAGAACTACCAGCAACGCTTCCAGCTCTTTGGGTACATATTTAAGTTCAGTTGCCTCATGGACCAAACCACAGAAATGCCCAGAGCTTCTACCAGAAGTTTCAGAATCAGTGTTTGTGCAGAAAACTTCTGCATGGTCATGGGCCCGTGCTCTGGCATGTCCTCAGAGGGATGCTCCTCTTCCCCCTCCCAACCTTGGTGTGGTGGGTGCCCCTGGCTGGGCTCCACGTGCCCACCAAAGCAGCTCTGTCACTGCCCTCCTCAGCTGGGCAGGGGAGAAAAAACACAGCGAAAGTCTCCTGGGCCCCCCACGGGTGCCGTCCTTCAGGAACAGGCTGCTCCAGCCTGGGCCCCCCACGGGTGCCATCCTTCAGGAATGGGCTGCTCCAGCCTGGGTGCCCGTGGGGCCACAGGCGCTGCCAGGAGCCGGCCCCAGCGTGCGCTGCCCACGGGGTCACGGCCTCCTTCGGGCATCCCCCTGCCCCGGTGTGGGGCCCTCCCCGGGTGCGGGTGCAGATCTGCTCCCTGTGGAGCTCCATGGCCGCAGGGGCACAGCCAGCCTCCCCGTGGGCTTCCCCCGGGGCTGCCGGGGACCCTCTGCTCCGGCGCCTGGAGCCCCTCCTGCCCCCCCTGCTCTGGGCTGGGGGCTGCAGGGCTGCTCCTCTTGCACATTCTCACTACTCTCTTTGGCTAAGTTGTGCAGTTTTTTCTCCCCCGTTCCTAACTCTGTTCCCCAGAGGCACTACCACCATTGCTGACTGGCCCGGCCTTGGCCAGCGGTGGGTCCTCTCGGAGCTGGCTGGCACTGGCTCTGTTAGACATGGGTGAAGCTTCTAGCAGCTTCTCATAGAAGCCGCCCCTGCAGCCCCCCTGCTGCCAAAACCTGCCACACAAACCCAATAAAAAGGGTATGGAGAATTCCCACCAGGCTGCATGGAGCAGAAACAAAGCCACTCACAAGGAGTTTGGATATCCTCCTTGACAGGCTGTCCTGTGCAAACCGACCCCCAGGTTCCAGCCTGCCCCTCAGCAGAGCTTGCAGGGGGTCTGTGCTGTGTGCTTTGGGAACAGTCAAAGCGGTGCCCTCCCCTATTTTAATTGTTCTGCATGTGTCCAGGTTCTGCAACGGCCTTTGGGACAGTATCTCCTAGAATCAAGTCTCATTTCTACCGTGAGGGTCCATGCTATAAAGAGATGCCCTGAACCCATGAAGGAAGTCAGAGAAGAATCAAAATATTTATACCACTTCAAGATCATGTGCATTCCCAGGCCCTCTAAACTTAGACCTCTTCAATTTATGCCTGATGTCACAGCCATTACCAGAGAAGTGGGGTGAGAAAAAGTTATTCCTGTTTGAGAAGCGGGTATTTATTTTCTTCCACAGTCCGTCCAGCTACGTTGGCCACCACAATAATTTTGCACTTCTCCACTAGTCAAGCATGATGCCTTAACTTAAATAGCACAGGATGGAAAGTCTGCGTTTGTCCTTGTGAATGACAAATTCTTAGTCACTAGGACACCAAACTAGGTAAGACATATGGAAATCTTGTGCACAGGAAGATCAACATTTATATTACTATGCATTTGTCTACAAATTTTCTGTAGTTACTGTGTCCTTTTTCCTAAGCAATGACATATAAATACATCATAAAACAGTGAAGCATCATATGGGAAAATAAGTATCTAAGACCAATGACCTTTCCTGAAAGCTCAATGGCAAACTATCTGAAATGAAAAAAAAAAAGATCTGATTTCAATTATTACGTTATGCAGACACAAGGGAAAGATTCTGAAAAGAAGGAGGTACAAACCCAGAATGAGGTTTTCACAGATGTTACCTTACTAGGGTTCCCGCTATATTTGACAGGATAATCCGGAAGAGAGCCTATTTTTGTATCTCAGGCTAAGCTGTTAGAAGCTATTTTTAATTCTACTGTAATGATCAGTACTTTCATTTCCCTTAGCAAACCAACAAAAAGCCCCAGAAGACAAAGTCATATAATTGGGAATAGCAGGCTGCAGGGAAAAAGCCAAGGAGTTAGCTCAAAGCTGGTAATTCTACAGAGGAATATGCACATATTAAAGGAAAAAAAATGGCAATTTTTCCAAACACGAAGGAATTTGAAGTGTTTGTGGATGTCACCAAAAATAGCCAACCATAATAGGACAGATACAAACTCCTACACTTGTGATGATCTGTACAGGGTTTATATTTTCCACAAGTTAAGCAGTCAGCACTCCATATGCATGTCATGCTCAGATGTATGCAAACTAGATAGCTCTCAATTTATCTATAACTTCACGTTCGTACTGTATATAATTAGAGTTACACCTAAGCATCATTGTAGATACATTGGTTTTCTGTCCTCCACCCCACAAGATACAGTCCTTGTTACATGTAGACAACGCAAGATGAATTCCTCTGATTTCTGTTGTCCTTCGGTACACATGGTAGATAAGCAGATTACTGGTTCTTTACAACATTTCCCTTTGCTAGGCTTCAGTATTTTAAAACTCTTTGGTGCCTCATTTTCCTTAACTGGCAAATCTCACTTCTTAAATTCAAGCTATAAATTCATGAAGCACACCTTGAGAATCTGGTCACCAGAGCTCCCGGATTAACTGTGCCATTTGCATAACGGTAAACTTAACGTTGCACTTCCAGAGCTTGTATCCTCTAAATTGCACTTACTGATGAAATACAAAATCCTCTAAAAGGGTTTTCCAACCTAAACCAATTTGTAAAGTTGTTTTTTTTTTAATCTAAAACATTAAAGAAATTAAAGTGATCGGCATATAATTAGATTAATTATTCATATCTTCCAAGTTGCTTTAATTCTAATATATAAAAAAAGATTAAATATCCACTCAAAGGATTAGGCAAAAAGTCAAGCAGCAGCAACACATTTACATTACCTTACTGTGCAAATTATAAAAGTAATTAGTCTAAAGTTTCATAAAAATGAATTGGATCTTCATTCACACGCTAACACAACTTTACATATTCAAAATTGACATCCATATTGTTTTCTCATGTTTGTAGTACGAGTCAGCCTCCTGCCTCTGCAACTGCCATTATGCTAGAACAGCTCTGCTTTTGTTCTAACTAGTGAAAATTAAATCTTGACCTAAATTTATGAAAAGCTGAAAACGTTTCAGTCAACTGCATGAAAACAAAAAGTCCAAGAGAGCCTCATTATAAATCTTACACTGATACTGTTGAAATAGTCTGAAATAATTCTTTATGAAAATCAAAAGACTGGTTTGGTTGCTTTTTTGACACTTCTTTCTGATCTAGATTTCTTTCTTCTGAAAGTGCATGTAATTTCCAGTGTGCTGCACATTGTTTTCTCCTCATCTGAAATATGTGAACGTTCATTAAAAGTCCAAGGCTGTGTGCTATAAACAACTATACCCCCCCTTCTTTGAAAATTGCTCTTTTCTGAATAAAGAGATTTCAGAAGAGTTCAATGAGGACCAAGAAAACCACCATCCTATCCCGAGTTTTTGTTGAGATGGTGCTGTAGGGCAGTTTCTAGGAAGTAATGTGTACCCTTAAATAACACTAATGCTTTCTATGGTCAAATATTCTCATCCTAGGTAAAAAAAAAAAAAAACTATTAAAGAATAATAATATTTCCATTAGCTCATTCACCACTGAAAAAAAGCCAACGACGTTCATATCTTGAAGATAATGTCTGTTGTGATCTTGTGGGCAAAGAAAGAAACAGATCGTTCTAGTTTCTTAAGGTTGTTACTCACCCTTATCTAAGGTAAAATGAAACCCATTGCTTTTAACAGTTTTCCAGAGAATTGCTTTGCCTATTTTTAGCCATGTAAACTATGTAACACTTCAAAAGCAGACTGCACTGTATCAAAGCATACTTTTTCATTACACAAGACCCGTAGGAAGTTAAACGAATTACCTTTAGAAAACCCTAAATAGGATATTCATGTCTAAGATGTCCAGTGAAACCTGAAGACAAAAGTCAATATTTTCAAAATTAAACTCTCTATAAAACGACTGTTAGAAATGTTCCTTGGAGCTTAACCCCATTGTTCCATGACTTCAAAACAGCTGGACCCTCACCCAGCTCTTCAGGCCTGCTGAGCAGGGCAGTTGCTTGTCAAGAGCCACAGAAGAAGGGGTTATGGACTGGGAGAGTTTTGCTCACACATCTTGATTTTGTGAAATGTTTGCTGATTGTTGGCCGTAACTACAAATCCACCCGACGACGGCTGACAAAGCAGAAGTTCAGAGCTACAGCCCGGCTAGCACAGATGCTAACGGCACTCCAGCAAAAGGGGAGGGCAGGCTTTTTCAAACCACTTCACATGCATCATGCAATTAACTCCTTGATAGGGTTAGGAAGCAATATTTTGTTCTGACTGATGGAAGGATCTTTACACGACCAGAAAACAATCATCTTGGATGGACTATTATAGTTCATTTCAACACCAAGTGGCCAGCCATTAGGCAGCTGGAAGTTCTGATGATAATAGAAAAGATAATTAGGCTAGTTCACTGACAGCAGAAGGAGCACTTGCCCTGCCGTGAAGGCGGCTAAAAGTTTGAAAGAATAAGAAAAACTAGAAGGAAGGTAAATTCACTAGAATAAGCAGTTGGTGCTTTAGAGCATAATTATCAGAAAGAAAACATGTTGTTTAGCATACTTTATGTTAATGGAGGGCTAGCGTGGCCCACTGTGCATAATTTAGCTGAACAATTGATAAGAAATTTTAATGCATATATATATATGATTACGGCTACAGAAAAAAAAAGACAAAACACAAGAGAGATCATAATAGGCACACGTGAACTCTGAAGGCCTAATTACATCACGGGGGAGGGTAAGCAGTTACTGCTGAATCAAGCAGAAAATTGGGGTAATTTGTAAACAGGTAGAGCTGATATCCAGGTGCACCAGCATGTGCGCAGGGGCTGGCGGTGGGGCGTCGAACTGAGGACTTCCATCTGTGTTACAGAGCAAGCAGCACAGCTGAATGCTTCCCTCAGCTTAACCAAAGGAAATCAAATACCGAAAAAGGGCCCAACAGCCACCCCACCTCCCTGCTGCAGCCCCCTCCCGGCTCCCAGCCAAGAGCTGGGTAACCCAGTGCAGTGGGATGTTTGTGGGAAAAGAAACACCGTCCACGGGTGAAACCTGAAGTTAGTGCTTGTGCGTGTGAAGCTCAGAGATAAAGCTAACTGACTTGGTGTTCTGCCATCAGTATACTCCCTACTCCACCGAGGGTGAGATATTTCATACATGGCTCCCTGGCAGCAGAAGGCACCAGGCACAGGCAAGCTGCTGCCAGCGATGCCTGCTGAGGGCAGAGTCTCTCCCCCAGAGCAGACAGGAGTTTCTTCAGGCCGTCAGTTCTGGGAGGGAGGAAGGGAAATCAAGCTGCTGGGACTTCCAGCAAGAAGTACACCAAAGGTACTCATCTCCAGGATAGATGGATGGAGGGGAGAAGCTGCCTCGCACTGGCCAAGTATCATAGAAAAAGATTTGAAACTGTATTTTCAAACAAAAACACGTAATAGAACACGATATTTTAACAACTTACAACAATTTGCCTATTTCTCTCTCGGGGTGGGGTGGCAGAGCAGTTAAAATGTCTTCCGGTGCCTTCAAAAGTAGGAGTTTGAGTCTCGCTCTGACGAATGCACTGCAGCTGCGTGCTAACCTGCCTGGGGACAGCGCTGCCGCGGGCCCTGGCGCGGTAACAGCGCGGGGAGGAAAAAATACCTTGGAAATCGTCGCATCTCGCATTGAGTGCTCGCACATGTCGATTTTGCAGCCTCGAGGTTTACGCAGAAGCTCATGAAATAGCTCCTGACAGCACTGCCTGTGAAATACTCGTGATGTTTTTGGAGAGGCCGTATCCAGTGGCATCGCTATGGTAGATACCTAGCGGATTTTACTAAAATGAGCAAGCACGCGCGCTCCTCCTGTGCAGAGCTGCCATGCACGCGCAGCAATTCCGCCAGGCCCAGGGCGTTCTTCCCCATCAGATTCATTCACCTCACTAGCAACACGCAAAGCAACAATAAACCAGTTCCTACGAGACCGGCCCTGTGGCGCAAGGACAGACCTGCCGGCGCCAGGGCCCTGCAGAAGCCCCCGCCGCGGCAGCGGGTACGAAAGGGTCCCAGGAGCCGTCAGGCAGCGGCTCCCAGGCCGTACTCGCAGACCCGGACCCTGAGGGAAGCACTCTCAGGTGCACGAACTGTTAGAGTTGATGCATATTTATGTTGCATCTTCGCTGTATTTTGTATTTTTAAGTGTCTCCAGGGTGACCAGCCAGCCCCAGCCACCAAAGCCCAGCTGAAGCTTGCAATGGAATTTGGGGATGAGGAGTGGGCATTGCAAACTGCAGAAAGCTAGGACTGTTTGCTAACGTGTTTTTTTTTTTTACATTAAACCTCCCTCCATCTGTGCCTTTTTGTGCCAGACAAACCAGTAATTATCAGCAAATCCCTTCACTTTTAATCTACATCAGTATGAATGCAATCTCAGAGCAACCCACGGTGACTGGAAGCTATTATTTTCATAGGAAATAATAGTGACTGGAAGTGATAACTCACGGTGCTCAGTGTGTGTGTCATCATCTGATAACATGCAAGGCTGTACATCCCACCACATCGTTCTGTTGCAGGGCTACGATAGCCTTTAATAAAGGGGAACGACTGAACCAGGAACCTTGTCAAATCTGCAGGGGAGGCTGTGGGGGTTGTATCAACATGGAACTTCCATTCATTATTTATGGTCATAAAAATTTGGGGCCTTGGAATTGGCAGCAAGAAAAGCTGTTTTAATTTGAACTATAATTCTCTTTTGTGCTTTCAGTCATTGACTATGTCTCAGATAAACATTCATTTGGGAGACCAAGATTATGGCACGGGAAAAAAAAAAAGAAAAAATATAACAACCCAAGGATATTTAACTCTCCTCCCACAAATTCTTCCTGGAAATATTCTTGCAAAATCCTCTGCCCACTTGAACAGTACGCTTGTGATTAACTGCAGATGAGCCCAGCAGCTTGCATATGTAGTTAATTTGCTCTAAATTTCCATGCTGTATTATAACACTAATGATCACTAATAATAGACAAACCCACAGTTTATTGAGTAAGTAATTTGAGACATTATCTTTTTTTATCATGTGAATAGGATCAGGCTGACCAATTTCAACTGGGCAGAGAAAGATAAATAATGTGTAAATCAATCACAACACCAGCACGCTCTGTTTCTTTGCAAAATGATATGGATTGATTGGTGAAAAGGCGGCACTGCTAGTAACTACTGCTAGGAAATAGAGTCAATAAACTTCCATGCTCAAGACTAAAAGGTCAGATGTGGAAGGAAGTTTATAACTAAACTGCAAAAGTGATTTTGTCACCTGACTACATGGGCTCAGATGAGTGTGCATTTTGTCCTGATGGGCAAGGCATACTTTTAAAGAATAATGAAGACAGATAACATATCACACAGCCAACAAAAAGGAAACCATGCTAAACACAGACAAAACTATGTGGAAAAACGGTTGCACTCTGGCTTGCAGTCAAAGCTATCTTCTAAAATCATGTAAACAAGACAGCCATCACGTGCCGTCTGTGAGATGGCTATTTCAGGACTAAAATAGATACTTATATTTGCTTTTCTTTCACAGGAATGTTAGTTTTGATTGAAACACTTATTTTTAACTTTAGAAAACACCGAAGAGTCATTAATTAAAAACCTTATTTAGTACATTTGTAATTAATTGCTTTAAGAATAGTTAAAAATAGAAAATAACTAAACTACGTTTAATAACTTCATGAGTGATTAGTGTACTCAAATGACGAATACCTGCTTATGGCAGTGGGATATGCAAGGTGGCTTGAGAGTTTTGAATGAAGTTTTGTTTAAAATAAAACATTATTAATTTTTAGAGAACAAAGGAAAATAAAGGAGGAAATTTCTTGGATTCATCTTTCTTTGGACATCGCTTTATGCGCCTCAGATACAGACTTCGCTCCAGCAGAAGGCAGCTGTACAGACATTTCTCCAGAGCCTGGTAATAATGCTCAGAGGTACAGACAGAGGAGAAAGCTTTAATATAATGTCTCCACAGTACTCTTCTGGGAATAAGAGTTAGCATGTGAATTGAACTTGCACCCAGTTATCTCATGACTGCAGCTTACCCTCAATCACAAGACAAAAATACTACAAAATATACTGTGGGGAACAATTCTTGATTGTTTCCAGGGCATGGCTTAAGTGTAGCCAAATGACTCTCTTTCTCTAACTCACAGTCCTTTGTGGCCAGCAGGCCACTCAAATCCATCACGTTTAAATAGAAAACCTGGAAATGGATCACAATATATTCCACTTTTTCTTACACACTTTAACTACATTGTGTTCAAAATACTTTTTTTTTTTTAATTTAAATGCAACTAATTTCATGCATGGATAGGTAGTGTCATGTCCTGGAGTGATTCTGTACTGACAAGTCTAGCATATCAGAATCCATGAAATCTTAGAATAAAAATCCCCCAGCATTGCCTATTGTGCCTCTCAGGGAAATGTTTTGTTAAACGTTGCAAATTCCCTTCGTTGAAGCAATGAGATGCTGTCTCAAAAAGGGAGTGCAAAGAGAAGACGAATACTGAACAAAAAGGAAAGAATATAATACAGAGACTGAAAGATGGCAAAGCAAGACAACTCTGAGTCTTCCGCTTCTTCACCTGTGTGCAGATAAAGTCATCCCTAGCACCTTCGGGAGACGCTGACACAGCTAGCTCCCAGCTTTAACAAAGCATCAAATACAGGTGGCACTGTATGAAAATGGGTAACTTGGCTTCCCCACTCATCTTTTTTTTTTTTTCTGAAAACCCAGACTAGGTGGAAAACAAAGATAACTATTTGCTTCAGCTGCACTAGAGCAAATGACTGAGAGCGGGACAGTTCAGGCCGAAAGCCCTGATGACATTTCCCAAGTGGAGGGAAGCTCTGCTCAGTGCAGCTGCTTTGAGAGAGAATGAGGATTCCCCTCAACAGCAGAGGAGGGCAGAGTCCTTGCTCCAGTCCTGATTTCAAACCAAAGAGAAAAAACCTGAACAAATAAAGCATGAGACATAGTAAGCAGAATCAGAGTGGATATTCCACTATCAACCAGCCCAAAGTGACTAAGTGCTGCAGCCCGGTGCTCTTCAAAACACGACAGTCTGGCCACCAGCTATCAGACTGTCGATTCAACCGTGCCGTTGCTGAAATACACGACAGGCTAGCGATGCTCCCCTCGTTCTGTTCGCTCTGAAGGTGGCTGCACTCGCGACACTCCCACTGCTTTATTCATTTGCAGAGCCTTTCCTCTGACAGGCAGCCAGGCTTAAAGTAGCCACTTTTATCCTCAAGCGTAATTCTCGGTTCATACATTGCGAGAAACACTTCGCACCTTGTAACTTTTAGATAGCACTACTGAGCCAAAATGGACTCAATGACTTTTAAGGACTCACGGACCAAGTGTGACTGAAGTCTGCATGAATCATCTGCATTCAAGCCATAGCACTGGCTGTGAAATATCTACTGGCTCAGTGCACTGTCAGCAGAATACGCTTAAGCATATCTTTTTTTTTTTTTAATTAACACATTTTAAACATTAACTTTAAATGAAAAAATACTAGGATGAAAAAAGTTCCTAATCCACAAATACCCTCATATTTTATGAAAAATAATTAATTGATCCCCCAATTATTCACAGGATGCGTGCTAGGTTTCTTGTATCTATTTTATAACCGTAAACTTAGATATGGATAATTAAGCTGAATTGCCAGAGTCCAATATCTTCCTAGGCCGGGTTGGCATGAGAGTACCTGAAGCCACAGGATATGCCCATACTGATGTACAAGTTCAATCTCAACTAGACAAGCGAGCTGCCCTACCGGCCCCCTGGACAATACCCTGTAGCCCGTTACAAAGCCTTTCCTGCTCTACATCCTTCCCCAAGGCCCTAACCCGCATCTCACATTCGTGTGTGCCACGTGGTGTCAAACCCCCCTGAGTAACCTCGTGCTACATTTTCTTTTGTGGTTGGAGTTAGTCTCAAGCTTGCTCGCACCTTCTCCGTGGCACCCTCCTGCCTCAGCTCTGCTGAACCAACTGCTTGTGAGGCTCCACTGAAAACTGAACCAACC
This sequence comes from Phaethon aethereus, assembly GCF_964289735.1. NCBI lineage: Eukaryota > Metazoa > Chordata > Aves > Phaethontiformes > Phaethontidae > Phaethon > Phaethon aethereus. Next base: position 16,658,451 of record NC_138589.1, on the reverse strand, counting down.
AACCTGAGCTGGGAAAAAACTTCCAGAAAAAAACCAAAACAGAGAAACAGCATCGTTTGCTTGGGGTAAGGCACTGAAGAACATCAGAGAGGAAACCACCCTCCAGAAACAATGCTCAAGCAATAGGGTTTCACAGATCTCAGGCAACTAAGTCCCCTGATCAACTTTTGAAGTGCAGCTTTTCTCTCAGATGTTAAGGTAAAGAAAAATCCTTCCTGCATTGCTCTTTTTTTTTTCCTCACCGATTCCTGTATCATTTTTCTTAAACATTTTTAATGGAAGCTGTTCTATCTTTGCTAGCCTAGAAATTCAACCAGAACTTTGAAGTTGTTGGGTTTTTTCCCTCCCCCTTTTTTCTCCCCAGCTGTAATACAAGATCTTGTAGGTGCAGTGTTCGGTCTCTCTGTCCTCAATGGATATGAATGGGAACAACTGTCACGGACTTTGGCTACTCTGTTGATCGTTGTATGGGGAAGAAGAAAATCCACATCAGCCTCTTAGAGGGGTTGGCTATGCTATATCCACTGAAGTAAAGAGAAGCAATAATTTTATTTTAGCATGAAAATGAGAAGAGATCGCTGGGAGCCCACACTGGCTGAGCCACAATTTTACACGGTAACTTCTAAGAATAAAATCCTGTTGAAATAATGATGCGGTGTATAAGCAGTGGTTCAAGACTGCAAGAACACCGCTTGGGCTAAATGTAGTTTCAGAAAGAGACAACAGATTTCATTTCTGTGTAACGATTGTTCACGAGACTCATTTGGAGAGTCAAAGAATCAGTCTCCTGAGAGTCTCAGCTTTACAAATGTCTGTGGAAACAATTTTTCATTCCTCCTCCTTTTAACACAGCTTCCCCTTTCCTTATAGATATTTATCAGGCTTGGGTAAGAGCTGTATCTACAAAATACAAAAAAATAGGTCTTTTTAAAAAAACTAACTAGATTTTAAAATTTGGTTTAAACTTAGTAATTTTTAAATTGTTAATGAATTTCAGCTTGGCTTGTCCATCTTAAAACTCCAGGGCCTACATCTAGGAACTTAATACCAGCAATATAATTTTAAAGCTGCTAAATAATCCCTTTATGGCAGGTAACAGAGCACTGTTGGACTTGAAAAATGGAATTAAAATTAACTGGATTTTTAGCATTGTGAGGATGTTAGAGTTGTGAAGGCAGTTAGTTATATTAGTAGGATGGATAATTAAAAATTACCTTCCCAAAAGAGGAAATCCCATCTATTACATATTTGTCAAAATTTCAGATTGGACAAGTGATATCGCAACCTAATTTCTGTTCTCTTTGTATATATGCAGCAGTTTGTGGGGTGCCCTGTATTGGCATCTTACACGGTGTGTCAGAATGTAAGTTATACAACACAGAAAGTAAGGATATTTTTCAACTTGATGTTTCAATACCTAATCTGAATTTATTGTGGTGGATGGAAGCAAAGCGAATGCTAAAGAGAACTCGGCATCGCTGCACTGGCAGATACTGCAATTCATTTGCCATCTCATGTTAATTAGCTTTCCTTGTTATTCAGGGAACGGAGCACACTAGAAAAAAGCGGCACGTTTCATGCTTTCTAGACTTGATTGAGATCGCATCTTTTCAGCAGCAGCTGGCATTTCCATGGGCACAGTCAACCAGAGCAGGATGTAGCTGCGCTGAATTTCCAACCAGAAGCACTTGGCTCTCTGCAGAGGAGCAACAGCAGCAACGTTGCTCTGCAAAGTCCTCTGCAAACAGATGCTCAGCACTGCAGAAAGGAACCACAGAAGTGTGAACCAAGTCTCTGCGATCACTTATTCTCAAAATGAATATTCACTGTAAGGAAATTTTAAAAAACCCTTTGACAGGAGGCGTTTAAAACAAGAAGCCTGAGGAAAATGATGGGTAAGGGAACCAAACGGGGATTCAGGAGGGCTGAATCTGTTCCGTTTCCAGCCCTGTCTCCACTTCACCTGCAACCACTTAGTTTTCCCACGCCTCATCTGACCCCTTCTTAAAGCAAGGACAATAATATTCCTGCATGTTTTCAAGTTATTTGAAATTTCTAGGGAAGAAACCCTACCAAAAGGCTAGGTATTATCTTACTAGCCATGCTATTGCCGTTATTTGCAGCTGGTTTTTCAATGGAAAGCCACTTTATGCACCCTCAAATTCATAAGGAAATACTAGCCTTATATTGGAAGATTAGCTCCATCTTTCACGTGGAACCCAAATAACGCAGCACTGTAAAACTCCACTACCAGGAAAAAAATCACAAAGTAGCAAGCTGGTATCGCAGGAGGGGGGCAGAATTAAGGTAATCTGGTCAGTTTGTATCAGAAATACCAACATCTATCTCCTGTGTTTCCAATATATTAATTTTCTGAACTTTAGCAATGTGGCATGTAGTCTGCTTGCTGCTGTTTTCAATCACAACTTCATCTAAACGAAGCCATCAGTGTGGGAATTATGAAGTTGCTGTTTATTTCCAGCCCCACTCACGCCATTAATTCATGTCAGTGTTCTGTCAAACGCAGCCTCTAACCCAGGAACATGGAATCCATTTGTAAATGGGAGGGGATTCTGGGGATTTATTACATCAGTGTATAATCCACACCTCTTTATGACATCTCCATCATCAGGATCTGTGAGGCTGCGCTCATTCATTCTCAGCGACACTAATGGACACGGTTCAGGCATAACCCTCATGCAGGATCTGGAATATGAATCCCACCACGCACTACGTGGCAATATCTGGCAAGTTTAGGGTCCACTTAGAAATGCTGGAGAGGACTGGTTAGCTACTCGGTCAGTAGTAAACAGATATGCAGAAAGTACAGGTTGGCTCATATGGAGTTTTCACAATAGGTGAAATTTAATTTAACTAGTATATTGTGTCTTTCATCTACGAGCCCCCTCTAACCCTATAACAATTACATATGTGCCACAGATGAAAGATCTGCTGAGCAGCGGAAGAATGTCCTTGTTGCTTATGGTTTAATGAACCGAAACCACGGTATAGCCAGGGCTGAAAACTACTCTACCGAGCAACTGAGAACATTCTTCAGACTAGCTACCCCCACAGGACCAAAAAGTTAAGAGGAGAGTTATAGATTTGGCCTCCTTCTGAGAGATGGTGCAGCACGTTGTAAGGAATAATGGTTGGCACTGACTCAGTTCCTTTGTGGTGAAGTCTGCAGAGGCATCTTAACCTGTCACAGCTAATGGGTTTTGCTACGGATGCCAAAGCATAACATGGTGAAAGCATTTGAAGAAAGAAGCATAAAAATATCTAAAGCATTGATAGTCTCAGGAGCAATTAAAAAAAAAAGGTGGTTTTTTTTTTTGTCTGATTGGTTTTCAGAAGCCCTACAAACACTGGAGGAGAGCAAAGTTAATGAAGAAGTAATGAAATAACTGAGGGGGAAAAGAGAACTGTAAAAGTTTTTTTAAGTAATACAAAATCATTACAAAGTCCTGGGTAGACATGCATTTTTAAACAATGGCTGTAATAACGGAAAATTAGGCTCCATGACTTATTCATAGGCTTCTGGTTAACACTATTCTCCATTTCAGGCAGTTCACTTTATAAATAGCATCTTTAGGTGAGATGCCATTGTTTTGGCCTTGCAATATGAAAAATAACTACCTGTTCTTGTGAATTAGAGATAATTTCTCTGCATTCTGAAACCACATCTGAAGATACACTTTTCAGTGCAGATCACAGAGGAATTGCTTCTGTTGGGAAAGCTAGAGAGAACCCCAAGCAATAAATAATTCCACTTTCAACTCTAAAACTGCAGTTGCCTATTTGATATAGAAATTCTAAAAATTTAAAAGAAGAAAACAGCATTTGATGAGTCTACAATCTTTATACTTAAGGGGTATTCAGAGGACCTATAAATCCCCAGTGGAATTAATAATTGAGACTCTTGAAAGCTCTAAAAGGAAATATTAAATATGCAAAATCTTGGTGAAAAGCCTAATTAAGGCCATAAATGCCTAAAAGTTTAAAGGGCAGGCTACCTCTCTCAAAGATTTTTACAGTATAACATTTATATGCAAGTATAACACAATACATTTTTAAGCAGCATTCTTTATTACCTTTTTTGCACCAATTTTTATCTTTTCCTTTCAGTGTTACATAGTGTATTCCAGACAGAATTTCCAAGATCTTCTGAATTAAATGGATTATATGAAGGCCCACACTCTTGTTTTCTGTTATTAAAAGGTTAAAAATTTCACTCCAACTTCTCAAACTTAATAATGTCTTCTGTGCAGAGTAAATGGCATTTACTTAGAGGGCTAAGGTTTTTCCTTCTCTTTTATCATTCTTTTTTTCTCTTCTCTTCTCTTCTAATATTCTCAGGTTGGCTCTTCTCCAATTCTAAGCAGTTTTTAGTTAAGGAGAAGGAAGCCTTCAGTCCTGCCACAAAAGTCTTAAGACCTGCAATTGAATTAGCCGCGCTGTCAGTGGAAGAAAATCTTCCCTCCTTGGTTCCAGGCATTTCAACATTTCCAATGAGTGTTTACTGGTGTATCTATACAAGACCTATATGTATGTATATACCGTGTGAGCTCTCTTGAAACAGACACAGCAATATTTCATATTGCTTACTGGATGAACAAGGACATTGTTTTCAATAGTCCTGAATACTTAAAATTAATTAAAAAATTTTCAAGATAATAGGTGCTTGGTACCCTTGACTATCAGGTCCTTGTGTTTTCCAGAATAGGCTGACTTGATAAAAATATTGATCTTCAACTGGAGAGAAGAAGAATCGGAGGTTTCTTTTGCATTAACCTATAGCAAGAGTATTTTTTATTTTGTATGAAGTGACTCGCAGAAAAATAGCCATTCATTACAGCACAGACTACACACAGTTTCCCCCTCTCCAAAATGGCACTTTTTCTTGATACTAACCCCACCCCGTGTATTTGGAACACCTTCCCTCTTGGCAGAGACTTGTTTGCTTTTACATCTAAGCACCTCTGCTCACAGCAGGTTGTGAAGTAATAAAAGCTAATATCATGCAATTCTGATAACCATCTTGCTGCTTCTTCTTCAGTTCCACTGTGACATGAATTTAGTAGCTAAAATATAAAAAAATAATCCTGGTAGATTTAAAGATTAGTTTTGTACCATTTGAAAGCAGCGATTCCAAGCCTCTCTTATGCAGTTCCCTTGCTTTGTAACTCAAGAGCCTGATAGAGCGGGGCAAGTGAAGTGGAGTAGAGATGATGTTCATATGACATAACTCTAGCAAGGTATCTCAGGGTGCTTCCAATTCCTTAAAGCCCAAAACTCCGATTTCTCTGCTGATACAATTACTCGCTTGTTAGCCCAGCCCACACATTTTGCCAGAGTCCTGGAACCGATCAAGTTAGAGACTTCAGTCCAAAAGCATTCCTACTCTTCCATTCTTCTCTGCCATTTTGATGTTGTTGTAATGCATATTTTGCACTGAAGAGTGAATTTCAGGGTAAAAAGAGAAGAAATAGGCCCGTCCCAGCTCAAAGGTAGTTACAGACATTAATTGCACAAGTATTCAGATTACTCGCACTGTAAGTTTTATGAGTGCTATTTTGTAGCATAGAAAAACAAAAATGGAAGAATCAGCAATGAGGCAATTTTAAGATGCATCCTTTCAGAGTACTTTTGTTGTGAGCATCAGTAGGAAGCCTGCACTCTGCCAGGACAGAAGAGATGATATATTGCTCGATAATGGCTTTGTAAGAATGTCAGTCTTTTAACTGCTTGTTTTGTTGTCATAAAGTTTCAGCTATATATATAAATATTATATATAAATGGCAACCAAACTCTTAAGAACTAATTTAGCCACATCGGCACAGATGCCTAGGTAATACAAAAGTATATAGCTGTGTCTGGATTAGGATTAAAAAAGATAATAATGGTACTGGATATCATCAGAAGATCAGGAGAGCTCTCCCCTATGACCTTCCTAAAGATGGGAGGAATTTTATGTTGCCACGGGGGGATATTTCATGTTACACTGTAGTTATGATACCCAAGCACTGGACTCTCATGACTATTTAATGCCAACAGGAGCCTGATTATCAGGTTGTTATTTTTCTTTGCACAGCTGCTGTTCTCTACGTTTTATACGTTCATCCATGAAGTAGGGAAACAGGACTCCCTGGACAACTTTTGAAGAACTGGGTTGTAAGCTTGTTTGCTGCTACTCAACACCTGCTATTTGGGCATTTAGCTCCCATAGTTTCCTTCAGCTACTTCCAAGCTTCGGTTTGCTTTTGGTCTGATTCAAAGCCCGACTTAAAATGCTAACCCTGGTAGCTCAGTTCCCCTTTTAATGGATGGTTGTTCATGTCTTAAATCATCCGTGTTACTGAAGTACATCATGTCAGCTCCGGTACAGCTGACAGATAAGGCACAGAGATATGGCAGGCCACCCTGGGCCACAGGTTTAGAGCGTGTATAGAAAATATGGTATTTCTGACACGCTTTTAAAAAAGAAAAGAAATATGTGAAAAATAAGGGATTTTTGACACCCTTTAAAAATAAATAAAAAGGCAATGAAACATCTGAACTGCCTCAAACATGTCTCTGAAGTCTACAAGGTAATGAAACATGGGATGTCTCCCAGCAAAGTGACTCAACAGTGTGTCAGATGGGCTGGTGAGGATGTATCAAGCTACTTTTTTGCTTTTTCATATTTAGTCTCTTTAAAAAGAAACGATCATAGAGCATGCAATAAATATTTTTGACCAGGTATTCCTAACAAAAGCCACTGAACTGTCAGCTCAACTTTACTGCCTACGGCAAACCATGTCAGACAAGAATGATGCATGTAACACTCTCCTGTGCATAGAAAACCCACAAACCCAAAACATTTAGCAAAAATCCAGTGACTGTAAACCAGACTATAAACTGTTAATTTACCATTTTATCCTATTCTCAATTTTATCCTATTCTCAATTTTCTGAGAGACACAACTGAGAAAGAAAAAATAATCCTGACCCGATTCACAGATGAGGTGATAATTACATCCCTCCTACACAAAATCCAACTAACTAGAATTTCTTCGTGGGAGAAAAAAATTTATACTTCCAATTCAACCCATAAGGCTAGCGTGTGGTTATTCTGCAATTATTACAGAAGCTGGAGCAGCAAGTGTTACCATCCCCAACACACACAGAGGCTCGTGGGCCACGGATGCGTCTGTGCCTGTACCCCATGCTCCTCCTTTGGTCTGCCCAAACGTCCCCGCCAGCTCTGGTGGAAAGGCAGTGGAGTGCCAAATGAAGAAAGCTTTCATCTCTCCACCTGCACACATTTTCTACCAGTATGTAACCCCCTCAAGTCCCATTTCAGAACCAGCCCCATGCGAGTTTCTCTCATTCTCTATCCATTTAATAAGCCTGACCTCCTGAGTTCTTTCCTGGTGCAAAGAATATAATTAATAAGCCACTCAAAATGATGCAGGCCAATATGATGGATTAAATTAAAGTTAATGGTAGCAATGAAAAAGGGATTTTAAGGTTAAAATATATGCACTGGTTTCTTTTGAGTCATATAGATAAAATTTACATGAAAATAAGCTTTGCCACAGCCAAATCTTCACTAGCTCTATGCATCATATGAAGGTCAAATACTTCCTCCTTTTCAAAACTTTTGAGATCTGATACCCACAGATCTCCAAAGGTAGGTAATACGGCCATCATCCTTTACACAGCTACCAATTCAATCATATCTCTAATTGTTTAAAATTCACCTTTATTTATTTATTTTTTTCACCCGTGACACTCTCAGAAATAGGAAGAATCTCTCCTCAGGTAGGAACATTTTCTTATATGTAGAAAAGAAACCCATACTAACCATAGCTTAGTCCTCAACTTACAAAATTACTGATACTATTCAGCATAGAAAAGGTTGGAGATAGCACATATAAACTAAAAGTACAAGATAAGACTAAAAATGACAAGCAACAAATACGTGACGTATTTTCCCTCCTTAGGCAGCACCGATACAACGGACAATATGCTTTGCAGAAATGCGTATATTGAACTGTTGCAGAATAAATATCTTATTGTGTACAAATAATACTTCATAAATCCGTTGAAGGAGTAACTAACGTAACGGGCCATCATAGGGCAATTGCTAGTAAAGGATTACTGACGAAGCTGCTGAAAATCTTTCATGCTTGACACAGGCCAGTGATTCACTAACCCTGCAGACGCTTTCCCAGATAGAGACCTACACCTTTGCCAGCCAGGAATCCCAAATGCTAAGAGCGGCACGTCAAATGATTGCTTCATCCCCAGTGACCACTGTAGAACTGACAGCCTCTAAATTACTGCCTGAAAAGCATATCGCATGCCATCTGACAAAAGAATGAGAAGGGAAGGAAAAAGCCCTACAGATTGTGGAACATCATCCGTTCCTCTAAGGCGGTGGTATCTTTCAGTCTTCCGTTTCTTTAACCAAATGAAAAATATATGATGACAAACAACCTGCAAACAGTTCCACATCTATTATACAACTGAAATCATAAGAAATGAGCTTGTTGAAATAACAAATGAACTTGCAATTGCTTTGCTTCACATAACTCCCATATGCTTTTAGACATATTTTGAAAGACAACTTTTTTAGATTAATAAATGCCACCTGACACACTCGGTTCTTGTCCACCGAGGACTGGGCCCAATCACATCTAAAAGCTTTTGCCTCTTAGAATATGAATGGAGAACATCACAGCACAAATGCAAAAAACCCACATGTTTATGGTTATAAGAATATGCAAACACACTGCCTGGTCTCCATAATGTCCTTGCCATGCTCATAGAAGATTTGAATTTCTCATGTGGGATTGCGTTTTACAGAGTAGAGGGTGAGTGGGAAGGGCAAAGGAAGCAGGAATAGCTTCCATGGGAATGCAATGACATTCCATAGCTACTCTCCCTGACTCAAAGTAGGACATACCAATTGTTCCATTGCCCGTTCCATGATACAGCTCATTATTCAACCCTCACAAGCTGAACATTGATGTTTGGATATTGGAAGAAAGGGACTTCTCACAGATAAAGTAGAGAATGCTCTCATTTATGGTGTTCCCCTTAGTTGTAGGGACTGTGAATCTTCTTTCAGTATGAGGAAGATTTGCATTTCGATTTCCACACTGCAGGAGCCAAAACAGAGCTGAATGGGCTGATAATGGAAACTCTCTCGAGAACTGCTTCTGATGACACTTCAGCCAGAAATTAGCTCTGGTGTAAAGGTGACCCATTTCAAAGCACTGTTTGCACATTTCCTCTTCTTGAAATTAGTGCCCACATACCTTTAAGAGCTTTGGCTCATAAAGACATTTCTTTACTAGCTGTTCCCTTTACTGCCAAACACACCAGAAGAGTTAAATCAAAGGGACTGGAGTGCCTCAGCAGAGTCACTGATGGGGAAGAAAACCTTGATTATTGGTCAACTCAATACTAATGAAACCTATTTCTAATAGCTACCTGGAAGCCTACAGCATGGGTGGTCTCCAAGTAATTCTTCATGGACTGCAAAACTCATCACCATAAACATCAATGCTATTTGAGCACAGAGGTTGCGGGCTTCCCACAGCCAGGAGAGTCCCTTCTCTGCTCAGGGTATGGGTTGTCTAAACACCACGGCAGAAGCCTGCACTTAAGCCTGCTTAAACTCTGATTTGGGAGAAAAAACAATACCATTAATGGTCAGACCGGTTAGACTGTCACCTTGCATGACCACTAATCTCACTGACAGTGACTAAAACCAAGCAGTGCAAAACAATATAATATCTAGGACTACAGACTTCCCTAGAGAATTAATACTTAAGTGTTCTTAAACATCTAAACTAAGGAAATAATACCAATAAAGGCTTTGCTGAGTAGAGTTTCCAGGTATGTCTTTTCTTAAGGGTTTTGTTTCTATGCCTACTTATAGCAGATAGCACCATTTTAAAAGAGAGAGAACATTTACTGTGAAGTATTTAGAAGTGTAATAGTCTCCAATACTTCAACAGGAACCCCCTAATGTAAGCTTGAAAAGCAAAGTTAATAAAAGTGTAACAGCCATGATAGACGTAGTGGGTGTGAGGGATGGAGACATTTATTTAACATCCACACTGAGTTTATTCATGACAATCACTCTTTCCTTATTAAATGTCATTGCCATGGATGACTGGTCCAACGCATGCGATCCAGTTGCAGCGCTGTATTTAGCATGCGCGTTCATCACAGAGCATGCAAGCCTGCATGGATGCTCTCAAGTTTTTGTTTTTCTTGTCATTATTTAATTGCATGGGCATAACAGTTTTCATGTGTTTTAAAAAAAAAACACTGAAAATGGTGTTCACATTCTGTATGTAATACGTGAGCAAACATTAAATGAGGGTTAGGGAATACTCTGCTTGGCTTGAGATGCAGCATGGTCTGCGATACAGATGACACCCTTTAAAAAAAAAAGTCTGTGGTGTAGCAAAGCATAGATTATAAAACAGAGCAAAGGAAAACACGCTATATGAATGGAGAAATAAGTCTTAGTATCTCTGGTGTTATGCATTTGTGTTTATTTAATTTTTTATATCTTTGAAAAACACCTTTGAAAGAGACGGTATGTCTTTAAGATATTATTTTACTGCCGAATCATCAGTATTTGCTCTAACAGAGCAAAAACAGGAGCAGATGATATCAGATACTTCACAGAGACTGGAAAACACAAAGGTGAAATTCTAAAGACGTTAAAACAATTTTACATGCAAAATTTGTAATATATATAATACATTTAGTTCCAAATGATGCAAGTATTTTGTTTTATGACCACTAAATACAATATTGCTCTGCAAATCTAATTACCAAAGCAGAGCTTTGAGCTCTACAGAGCCTCTTCTGTACTCACCATCAAGTGTCACTTGTACATCGTAGCATAAGTATGATTTTTTCAGCTAAGCGCACTGGAGAAAAAGAAGTGGCTGATGGAAATAATGACCACATCCAAACCATCTATTAGAAAAAAGAATGACTCAAAAATTTGGAGAACAAGTGGAGGAGACTACAACAGCTAAAATTATACAATTTATCACTAGCCCTTCTCTAAAAATCTAAAAGCAGCAGTTTGAGTCACAGTAAACATATAAAGAAATGAACAACATGCTTGCCAGTGTTTAGACCACAAAAAAATTGTTAATAAATAAATGTCTTGTCTCTGTGGCAGACCTAAATGCAATAAGCTCTGAGAAAAAACCACCCATATCATTGAAAAGGCTTCTTCAAATCTATCAAAAATTATTGAAATCTGTGGAGATCACATTTTCTGTTTTTTTTTTTTAAATGCAATTTTTTGTTTTAATGTTAAAAAAGTGAATCAAAAGAAGGCTACCTGAGATTATAGAAGGAGGAGGTGTAGAGGGACTCCCCACAGGAAAACAACTAGTTATGGAAAGGGCTGAATTCCCAGGTGCTCAGTGAGCACTAGAACAAAACCGAGACTATAATTTCAAGACTGAGCCCATGTTATCTGCCAAGTTTTATTTCATACAGGAAACACCAGCTATTAAAAAAAAAAAAAAGTAAAAATTGGGCAGCTGATCCCACACCAGTTGGACTTGCCAGGACAGATCTGAAAGTGGTTTACAAATGCTAGTGTGCAAATATTAAAAATGGATTTGTGGTGGTGTTTTGTTTTTAAGTAGGGAAATATGGGTGTAAGAGGAGCTTAAGAGACTTGCTAAATCTCACACAGGGCAAGGGGACAAGGAAGAACCTATCTGTAACCAAGGCTGACACCCTGCAAAAGGTTCAGTGGTAAATTATCACTCTGCATATTGGGTATAAAGAAAAATTAAACAATACAGAGCAGAAAAAGTAGAAGTTTATAAGTAAGTAGCAAATTATTTGATATACAAAAGGCACAACTGAAAATTATCACGCCCTCCTATTTAATTCTTTAAAAAATTTACTACCAGTTCTTAAAAGAGTTTGCAAATGACAACTAAATTGAAATGCAAATTCCAATTTGTTTCTGAGATTTGCCACTCTTTCTCCCTGTCTTACGGCTTCACAAAGCTGGAAGTCACAACCGATCTGAATGAATCCCTTTAGGTCTCATCATTGGAATCAAAGGAAAACAAATGTCTGGGGGAAAAGGTTATTCTGGAAATCAGGTCTGTTGAAAGGAGCTGACATACCGCGCAGCGATGCAGCTTGATTGGTTGTAGCCGTCATTTTATTACCTCATATAAAGGAATGCAAAACTGTATCTTAGCTATGGCAGTCAAAACAAGACTTCTTAAAAATAAATGGTCTTGAAAACCATTTGACCAATTTATACAGCAATTAGGTAAGACTCTTATTCGCTGTACATTTCTCCTTTCACTAGTAAATAGGAGCTAGAAGAACTTGGCTGAAGACTAACTTCAGCTTTTAGAAGTATCGGAAGACTGTACTTTCTCCATGCTAAAAAATGGCTCATCTTTAATGACCACACTAGTTTTATTTCATAACATCTCTGCATGGACATTCTTGACGTATTTTTACAATTTTTTCCTTCAGAGAAAAGATTGCCATTAATTTAAGTAAGCTGAGAAACAGTTCAGATGGATGGTTTTGGTTACTCTCCAGTGACATCCATGCAGTTTATTACATAAGCAGTTTACTGCAGTGAAGTCATTACGTTGAGTCCAGCTACAGAATGGCTTCTGTTAGACTCCTCAACTACTGTGTAACCACTTTTCTCCAAACATATAAGCATGCTTCCTTGCTACAGCACACCTTTACTTTTACCATTTGTTTTCAGTTGACATTGTGTTTCTTTTTTATTATTTATTTTAGCTAATATACTGTAGTTTATTGCGTAAGTGATTTATTACAGGAACCTTACTGTATGAGGGGCAAAACTTGTTTAAAATAAATCCAACAGCTACAGTAATCCCTTAGGGCAAAATGTACTTCTACTTAATTTCTCTACTGTGTATTACACACCATATAATTGCTCAAAACAGAAGCTACACATACAAATTTTACTTGGCACCAGATACCTGGCTTTAGAGAGTACACTCAAGTTACATGCTGTGTTTTGCTACAAATCCATTGCACCACCTAAAGTGATTCAAAGAGATCACTAATATAAATATTTTGAACTACCTAAAATAAATCAGCAAGTAAGCAAACCACAGTGTTTTGCTAGAGGTTATATTAAAATAAGCCACAGTGTTGCTGAAGGATATTTTATATGTGCATGGCTTTAGCATTCCTCATGCCCTTTTTCCAATGCACTAAATAAAATCATGAGACGAACTTTAGAGACGGAAAATAACTGTTAGATCATTTAGACCATCCCAATGCCAGTTCAGGATCGTTTACTTTATTTTCTAGTGTTTTGTCAAACCTACTTTTAAATATGCTGTATGTTCCAAGTAATGAGATTTCCACTACTTTCCCCTGGGAAATACATTTATATAACAACTTTCTTCCCCAAGGATCCCAAAGTGTTTTATAAAAATATACATACAAATCACTTCCCCACCGGAGTACAATCACTTACGAGGTGCAGGGTGGCAGCCAGGAGGGAAATGATACATAGCACTCTGCAAATTTATAGCAGGAGGGAAATTCCTGCCCAAGGACAGAGGGGCAAAACCCTATTCTTATGACAGATGCCAGGAACTCATAAAGACCCATAGATAGCAAATACAAGCACGGTTTCAACCTACACATGCAGAAATGAGCTTGAGTACCTTGAAAGGCAAAGGCCATTTTGGGCAGAATTTGAACGCATGGTCCCAAAGACCTGGGGTGACTTGAAAAAGTAAATACGTTATCCTGGTCAGAACACCAGAACTGTATTTCTAGTAACTATATCGGGGACTATATTTCTGAAACAGAAGCTGACTTGAGGACGGTGTTCCGGATCGTTCCATCCAAACATCCACTAATGCTGATGTTAGACAGTCTGTCCCCAACTCCTTGGCTGCTCTCATATAGTCCAAGTCCACTAGCTGCTTTTTCCCCTCGTAGCCCATATGTCATCTACGTAGTGCTCATTAGTGGCAAAGCAGAGCCCATCCATAAACACACTGGGGACCACTTGCTCCTACCCACGGGCAGCCAGGGGAAGGAGGAGGAACAGGAATCCAAGAAAAAGGGATGATGTCTTGGTGCTGGCAGAGTGCTGTGTTTGGGCCTGAGCACTGCTGTATGTTAAAAGATCAGAGAATTATAAGCACTAGGAAGCAAATATTGCCAGAAACTACATCATATTTGGAAGGTTAACAGTTTCCAAGTTCAAGCCCTCTGGGTGGAGTTCAGAGATTTTCATTGCAGATGGTTTGCAGGCAGAGGTTGAGGGTAATGGGAGGGTCAAACCTCATTATCAGCATTGTTTTAGCAACCTTTGCTCATCTTAGGGGGAGAATGAGAGGAAACAGGACAACCTGTGCTCTGAATCATCCTTCTGTTCACTTCTGGGCATAAGAATCATTTTCAGATCTCCAGTCTCCTTGCTCATTGCCAGTGCTCAGCCAGGAACTAGTCTGACATATGAAACATAAGTAACATGTACAAGTGGTTAGAGCACCTTTCTCTCACTAGCAAGGCCAGACCTAGCTTCTTAGATCCTCTCCACCTGGAAGTACACAGAGTATTGATAAAACTGGACTAATATATTCTGAAATAAACCATGTTAGACAGATGTGGATCACAATCATTAAGCATATTTTTATGCTAGATTAACAACGGAAGTATTTTCCACCTCACCTAAGAAAAGAATTTTCTGTGTTCTCCCAGTGGGACACTCTATAAGCTATTTACTTTTAGCCAAGGAACTAACACCGCTAAGTCTTCTGCCCTGCTCCATGCATGTCATTAACCTGAAAATCTGACTTCTGTGCTGTGCATAAACACCCCCATTCGCCCAGGCTACAGGACAACACGTCAAGGCTAACTGCGGTGTGGCAAACGTACCAGCTACCCTCGCCTTCAGTAACCACCAAACAGATGTGCCGTTCCTCTCTCTTCACTGATGAGCACATCACATTTACTTGAAATGCAGAAATGAGGAATTATCCTAGAGAGAGAATTTAAGAGCTAGACTTTAATGCTCCCTCGCTAACGAATCACTGTCGCCATCTGACTCTCTCTCCATTGTGCCCGCAGACAGCGACAAGCCATTTGAATCGGTGCTACTGAGTCTTTGAGCAGAGGTGAGTCTTTGATCCTTCCCGGTGCTGAAGGTACATAGATGTGATTTCTGAGGGTTTTGCATAAGTTTCAAGCTTGTGAGATTATGGTTACGTATTACAGTTCCTTAACGTCTACGTTTGTTGCCAAGATGGCATTGATAACGGGTGTATTAGCAATGCAAAGATGGAGAGATCAGCCATTTTCCAGGGGATTAGCTCAGCTCTTCCAAAGCCTGCTCTAAACAACGAGCCCTTATGGTCAGCTAAAAACGAGCACGGAACGTCACTGAAAAGCAAAACATGTTCCTGCTCTCTGAAGAGCCCAGGTATCAAAACCTGGTTCTGCATTCATGCACAACAGTTTGTACATTCACAACTTTGTCCCCTTGACATCACATGCACGCAAGCAGCTACTATGATCACAGGGACACAGAGGGGGCTGATTCTGGGTAGGAACAACTCAAGACATGGTCTTGACCATTGTAAGCGAGTAGCATAAGCAGGTCAGAAACAGCAGGCGAGGCAGCAGGCGCTCCAACAGCAGAGAGAAGTTCACTTGTCTGAAAACACTAGATTTACAACGTTTTAAATCCTGTCAGGCAATGATACCTACATATTACACTCAGTTACAAAAACAATATCCAGGCAGACACACGGCTGCAGGAAAAGGCACAGTGCCTCAGCAGTTTCACGTGGCAACAAAATGAGCAGTAATACACTCTGGGTGCTATTGAGTTGGAAACTATGACTGCACCATTTAGAGGTTAGAAAGTCTCCAATGTGATAGAGTCAAGCAATATTCTTTTTCTGTGGGAGGAGTCATGCAAATGCCCACACCCTCCGAATTTATTGCTTTACATAGTTTTGGTTCCAAAGATCCTCCGCTGTGTGTATGAGACGCTGCCCAAGCCAGACAAGCAGATGTTACGCTGACTCTGGAGCCTGACAGCCCATTCTCCAGCCATTTCCAACAGCTAAATAGTCAGTCAGTGCCTAAGCAGCGTATTTAACTTAAGGGTTGCCAGAAATCAGATACCCACACCTTTTTTTCCCCTCAAGGAGTATGAAGATTTGGAAGCCAGGAGAAACATCACTGGCAGTGGATGATGATACACTTAAACTATACGCCATACCTCCTCGTACACAGCATGAATATTGTGCGAGCCCATCGTGGTTATTTATGTCATTAAATTAAACAGAAGTGATGAAGTATGCTGCGGAGGATTCTAAGCTATGCAAACAATTATAGGGTTCCAACTGTACACATTCATATGCCATACTGTCTCAATGAATATTTTATTTCAAAAAAATTAAATTTGGTGGTAATTATATTTCCTGAATGCAGAAAATCATGGCTCTTCGCTTAAAAAAAGAACCCTCAAAATTTACCAATCAAGGAAAGAAAAAAAGCAACCCATCCAACTGATGAAAACTCCTCTTCTAATGCTTAATTTATAGAAATTAAACCTGCTTGCATAGAGAGGAATATTTTCTGGATAAAACGCTAAATGTATAAGTGGAGATTAGCTCATTTCAGTTGGAGAAAGCATGGCTACAGCACAGAAAAGATGCTCCAGTTTTCAGTCAACTTGGACTTCATTAATGGCAGGCTGAGGGATGCTGAAACGTTGTTCATCCAGCAACGGGTCACGTTCATTTATGCCATTTAGGAACTTCACAGCAGATGACTGCACAGAGGAGCTGGGAAGAGGCAGGAAGTCTTTGCTACTTCACCAGTATTTTGTCAGGCGAGATCACTGCTTTATACAATTTTGAACCCCCATGGCCTTCCACACTACCCGTACGTGAACGGCGCACTTCGCTCCAGTCCTGCAAAGTTAAACTGCAACTCCTCGCAAGCCTCTGAACAGCTTCTGTGAAGCACAGCCCTCACAAACACCGTCCCGCGATTCAGAGAGATCTCTTCAATAAATTAACAAAGCTGCCACAGAAGTATAAATGGGAAATCATTTTTAAAAATAGAACCATTTAAGATGACACAATTTCAGAAGCCTTTTGCAACACTTTATAATTCCTTTAGGCCACTGCAGGTCTCCTTTACACTTGCGACGATGCCCCTTTCAATTTGCATTTAAAAGACAGTAAATTGCAGGGTTCATAAACATTTTTATAGTGATTTATTGAAGACTAGAATGTCACTCCTGTTCTTCACACTTTAGCAGTCCTGGGAATCGGCTGCAGGGCTGTATGTGTAATCTTGCTTTAACCATAAACTATACAAGAACAAGCCAGTTCTGAAACCTTTTATTTATTTATTTTTCTTGCTTAAAAGACATTTGTGGTACTATTTTACATCTATATTTATCTTTCAGTTATAAGATGACCCATTTTATTCAGCCTTCAAGTTATAACCAGGTTTTCACAATTTACAAAGTACTTGGTTTGCAAATTAGAACTGTTCAGAGACAGGATTGCGTTATGCCAATGAACAAAGGATTCTTTCTCTTCTCTTTTTAATAACACACACAAAATCCACAGACTATTGGATTTATTATCACCACTAGATAACTTTACCATACAGGAATGTACTGAACTATTTTTTCTTTTTTTTATTTAAGACAGAAATGCACTGTAAAACTTTAGCTAGAGAATATTCTAAAGGTTCTGCTTCTTGAAAAACAAAAGCAGGGTAAACGTTCGTTGCAATGGGGCCTCTGACACTCCTATCCTCCTTTGCAGGCAGCAAAGTCACAAAAGAAGGTAAACAGTGCCAAGAAGTGTTGTTTATAAGGGCACTGTGATCTTTCCTGCATCCCAGTGGAGCTTTACCAGGGGGAATCTAGAAACCTCCCTGCACAAATAGTGTAGGGGAAAAAAAAAAAAAAGGCAAAAAAAGAAGCCTGCACCTCATTTGCCCTTCCAGTGACCAGGAGGGAGTATTTCTTTCTACTTTTTTCACATTACAATAATGGCTTCACAGCTCTTGAAAAGAGCGCTAGTGCAACAGCAAATGGTGCATGACACACTGAAGCCCTGGTCTTTGTCGCAACAGCTCCGCTCCAAAGAAAGTCCTTCCTTGCCTTCTTTTCCTTGCCATTAACTGTGATGAAATGAGTTTTTCCCCCTTTTGATTCCACCCCCCGCTGTCTATTACAGTCTGACCTGATTGCACTTATGCACAGATTATTTCATAGAGACATCCTTTTATTCAGGTTTGCGAGTTCATGCCTGCAAGGTTATCTGTTCACAAAGCAACGCCTCATTCCTCGTATTCATTTTTTTTGAAATCTGATCTCATTGATAAGAACAAGACCATTCGCATTGCGTTTGTCAGATAAGTAGCTCCATGCCGGAGTAGTAATTTTTTGTGACTATTGTCAGGGCTCCAGTTAAAATACATCAACCGATAAAAATGCAAGTATTGTAAAAATAACCTTGCACCAAAAGTGTTGGCCCTCCGGTTTTTCCAAGGCACATTATGTCCTTTTCCTTAATAGGAATTTATTATAGGCAGAGCACATTCTTTTTTTTCACAAGAATTATTTTTAAATATTCCTATTCCAGTGCTGCCATTGGTGGCACTGAACTCGAAAGGAAATAAATAAGTAGAGAATCAATGTTCCACTGATTGGTTGAATTGGGTTTTGATTAATTTTAATCAAATGGTTTACTCAATTCTGATATGCAACCATTCCCAGCAATAATAAACAGATGAATCACGTCACCAGAACGCTCTGAGCAGCAGGACAAGAGGAAACGGTGAGAGCCGCAGTTTAGCATATGTGATCCAACATTAACGAGACTTTGGGATCGCCAGGAAGCCGGTTATCTTCAAGTTCGTTTGCGAGAGCAAGCTCTAGCCCCATGCAGCCGAGCTACAATCGAAGGTGCAGCAGAAGAAACACACACACAGGTGCTCGCACCCACACACAGAGGTCAAAGCCACGGGAAGGGGAATTAAAAAAGCATAGACAGGAGCCCGGTTTTTTGCAGCACCTTGTCATGGAAAGCCATAGAGGCGCAAACGCACCTTCTCACCTGGAGAGCCGGGCAACGTTTTACGTAAACATTAGCAGAAGGCGAAGGCGAGAAGCGACGCTTTTCCCTTTATTCCTTCCTCCCCCCGCCCGCCGCTCCCCGTGGCGGCCGCACAAAGGAGCCGGCGACGCGCTGGAGGCCGGCGGAGGTCTGGCAGGCAGGGAGCCGCACGGAGCAGCCCCGGGCCCCGTCTCGGTCCCGGCGCGCGGCCGCCGTACACCCGGGCCTGCCGCTGATAACGCTGTAATAGTCCTCCTTTGAGGACTGGGGCTCCTGTGTGCTGATTACTCATTTATCACACCTGGCAGCCCTGCTGAACTATAATTACTCTTCTCTTATCCGGCTGCACTGTCATGTCCAAGAGGAGAAGAGAGGCAAAGGCTCCTGCTAATGACACATTACCCTCTTGACAAGCACTTGAAGGTTTTATTGTAAATATTCAAGATATAAAACATCTGAGATTCCCTTTTTAATTATAAAAAGCAATTTTCTGTGCCTCCTGTTCACCCCCTCCGCCACCACCAATAGTGAAGTTTAGGCGCTGTTATCCTCCGCTTCCTGCAAACAAACCCATCCTCCTTTGTCGCATTAACTCATTGCTAGGAGTTAACTCCGGTATCTCTGTGAAATTATCAAACATAACGCCTGGAAAATGTGTCATTTGAACACACACCACATTCCTACAAAAGTTACATTTCTGTCCCAATAGGAGGGGAAAACGTGCATTTATATTAAAAAATTAGGAAGGAGGGAGGAGAGAAAAATCATGAGCAAATGGGCAGTGAGCGAGCCATTCGTTGGGTGACTCTCAGGAGAGGTGTCTCTTACCAAAAGGTCTTTCATGGGCTAAAAATTAAAGATATGTTGTTGTTGTAAATCCATCCTTTATATTTGTGGGTCTCCAGATGGAAGGCTATGAAGTCAAAGACTTACTGCACCCCCTGCTCTCACTATCAGTTGTGTCTTGCAGAGGTTACAGAAGCGATGAGATTCCCCCAAAGTGTAGGGGATCCTAAATACTGCTGTGTGACATGGAGGCCTAAAAACCTCAAAGAATCTTTAATCTGAGATATACTCCAGTTCCCATAATGATAATACTGAGCTCTATTTTCCTCAGACAGGAGCATATAAAAACATTTCTTGGGCCATGCTGCAACCTGAGCCTCTTCCACGCACCTTCTCCCTTTGCGTAACAAGAGGTTGCAGTAAGGGCACTGGGTGCCCTTCTGTCATATTCATCAGCAGTGGGGTGGGGGGACCAACCAAAAAATTCCAGAAAAGGCTAGCAGCCAAATATCTAGTAATATGTTTAAAAGTGCCAAAAAAACTTAATCTAGATATATAATTGACAGAGAAGAGCACCTTGGAATAAGAGCACTAAAAGCACAGATCTGCCACCTAAACCTCAGCTGCACTGTCTCTGGTTCACCTCCAATTTGCTGGTGGGGCTGAATCCCTAGATGCCAATGCTTAGATAGATTTCTGTATGTTAAGACCTGGTTTTAGATGTTCTCCTACTTGCTTATATGATTTTTATATATACAGTTATTATACAGCACATAATGTTCCTTTTAGTATTTTGCATGTCAGACTCATTCCAAGGAGACTGCGACATTACAAAGAAATGTTGTGAAATAAACTCAGAAAAATGGAAGACACATGCACTTTTTAAAATATATAAATTAGAAACTGGTAGAAGAATCAGTGTTCAGGTCCATATGAGTTTAGGGACAAGTTAGGATTAACTTTAAATCTAATGGCCAAAAATTCTACAAGGTTGCCAGGAATTTTAAGTTCCAAGTTGAAATGACAACATGAGAGCAGATCTTCAGAGTAACCACAGGTTTTCAATTCAGGAGCCTTGGGGTTTTAAATCTCAGCCAGGAACAAAATGGTGGTGGCTGATTCAAGCCCTTCAGACATCGGGGTCCTCCTACCATGATCTGTAGGAGAAATATATCAATACAGTTGCAGTCTGTTTATTGCCTACACACATATAGGCATACAGTGCTCTTGAAAACAAGAACAGCAGAATTCCTGGAAATCTTGGAACTTGCTTAACCTACACCTTTTTGCTCAAGAATCTTGATAGCTAGGCTGATTTCACCTGCAGCTAAAAACCAGATAGCAAAAAAGCTATAAAAAAAAAAATGTATAAGCAGCCACAAGTGCATCTACAATACCAAGCTGCAGTGCATAACAACATGGGGTCTGAAAGTCAGAGGGACCTGACTGAAGACAGGACACCGTGCAACGGGGATCCGTCATGATCATGTTCCAAACCTTTGCGTTACACTTCTAAGTAGCTTCAGTCTGGTACATATTTGGCTTATTTACTTATTTTTCCTGAATTCTAGGCACTGCCCACAGTGGGAGGAAAGATTATGTGACAGATACAGAAACTATCCCTCAGAAATTCGTGCTTTAGATACTTGCCTAGTTTGCTTAACAAGGGTAATGGATTTGATGGCCATCATGATAAGACTAGACATGGCTTCCTTGTCAGGAGCAAAGTAACACATCGGTGATGGTCAGGAAGCAGTAGTACATTACACACTGCTGTGGAAATTGCAAACATTTAATGAATATAAAAGTCCTGCCAAATTGACATACACGAGGACAGAAAACAGCAGTAATAAAAGTCACTCAGACTCACACATAACAATTCAAAGCTGTGCTTGGAGCACGCACATGATTGAAAAAGTAGATACAGCAGCTATTTTATAGCATGGATTTGTATATACCACGCACTGCTGTATAAAGTACTTTGAGGTAATTAGATAAGAGTTACTCAGCGCTCTTAGAGGTGAATGATTCAAATTAGTATTAGGCTACAAATTACTGAACCCCCAAATATCCCATTTCAGTACACTGTGGTTCCTTCTTTGGGGTGAAACATTAGCATTTTGCATGCTCTTAACAAAGGAAATTGCCACGGTCAGACTTAAAATGGTCATTTTCTCCGTCTTTTCACAACGATTTTAGGTTCCTAGACTGAAATACTAACAGTCTTGCTGAACCAGAATTATTCCACTTCTCTCGCTTTCTGGCTGCTTCTGTCAGAAAGCCACAGAGCATACAACTGCAGCGCACAGCTAACCATATAATTGATAACTCCCTAGTCTATTCACTGTGGGAATCTGTCAGTTAAAGTCTAAAGACACATACACACGCGCACACTATGAAAATGAACTTACATAAGTCTTCCTGTGAACTGAATGCAGCCAACATTTTGATGTTTAATTGGCTGGGTCCGGTTTACGAGCGCACACATGTATCTCAGCAGCAGCATACTGTACTCCGGCTCTGACAGATCTATTTAGTCGAAAGGAGGTGTATTTTCCCAAGGTAATTGCTCAGAATCATGCTTCCAAAGTCAAACTGATTCAAACTTTGCTTATTCGCTCTTTGCAGACACACAAATAGGACTATTTGAAAGCAAATGAAAAATCCATAGATCAATGTACGGAGCCTTTCCTACACATTGCCACAGAGGGAGTCTATTTCAAATAGGGCTGGTTGTCAGCGGCAGTTACTGCCAGCATCTTTTTAAATATACATCTTTCAGAGTAATACAGGTCTTTGAGATAATGAAAGATTTGCAACTACTATATTATCCACCAAGAAGAAATACATATACTTGAGCTGGGTATACTCCCACGCATAAGAATGTTCTTGCCTAGTGTGAAGAAAAAATAATTGACAGTTATTCAACCATTTGCGAATATTTTTTTCCTAGATTTATTCCTCTAATTAATAGGGTATGTCTGATAAAGTGCAATTTTTAGAGACTGGTTTTTCATGTGGGCTTAGTGACTGGGTGTGAAAGCATTTGGAAATCATTTCCCTATACCTGACACGGAATACACCACCCCAAATTACTCATTTTGCCCCTCTGCGGCTCCAAGTCAACAATTTTAAAAAGGCTTAGACTGTCTCGTCACATAGATGTCATGAAGACTACAAGTTATACTCATGTTTTACTTGTTTACATAGCAGAATGGGTTCTAGGTCTTTCTATTGCCGAAGCATATAGCTAGTCAGAATTTCCTGAAGTTTAACATGAATTTCACCAATTTAAGACAATCAAGACACATTTGGCTTTCTTTTCTCCCTCCTCCCCGCTCCCCAAGACTATAAAGAAATTGAATGACTTCCAGAGCTTTTAGTCTTTTGCAAGTCATGATTCAAAACCATTTTGGTAAAGAGTTAACCCCAGAAGGCTTTAGCACTTGAGCTACTCAAGGAAGGACAGCAGTTTATGAAAAATTTTCATCACAGTCTAAAATTTGCTTCTGGGGTGAACTGAATGGGGAGATAAAGACCATCAGCATCCTTATTAGCGCTGGCCAGCACAGGCTTGTGCTCCTATAGCACGCTGTTCGTACCACAACATCCACTAGCATCTTTCCTCCACCCAGCCTCTTAGATCAGGACTGCATCCCCCCTGTGCTGACAATACTTTTTATAACTGACAATTTTTAGAGGTAATAAAACTTGGACAGGGAACACCTTCAACTGTGATGGGGAAAGTAAACACTCATAACCTCTTCTTCACCCCCTGGGTTACAATCCTTTACGGTTTCTTGGTCGTAGATGTTACTGTCAGGTTTTCCTACTATACCCTATCAACCCCTGGACTTTGTCTTGATTCATCCAGGATTTTAAAAAGCTGACACTGTGACACATCTGGAGATGACCCTGACTATAAGGAAGGATCAGCTGTGTGCTCCCAGAATTAAAGCAGCTCTTTGACACCATTCCCAGAGTGTCCCTCCAAGCCCTTCATTTTCAAAGATAACGATTCAAAAGACTGAACGGCACTCGCAGCCAGTGGCGCTGGCCTTCATCTCCTTGAACATAATGCACTTCAAAACGTGCAGGGCCTGCTTGCAGTTCATGTAAATATAGGGGTATTTTTCCCATTTAATTCATTTTTTTCTCTTCTGAAAATATAAGCCAATGGAAAAATATTTTTACAAGGTATTACTGCACATTAATGATAAAACTAGTGAGCATTAGTTCCAGAAGGGTACATTTTCAGTAATGATGAAAAAGGACATACACATTACCATTACAGAGCTTCACAGGTCCATTTCTGGGCCAACCATGATTAAATTAACTACAAAAAGACACTTGACACCACCAGCGTAACACTTGACTGAATTTGGGAGTCATGCAGGGATCTCACTGAACACCGGGATGTTAAACAAACCGGTCTTACAATAGTGACCACGTTCATGAGTATTATTTAATACAGTGGGGTGCTTAGTACATTGTTAATGTTTCAACAAATGAAAATAAATTGTGCCTTTGTCTCCATCCATGTGTCTGCTAATAAACTGGTTTTTCAAAATACACAGCCTTGAAAAAAATAAACTCTTCAGCTTTTCAGAGAGATAGCTTTTAAGACAGCATAGCATGTTTTAGAGACTCCGGCTATTATTTAATTAACACATATATTAATTTCACTCATCAAATGCTCATATTTCACCACATGATCTGGAAGCTGGTTATTCAATTAATTGTTTTATTCCTATATATTTCAGTGCTTTTTACTGAATTCAATACACTACCATTTTATCAATTCATTTTGTTAGCAGGCTGGTTTCTTCATTGGGCTTAATTTAATTTGATTTCCCTGTAACATCTGATGTATGGGGGATATTAAAAAACCTAGGGTACTTCTGCACAAAAATGTCTTCTTGGAAATAAAGACATTCACAAAACCATGCTTGCCTCAATTTTTTTGCCTCAAAAAAACCAACGCTACTTGAAAGAAGAAAGTTAAGAGTAAGTTAATTGCTTAACAAACCATAAAAAAACATAGAAAAGAACTAAAAAGAAAATAGGGACATTCAAACTAGTGAAAAATCAGGACTATTTTTAATAATTGGAGTTCTTAGGGGCATGAGAATTATATATCGGTTTAAAAGCATGAGCAATGTTTTGAACTTTACAGAAAAAAAACCCTGTATCAATCCTTTCCTCCCCTGAAATAATAATTTCCCCTCAAAAGACCGCAAGCTTGTCACAACACATTTTGAGAACTACAGAACTGAGCACTCAGAGTTGAAAACTTTCATTTATAGAGCAAGAGGCTCAAAAAGAAGAGAGGCCAACACGCCGTGCCAGAAGTAAGCCTGTCATTGTCATATCCTTGTGAGACTGTAGGATAATAAAAACTCATTGTTTTTTTAATCAGATAATAAGTCCGGAATGTTTTAAAGGAGTGTCTTTTACACCAGAGAGGTTATTTCCGTAGGCTAGTTTTTCATAGCCACTTTCGCATTGAAACCTCCAAGCTTCACGAAGATGATATTTCTAGAACAATTCTGTTTCTCTTTTTTTATCACCTTAGTAGTCTTTTCCCAGCTGTATCCACAGGGGAATGGAAATACCCAACTGCAAACGTGACAGCGCTGACTTCTGCAAAGTAGCTTAATTACTCATTACGAGATTCCATCAACAGAAGCTCCGGTCTGTGGTTTTGTAATAAGTGCTGTTATCTTTCCTTGGATTTTCGTTCCTTCACAAAGGGGGATATGGCAGTGCTTTCCACATCCACATTTTATATGGAGAGGAATGAGAGAATTTTAATGCATGAATTTGATGTCATTAACAATGCTGACAGCTGTTTAATCCCAGAGGAAACAACAGCCGAGTCCCAACTGCACCAACAAAAAAAAAAAATTAACTCTTCGATGCATCTTACTGAAGGTACACTATGAATCAAATGCTTCATGCCCTACCTATGTTTTTTGTCAATTATTTAGTTCCAGAATCAGTAATCTCCACTGATGGAAAACAAAAAGCTACTTCATCCTGACTGCTAGACTTAAGTTCAAAGAACAGATTTATTAAATGGTCCTGTTCTAAATTTCCCATTCATTAAAATTAAACTTCCCCTCTCCAAGAACTAGTGTGAAATAAACCAACACAATAAATAATAATAAAGTACAAATCTCTCTGAGCCTGAGTTCGGGGGGGGGGGGGGGGGG
The DNA here is from genome assembly GCF_964289735.1 of Phaethon aethereus. Lineage (NCBI taxonomy): Eukaryota > Metazoa > Chordata > Aves > Phaethontiformes > Phaethontidae > Phaethon > Phaethon aethereus. Next base: position 16,632,285 of record NC_138589.1, on the reverse strand, counting down.
GGAGTAGATTAACCCCAAAGGACTTCTGTAAAAATACATTTTAAATTGATCCTGCAGCAGAAATAGAAAATACAACATGGGATATGCTGCAACTCTGTTAGCATTTAATTTAAAATGGAACGTTTAGATACAAGCTAATGACAGCAAATTTGCTTTGTTCTGTCCCCCCACACAACACAAGGACTTTTTAAGGATACAGGACAAAAAAGTAGTATTTGTAATATGTATGTTTGGAATATACACACACACACTTCTCCTTTAATCTGTCTATTTTTTCATTGGTTACATTACCATTTTCCATGCACCTTTTAATTTTGCTACCGACTTAAACATTAAGGACACAAGCGATAGCCGATTAAGACCTATCTTTACAATCTGCAGTTCTCAAGTAACAGATAAAGCTTTATCAGCCCCGTCTTGGGAAGGCTCTCATTCATTTAGAAGATCAGACTTTAAATGTCTAAAGTATTTACGTTATAAACAGCAACATTATATGAATGTAAATCTTGTTCTTTGTCCGACCGTCCTCCCTTTAAGAGCAGCTGTTTCCCTTCATCCGGGAGAGGGGCTGCCTCTGCGGCTTGCCCGGGTTCCCCCTTCCTGGGGACACGGCCACCCCTCTCCTCCCGCGTCTGATCCCTGATCCCAGGGAGAGCTCCGGGGCTCCGAGACCTCCGAGCGTGACGGCGCGAGCTGGACAAGCTCTGGGATCCGGGGGAAGCAGCATGTCAGCAGGTTGATGAACTTGAATCCTGACATCATGAAGAATGCAAAGGTCTCCCTGTTAGACTAAACGAGACTACTTTGGGCACAGAAAATGTGCTACTCATACTTTATAAGCAGACACGTGCAGTCATATTTTCTTGCAGTTAATACAGCAGAGAAAACAGATTTCTACCTTCTGATGTTCGGAAACAGTTCACTCTCAATAGGGGAATAGTATGTGACAAATGTGCCAGACTTCTTTTTTTGTGGCAATATTGCTCTTTGCAAATGGCACACATCCAATCCAATTGAATGTAATAAAATGAAACAATCTGTGCCATCTTCAATGGGTTTAATCTATACCATGTTAATGAATCCTTAAACAGACGTGCATGATGTTTTCCTGAAATACATGTAGTTATACTGCGCTCAGTATACTTGTCAGCTTGAAAATAATTTCTGCTTGAGAGACCACCTGCTATCATCATTGTATTTAGAAGGAGCTCATATTTATTTGGAAAAGAGAAATAATAGTTAAATAAAGCGACTTCTCTTACCCAAGCAAGGACAGTAAAATGGCTTGGATCCTCTCTGCACACTCAGGGATTTTGTTTCCTCTTTCTTTTTCCTCTTTTTCCTTTGTACCAGCTGCTTCAAAAAACTTCTGGTATATTTGTACTAATACAGCAATAGGCAAATGCTGCTTATTATGAACTCCCAGTGTTTCCCCATTTCCTTTCCGTTAAACTAAAATATTAGAGAGTTGAAAAGATGAAGTGAGTTATGTTACAAGTTTCAGACATTATGCAATATGGGTTTCATTACACTGTATCATATAATTTTAGGTTATTAAACATGCCAGAAAAGCACATTTGGACTTGATGAAACACCCAACTATTAGAGTATACTGTATATTTTTTTTTTCTTCTCTTTAGAGTCTGAAAACAGAACAAAGAAATATAATGCTTCTACTCCCTAGCATTTATCTGCTGCAAAGACAGAGTAAATTAGATCAACCTCTCCTAAAAGACACCTAAAATAAACCATATCTTTCTGGCAAGTGCTATTAGCAAAAACACTACTTTTCACCCACAAGAGAATAAAATAATTAATCAATAAGCTTGTGAGAAACTGTATGAACACTAGACTACAATGTATAAAAGGACATAAAAAACGTTCAGCCACATAGCTCCAAAGTCAACAAACCGACCAACTACCTGTGCAACCTGAAGCACATGACTTGTCCAACTGACTGCTTGACGCTATCAGGACTATACTCCAGCTACATGTGAATTTATATGATTTTCTGGTTTAGTAACACAGGTGTAAAAGGGTGAAGTTCACCACCATGCAAAGGAATCATGAAATACAACTTTTACTCTTAAAGCAGTAACATTAAAAAAAGAGAGAAGGGAAAATTTACGTATCAGTTACTTGTGCGCTAATCTGGACTACCAACTTTCGAAAGTGAATTTTAGCAAGGCACAACAAGAGTTTTTCTTTTTCAAGAATAAGCACATTTAAAGCACATGGCTGGTCAAAATGTAATATGCAGATGATATGTTTGTGGTTTCTCAGTGTTAGTGTGTACTAGAACGTTATATAGTGCAGAAAACTGACTAAACCTATATTGGTTTGAACATGATCAGGTAAAAATAAGTTTTGCACTGCCGAGGGACCCGTAACAGTTACTAGCCACCAAACCCCAGATACTTATTCTTTTTCTTGACATATAACATCAATTTTATACCAGCTTGCCATTGTGATCAGGTTCATCTCATTGTATGTATGCATGATCTTCAGGGTTTTTTGTGGGAAAGCCCCTCCTACTTGACAGCAGAGGTTACAGGACTTAATAGATGTTAGATGATTCTACTTTCCAAGCAGTAGAATTTGCTCCCTATTTTATATCCTCATATTTGTGCATAACTTTAAAGGTGGAGAGAACTAACTCAATGTCCCAAAAAAGTTTCAGCTGGGAAGGATTCTGGCTTAATAGCCACAATTTTCCGTGGAACAGCAAACCACAGTGTCAACATGGTAGAGTCTATGTACCCTGTTGTTCTCGGATCAAACAATTTTACAACATGACAGAATTTTTATGCTTAGCATGAACACATTAACTGCAATAGGTTTTTTGGGGAAAACAGTTGTTGGGTTTTTTTTGTTTCTTAAGATGATGATTGCTTACCTCAATAACGGGTTGCTGCCACAACATGCTTTACATCAGGTTATCTTAAGAAACCACATGTAAGTGTCAGTTGTGTTACTGTTAAGCAGCATTTCTGATACAGCATGTCTGAGTAGCTGGACCTCCAAGACTTTGCTAATTTGTTTCCTGGTGTAATTCCAAGTGTTGGTTGTGAACCGAGAAATGCTTCGTCATCTTTTCTGTGGTGGTTGTTACAGAATCCTCCTGTGTTCAACGGTGAAAGTTGAGACTACTGAACACTCAAGCTGACTATATCTACATTTGCACAACTGGGAGTAATAGGTCTTATTTTTCAGGGACACATAAACCCAAATCTAAATCCACGTTTCTTCTGAGTCAAGGAAGAAGAGATTAAAAGCATCTGCAGAGCCATCAGGAGGTGACAACTGTGGATCATCACAACCCTGAGGACATCCCTGTGATGTTAAATTCTTTGCTAAGGGGTAGTAGACCATAAAAGATAGTGGGTTTATTTTCAGGATTCAGTATTGCAATGGATGAGAAGAAATCCCAAATTAAAAAAAAACAAAGTCAACTAATTTATGGAGACAAATAGAAACACAAAAAAATAAAAGGAAAAATACTGATAAATATTGTGAAGTTCTAAGATAAAGCCAAACACTCATATACGTTAACTTCTCAAACACTAAGTGATGGGACAGAAATCTTCTGTGATGTGGTTTTAGTAGATTTTGATAATCTTCTCTTCAGACGGGATTTAAAAGAAAAATAAAATGCTTTTTGTTGCATTTTCATGTTTCTATTACTATTCTGGTACAAACTAAACAGAAAAATTGTATAACCGTATAATATCTTGAAGAAGCCTTTTCAACATCACCAGCTGAATACGTACTTTTAAAAAGTTTGCTCCTACTAAATGCAAACCAAATTTCTCTTCCTTCCAAAGCTACAGTGATTACTCCTGCACACTGTTCCCTTCTGCATTCCCCAGTTTTTCTAGTCACCCGTAAATTCAGCGGCATAGCATCTTATTTCAGGAATTCTTTGAGATAGAGATTATTTCTAGTCAGGAATGACAGAAAGCATGTTGTACAGAACATTTCTGCATCAGTAATAGAATATTTTACAGAGAATAATTCATATTGTTTTAGATAGGAAAAAAAATTCTTAAGATTTTGATGAGAATGAACTAGAAGACACAATATTGGCAATGAGGGAAGTCCAGGCTGCCAGAGGTCAAAGGGGACAGTAAAAAAAAAATTGTTACAACCCAGAAAGCTTTGTGTAACATTCCCTCCAATACAAAAAAATAAAATTACATCAAATTATAATGCAACCTCTTCTAGAAACTAAAGTCAATTGATTTTCAATTCGTGGACACAAATATTCATCCAAGTCCCACTCATTTAAAGTGTGGCAGACTTAAAGATTATTTCTGTGGCTGTGTTAAATGTCTTGTTCAATTTACTTCAAAACTGTGCAAAGGAATGATAACTTGCAAAATCAGAGTAAGTTGGTGGGTGCTATACGTTCTATCAAAATGTGGGTTTAAATTATTTCAGAATCATAAAATCCTTCCATAGAGAGTCCTTTGAAACTGCAAATTAAATCTAGAGCTTCTCTGAACTGTATCCATTTTTACTAGAAGCATATATTTCCATGGGGGTTCATACCATCTTTTTTGTCTAGTTACACTAGCTAATAATGCAGTGAATTTGCAGTAATAGAGTAAATGTTATTTTGATGACATTACCTGATTAAATTAAAGATGACATTAAAAGGGCCATTTCAATAAGAATCAAAACCTCAAAAAGCAACTGTGGTTGAACACTCAGTCAGTCTTAAAAAGACAACACAATATTTCACTCATCTAAAGATTAGGGATGGACTGCAACATAAGCCCAGACGACATTTTACGTTAAAAAAGGTTAGTCTTCAAACTATGAAAACGTAGTGGTTTAGAACTTGTGTTTTCACAAGGGCACAATTTGAATCTATTCACATAAAAATGGTTCATACAGCAACAAACAAATATGCAGCAAGTAAAACTGAAGACAGAGGTTTGAGAACTGAAATCATATTTGCTGGCACAGTGACAATAAGCCACCAGAACCATAGGGGGGGGAAAAAAAAAAAAAAAAAAAAATCAAGGACAGAAGTATCTGTCACCTTCCTCACCACAGGATTTTACCAAATTGCTGAAATTATGAGAAACCCACTTATACCCACATATGGCAGAAGGGCACAGAACAGAAGAAAAAGAATTTTATGTGAGTTATAATTACTGGGAGTTCTCTGGTGCATATTACTAAAGAAGTTGTAAAATAAACTCCTCGTATGAGCTACACATTCGCATACATAAATCAAGCGACTGCTTGAAAATCCCTCAACTTAAGCTCTCAGAGATAGAATCTATCTAAAGAAACATTCCTGAAAAACGTGACTGTGTTATGGATTTAAGAAGCTTCGTGGGAAAAACGCTACAGAACTAAAGGCACGCAGCACTTGAGCCCCATCCTTCCCACAGCCAAAACACCAGGAGCGGCGACAGCTCTGCTCTCCACAAAGGAATTCATGGTCTCTGCGAAGTGGCAGGCTCAGGGCAGACAAGGACGATGCTGCAGAGCCCGCTTGCTACCAGAGCCACGCGTGGGAAGTCTGCTCTTCTCTGCAACCTCAGAGAGGCATCTCTGCGCTTTATAAATTGCGTGGTCAACGTGTGGGAGCACATGATGCCAGCGACTCCCCATTTGCTCCAAGGTTGTGCTGCCAAAGTTCAGTTCATAGTTGCATCCTGCTACAAAGTACATATATTTTGGAGACTTCCCCTCTCAGTATAAACACTCATAAACCTGAATTTTCACTTTCTTCATAGTCCCTGTTTTAGGTAAGATAAAGCCAATCCCACTGACAGCACATGAGGAGTAACCAGCTGATTCCGGGGGGCTGACCGTGGGCAAGCGTCCATCGGGAAGTGGCATGAGGTCAGGCCATCAGCAGAAACCTCCCAATTTCTGCAGCACTTACTAAAAATACAATTTAAGCCATATTAAGCTCCAAAACAAAAGCTTCAGGAAATATATACAAGCCAGGAAAACGTACACCTACAAAACACTTGTCAGACAAAAACCTTCATAAACTTGTAGGTTTGCAGGTGAATGCATCAATGCGAGAGAATTGGGGGGGTAAATTCAAGGTATGAGAACACAGTTACAAATAGCTGCCCCCATACTGCCAATGGAAAGGTGTCTTACCAAAAAACTGCCAAGGGTCAGCAGATGTGGTATTGAGACAAAATACTTGTAGTGTTCTAAATACTACTTCAAGACAATTATTTGCAAATACTGACTTTTTAGTGGATATTGCTGTATTGTATTCATGTTAATTACAATATATACACAAAAAAGGCACCAGTGGTAAAAAAAGCAGAGCGGGTATTGTTTGACACACTGGCATATAATTTATAAGTCACAAACTCTTAGGGCATGAATTGTTGAGGACATCGTAAATCTTACAGCTACTACATTACAACAATTATTATATATAAAGACATTCTGTCACAGACCTTGAAAACCATGAGCTTCTACTGTTGCTAGTTACTTGCTGTCAGGGGTTTGTTCTTTTATGTTCTACTGAAATTCAGACATTTGATGCCATGTTTCTCAAAATACTAAACAGTAAGTTTTAAAAATGATAGTCCCATCCAGTAAATCTAGTCATATACTTTAAAATAGACCTGCATGTATGGCATTGATTATGCAGATGATATTTGCACATGTGTATTTTCTGGTACTCAATGAAGTAAATAGCATCAAGTTTTTATTCCCATCACCATGATAAAGTTTTTGGTGAGGGGTTTCCATTAGAATCATCGGGAATAACACTCCTCATAAACCTAGCCGGTATACAAGCCATAAGCAATATTGCCCAATTCCAGTCGCTCTTCTTCAACTGTTACTGACGTATAATTTAGAATTTGAGAGCGAGATAATTTCTGATGACATAAGAAACAAAACTCTTTGGCGAATTCTCCAGTTTTTATTGAAACCTTAGTTTTAATACTGCCAAAATTATTTCAAACGCACTAATGAATTCAAAAAAATGATAGAAAGTTAAACCACAGGGTTTTCATTAATCACTGAAGCCAAGTACAAAAATTCAATATGAAAATGATGTATATATTTTCATGTTTCTTTTAAGGCACAACATAACTTTCAGATTAAATTCTTAAGTTTGTCAGTCTTTCTTGGACAATGAGTATACATCAAAAAATCAATTGACTGAATTATTGCTATGGTATTTTGCATCTACTTCACCAAGGGGGAAAAAAAAAATATATATATATAATTAAATGTAGTAAAGACTGCACAGCACTTCTGTCTACCAATACCACATGCACAAGGGTTATTCGCTCCAGCTCCTAGATCATGTACTAAGGATGACATTAAGCAATTCTAAAGACAGAGCAACAGACTTCCAGAAAGGGCATCCTCGTTTCACTGAGCAGCCCAGCACTCACAGAACAGGCCTCTGGGACACATTTAAGAGAGCCCTCAGTTAATGAGTATGTGTCCAGCTCAGAAGGGTTACCATGCCCCAATTAAAATTTTGACATACAGCTGCCAATGGTAGAGCAAGCATACAAACTTTGTTATACCTATCCATACTCTAAGGTAAACCACTTTTTAAACATAAAAATCTATCTCCCAAATGACAGTTGACGAAGAGGGGTGAAATATTGTCACTAGCATAACTGAGTGAAAAACGTTGAGATATGGTTCAGAAAATATTTATATCTATTTTGGGGGAGACTAAGTTCACCTTTGTGATTAAGAAAACTGCTGCACTAGACTGAAACAAAATATTTTGTTAGGTCATCATATGCCACAGACATTCATATACCTTGAAACGTGTCTTTAGATCAGACCATTAGTAATCACAAGCTAAATAAACAGGTTGAGAAAAAAAAACCTAAAGAATTTTGCAGGGTTGGTACTAAACTGCATTTTCCTTATGCCTAGAAAATCCAACCGAGCATCACATAAGATCTGAAAAAACCACAATCACGCTTTCAAGCGGAAGAGGGTATTATCTTGAATTGGACAGATAATGTCAGGAAGAAGCCATCTGATTCAACACTAGGTTATTTAAACTGTTTTTCCCCTTACAAGATGAGTTGTCACTGTTCCTCACATTCTTGGCTGCAACTCTTGTTACTAATGCCTTTACCAGGTCCAATTGGCCTATCTCATCATCTTGGTGAATGGTAGCTGACATTCAGAAACAGCCCAGGAGCACCAGTCACCCTTTTTATTAGTAAACAGCACCTGAGAGGGAAGTATCTAGTCTATACATTTCTACTGATATTCCCCAAAAGGTCATCCAAAAGGTACTGTTAGTACTGCAGGTCAGTCAAACACCTTGCACGTCCTCCAGATAGAGTAAAGCAAGGGTTGGAAAAGGGGATTAGAACAATAGGAATGTGTTCAGCTGTGAAATTAAAAATAGGACAGCATGACATGCAACATTATGTGTTGAGCTGAGTCAAAACCAGTAATTAGGCTAAGCTAAAATACGAACATACTTGTAATCAGAACAAATGTGTGTTTTGTGTCCATTGCATTCACTCATAACAAAATTGGTTTCCTACCCACCCCAAAGCACCTCATTACCCTCCCCATGTCCTCAATCCCATCTGCGGTGCCTCTAGTCCCTCCTATATCTTCTAAGCACTATATTTCTGCCTTCCCTTGGAGTCCCTATAGGGTCACCTCCCCAGGTGCCCTTAGCTCCTCCATTTCTTTACCTTCATGTTGTCCTGACAGCTGGGCAGGAGGTAACCCTTGCTGTGGCCAGCCTGGAGCTATGCCTCTGCTGTCCGGCTGGCCAGGGCACACATGCCAACTGGCAACCAGTAGCTACTCAGCAGATGTAGAAGCTGATTTTTTTCCTACCTTTTCTGCAGCAGGAGCACTAATTTGAGCCTGTCTTCTGCTTACCTGCCAGCTTTCTGTAATTCAGGAGGCACTCAGCTATCTTGAGATTTCAGACCTATTTGGTTGAAGCTAGCCTGAGTTCAAAAGTTAGTGGGAGGCACCGACTGACAGACATGTACGCAAACTAAAGCATAAGCATGAAAACACAAGACCAGTTCTGTCATAAGAGCAGATGTTAATAAATAGCACCACAGCAGCAGGTTCCAGGCTGCAAGTATGGTGAAGAAGTGCACACAAGCAATGTATCGTTCATCTAAATAGTCATTTGCAGCATTGCTATAGACCTGAGGCATGTGTTTGTGTACACATGGGTGCACATTTAAACTCAAAATAAATTGTCCGTCCCCGAAAAATGCAGTGGATACATCGTGACCACAGACAGACAGGAAGACAATAGGTAACTTAGAAAATTTTTTTTTTTTTTTTTTAAGCGAAACAACCTAATGAAAACCCACAAGATCAGAGTGTTTAAGTGACTACCCATTTCCCCTGCCACATTCTGAAAAACAGCAGACTATTCTTTCCTTTGACTTCTTGCAGCTTGTCCTTGGTCACAAAACTGTAACCTAAGAAAAAAAATATTTAATTGCTAGTGTTTTGTCAATGACATGATTATATATCCACTGCAAGGTAAATCAACCTGAACTTTGCCAGAGAGCAATGCCCTCAAATGATTGTGAAAGCAGCCTAACATGTTATTTTTGGGACACTTTCTATATACTTGACTTTTATAGATCTGAAATTAGGTTTTCAATTTAGCGTACACAGAAAGTAAAAACTGTTATAAATAGTCAATAGGTGAAACATCATTCTTTACAGTGCCAAAGACTGTAGGATATGAGGCAGACCAATTACTACACTGAGCAATGCGAAGTATTATCCGCTGGCTTTATTATAATAACAGGTTATCTGATTACAGCCTGTGTTTTCTGGCCTCAGCACAGACTACATTCTCCCACGCCACTGGTGGTACATTTTAGAAATCCATTAACAGCCAATTCACCCAGGAAACTTGAGATTTCTGTATTGAAGCATGAAAATTAACATTCCTCATGCGAACGTCCAGTTGGAGCAGCTGTGCTCAATGTGTGCTTAATAGCACCTCCCAAAAGAAAGGGAACACCTTTTTACTCTCATCTGAACTTAAAGTAAAAATCCTCAATGCACCTGTCCTTCAGACAGACACAGAAATTTAGCTATAGAGTAAGACATAAATGCAGGAGACTTCTCCCCCTGCCCCCTTTTTTCTTTTAAATTTTGAAGCTAATGACAATGTTTCTGTCTTCACTGCTTCGAGCACAGGCAAGAAGTAAAAAAAAAATTAAGCAGCTTGAGAAAAATATGGTATTTATCAAACTCATTTGCTGGGTATGAAAGCTGGCATCCCGATTTCTTATTTCATTGGACTTTTTTCACTTCTTTGATAGATAACTAAAATATTTAACAGAAGGCTAATTTGTTGTCCTGTCTATCGGAAAGCCTAATTTTAAGTAGTGATTAGAAGTTATTTGGGCTTTGAACCCCAGAAAGACTCCTCCTGGCAGATCCACAGTCCAACAGCAATCATATAACCTTGCTTTGGTATGTCAGGTTTCACAGACACGGCGCGAATTTCTATAAAATGCCCCGATATTGGTCAAGGAAGACAAGTATCACAGCAAAGAAATGCAACTTCAGGATCAAAAAAGAGGCCTCTGCAAAATTTTGACCATGAAATAGGGGTTTAAAAAGTTACGGTTTCTGAGGGTCATTGGAGGGAAGCAGAAGCAACAGTAGTAACAAAAGTAGTAAATACAGGATGGTATTGCTGAGCACTGCTTGGAATTGCTTGAAGTAGCTTGCTTTTTACAATTCACTTAAATAGAAGTAACCCAAAGCCAGATTCTTGGGATTGTACCAACCTAAACGTCTTCATAATATTACCTTTTCCCATAAGCTGTTACTTCACTTTCCCACAAGAATGGTACGTGATTACAAATGAAAGACAATGTGGTCCCATCTTGAATGGGAAGTGAGCTGTGTCCTGCAGTTATAATTAGGGAGGGCAGTGGCCCATTAAATCTTTTCACCAGGAAAAGAGCCACATCATAAAAATATCTGCAGTCCTGATGTATATGGTGTACTGTTTTATAATCAATATTCATTCATAACACTCTATAAATGGGCATTTTGTAACCTGATGCTGAATTTAAAATGTATTTTGTTTAAAAAAAAAAAGATGGTTTTGAGGGTAATCAAGGACAAAGGACAGTAGGAGTTTAGAGCTTCTCTGCTGATATAAGCCAGCATAACATGGATGACCAGCAAGAAGCTTTTCTGTTTACCTGAAATGTACCAAAACCTTCAACTGGCCTTCACTGTGTAAAGTGTTAGAGAGGAGATCCAGCGTCTTTGAGCTAAATTAGGTCAATATTATATGCAGGACAGGATTTTATGAGGGTAGGGGCAGAAAGCTGTCACTTTCTTTTAATTTCAATAAACCATACACAGCATCTTTTAAAAATTAACTAGCTCATAAAAGTTCATCAGTCCTGAATTGTAATTAATTTCCATGTGCAGAAAGATCGTTTGCCCATAGGTGTTGCTTACTCATTTAAATCAGAGCCACTGCAGCTACCTGACAATTTATTAAAACAGTTCTTGATGAATCCTAGCCTTATTTAACAGCTTTAAAACACTGAAGCATTAAAAGAAAATGGCGATACCCATATACTAACACAGGTAAAATTGCTATCTGCCACTCATTGAGTAGGTGTTGAGGTAGAACAGTACACACAGAATTCCTGATCTCGGCTACAGCATAAAGATCTTCAAAGCCTGACACTAGTGTAGAAACAAAATTCACACATGGTGCCCTCATAATGGATGTCAAAAGAAAAAAAAAAAGGCAAATATACTATACAAACACCTTAAAACAAGGGTGACAGTACTTGTGTCTCCTTATCCAGGTGAACCATTTTTATCCATTATATACACTATTGTTGAACACCTGAGCTCAGTGAGAAACACAAGTCTTCTGCTGTAATGACATAACAAATATTACTATATATCATGTCTTTAAAGAAATCTACAGAAAAAGAGATTGCATTATTTCCCACAAGAAACTGCTATCTGTATTCAACAAGCTCCTATACAACCTTCCCACAAGCTGTGGGAGAGAGCGTGTGTTTTTTCAGCCATGATCACCTCCTGTTTACTCATTAAAAAATACAACGTGGCATATTGCTGAATTTTATGCCACTTACAGCTTTAATACACGTTTTTTGCATGGCTGATAAAATGCACCTTCTCTCCCTCCTAGCATACCTATGTGCTCAGTGAACACAGGAGTGGAACCCCAAGCCCCACAGGAGTAGTGCCCGTGAGCAGGTAAGCTTACACTCCCGGTAATAGTTTCTTAGCCCTCAGCAAAATACACTTTCACAGGAACAGGTTCTCCTAAACCCTGTAGAAAGTCAACCTCTAAACTGCCAAGCCTTCAGATTCAGGGTTCAGATACCCACATATGTAACTGGAGCCTCCAAACTATAAAGTTCAAAGCTTTCGTATCTTTCCAAACCGGATCCAAGCAGGGCTCATTACATCTAAACAACAGTGTCTGCAGAAATTTCAGGAATAAATAGTGAGTTTGACCTTGACTTGATCTCTCAGTTTCCACTGCAGAGGAAGCTCTGAGCTTCATGTTGGCAGCGATAGGCTTCCCTCATCTATGCTCTGGTCTTAATAAAGGGTTTTGTAAGCACATCCAAGGGAAAAAAAAAATTGTAATGTCTATAAGGAAATAAAAAGATTTCATTCAGTCTTCTATGAATTACAAATTAAAAAATTACAGAAGAGTAGTATTGTTTTAAATTCCATAAAAAAAATGAGATACTAAAAATACCAAGCCACTCACTTCTTTCCCCCCATTCACATGTCCAAAACAACAAAAAAAAGCCAGATAGTCAATTCAAGCGTTTGAAGTTTAAGAAATAGCATCCCTTGCCTTGCTACAGTCTACCCTTTGTTTTCAGTATGACATGCTTCCAGTGGGGTATAAACATATGGAAGGGTGTAATAGAAAAAAGTTTATTTTAACACAGATACACAAGGAAGCAGAATTAAACTGGTACAGGCCAGCATGAGGTCTGACCTTTCCCAACTTTTTGAGTACTGGGGGTCTCAAATTAGCAATTATTTAATGTAATACTATTTGTTAAAATGTCTAGATAATGTTCTGAATTTAATGCCCACTTCAATATTCCATTGATGCTTTCTTTTGTTCTATTCTTAGACACAGGCAATTTTGCTTCACTACCATCACCTTTATCTATCAATTCCGGTCAAAACATGTTTCCCCAAATCAAGGCCTTTCTCCCTGGCTCATTACAGGTAATGACAAGTTGCTATCTCTGAGCGTTCTCAAAAGTTCCCTCTCCAGAGCAAACGGATGATTTCAAAGTACCCACACAAATAATACTCTGTAATAAATGTTGACTTTTCACATCAGGCTAGTTACAGGTTTAATAGAGACCTGCATTTATCCCAAGTGGCATCAGACTCACTGGTAAAATTATTGCAATATTGCGTTGTGAAAATACAGAAAAAATACTGACAACACAGAAAGAACCCTCTTCCCACCCAGTACAATATATAGAAGTTGGCGAGTTCAAAAGGCAGAGACAGTTTTATTAATGCAGCAAAAATTGGGTCTGAGTTTAAGAAGCAAAAATACCCACAGAATAGCACTAACCCAACCAGCCTGAAAAAAAAAAGTTTTTGTCTGTACTTTAACTCCTCTTCCCAGTTGACCTCCTGCTACATAGTGAGGCAGAGAATGCCCTGCTATATTGGAAGTATATAAGAAATAGTTGGCTTCCTACCCAAACTAGAAAACTGAGGGTCAGAGTGTCCCCCCAGCTAAACAAAGGTAAGGTAAAAATTCATATTGTAAAGCTTGTTCTGAAATTTTGTTCGGTTTTGTTGTAATTGTAACATAAAAAAGCCCTAATTATTAGGGAAGAACACACACAAACAGGATTCTCCTCCCCCCCATCCCAAGATCACATTGTGGAAGATGCAAATACAATATATGGCAGAAAAAACAAATGCACTGTTTTCCAAGTGCTCTCCCCTATGGTAGGATAATGCCATTTGAAGTGGTCCATTTCATAAGTCTGTCCTCCTCATCCCTAGTTGCATACAGGGCTACTATGAGCTCCTGAATCCAATAATGTTTTCAGCCTCTATTGACAAAAAAGGACTTTGTTTGGAGCGAGGTAATGATGCGGTTACAGAGGAGCAGCGGCTAAAGCTCGGTCTCAGGGGCTTTCGTCGGCATAGCCATACAGCTGCAAAGAAGAGGCAACTAGCACAAACAGAAAGAAGAAATAATCAACACACGCTACATCCCTGACGTGTTTTCAGTGCTCGTGGCATTAATTACAATGTGTGCCTAACCCTCTGCACTACCACATAACCAAATGTTTTGCCTGAATTTTCTCTTCATCGCCACAATAGATTTATCACTGGGAACCCAGCTATTTCCTACTCATCTGTCCACTACCCCAGTATATCTGCTTGTTTATCTATCTGCAAGAAGGCTTCCAGAAGATGTTTCTGTGCCAAACGTGGTGGTTGGTGTAGATAGGGACTAATCATAAACGCAACTGAAATTCATTGTACTGATTTTTTTATGTTGCAAACAATGGCAAAGGGTAGAGAGGAAAATACTTACTATCCTCAATGTTATGGAAAAGTTTGGAGCTGGGACTGGAAACCATTAGAAGCAATGCTTGGAGAATGGGAGTACAGGGAAATCAAGAGGCAAAATATGAGACGAAAATGTTTCTGGGAACATTGACACAAAAATGCAGCCAACAAATTTTTAAAAGAGTTTTTATGTTATTAGTACTATTCAGGAATGAGGAGCTCAAAGCCCCACACGTTTCTCATTTCACTTTGGAAGATACGGTTGTCGTGCTCATTTTGCCATTTCTGACACTGAACAGTAGCAAAGCAAATGTCTTTAGAGACAATTCGGCATATATCAGTCAATTTTAGATACCAGCTTCGTTTACGCTTGTGTTAGGGAGCCGAAAGCTCTGCACCAGCAGTACGTTCACAGATTTCACGAGTTAAATTCGGCAGACTTCTCATCCTACTGACGTGAAATCTAGTGTTCTGACCAAATTTCACTCAGTGTTTGAGCAATGCCATTTTTCTACACTTTGCTACCCAGTTTCCAAGGCTGATGAATGGCCTTTGTAGAACACGAAATTTCCATGGCTTTGGCAAGAACTTTACAAACTATATACATGTTTTGAACTGTCACTTTGAGGTCTTAATTTACATACTTTGACTTGTGCATGAAAAGCAATTTCAAGGTCAGCTTCTTTGAAGAAATACTAGGTAACTCCATTAAAAGTCTACTGGCACTTTGCATATTTATTTTTCTTCCCTATAGTATGCATGGGATCTCATAAATCAGGATAAACAAACATCAGAGGTCACATATAGAAATACACTGTGCACACCTACACACAGCAGCACAAAGGTATACCGCAAATACCCAATTGCCTCAAGAGTAACAGCAAAGAAACATTGCTCCCTAAAACTGTATTTATTTCCAAGGGTACAAGGTTGTGACGGATTGGAAAAAAACACACCTACAGTCCTTGCACATTTGTGGAAGTCACAATCTGTCACGATACGTGGAGCCCAAACCGTGCCTATAGCGCAAATTATGCAAGAAAACAAAAATAAGCCAAACATAGGAAATCATAAAACAACAACAAACCCACAAGGTGCTTCCAGCCATCACCTCTCTCTAAAGAGCTAAGATTTTATCAGAGATTGTGAAAGTCTCATTGCAAACATTTACTAGATTAGATTCTGAATTCTTCTGGAAACGCAATCAGGTTGTATTGCCTTATCAATGCCGCTCGTCGCCTCCAGGATTGCTGCCTTTGCTGTTCACATCTCATCCTTGCAGAACCATATCGCTCTTGGAAGCGAGGGGAAAACCCCAAAACTCATTACAGTCATGAGTTTTTATGTCACACCTGAGGCAACAGATTGCAGGAACGGAATTCCGAAACGCAGCAGAGCTATGAAAGCAGCATTGCTAAAACAATGGCTATGAGAGCACCAAAACTAATTAATTTAGACAGGAGAGAGGCCTGCTTTGCACCAAGCTCGGCGACACAGACCGTAAAACACCATCCTGTGCTGCCAGATAGCATAGTAAGGTAGCAACTCCAGGCAAAACGGCTCTTTTACCATTTTGGTTTTTCTTGAAGGCTGCAGCCATGTGAATAACATGGGATAGGAACACTGTATTTAGGGAACTGTTAAAAAACACTCCATTTTGAACTTGATTTTTGCAAGTGGATCTGTTAAAAAAAGAAGTCTGCCATTTGTTGGAGCACCAACAGTATCAAGCCATTATTACATTTAATTGTAGAAGATAGGTCCTGAAACGGGAAAAACAGCATCAAGGTTTTTTCATATGATGCTATGATTATACAGAAATTTTTAAAAAAATGGTCTTCGGCTTTGCTGAAGTATATCAATCGCTTGGTCAATTGTGTGCATGGAGGTTTGTAAAGTTGATTGCTCTAAAAAAACCCAAACCCAAAAATCTTTTAATTTTTTGTGTTAAAACCTGCTTTTTCAGGGGGAATCATGGGGGCTTTTTTTGGTTTCTGGGTCAAAACTACCAGCATCCAAGATGTCAGGAAAGGACTCTGAATATCAGAGTGTAAAATCTTAAACTTCACTTACTGGAAAAAGTTACAGCCCACTGTTGATGCCACCCCCAGTTGTGGAAGGCAGAAAGGAGCATTAACTGTGGTGTCTATGGACAGTAATGGAGACTTATAATTATTTCATGAGAAATAATCTCCCGTTATGAACTACAGACCAAAGTCAGGCCTTCCCCTTTGTGCACGGTTGTAAGTTTGGATGGGACGATGCTCCTGGTTTCCCTGCCTCAAAGCGAGTAGGCTGCGATACACACACTGCCCTGATCATCCCGACCGACAAACTCTAGGCCTCAAATAGTGATTTGATGTTCATAATGATGACCTAGGACAGGTCTGTCATAAGCCAAGAGGTTTATGGCCCCAAAGAACAATAGTGGGGATAAGAGGGGCATGCTACTGGACAGTAGTTTATCACTACAAGTAACTCTCCATCGTCCAAATTACCATGCTCCAGTAAACATACTGTCTCCTTTTTGACCGAGTCAAGATGAAGAAAGGCTAGTCCACGACTTGGCACGGAGTAAGGCATGAGAGAATGAGCAAGCTGAGGATCAATACAAAGAAAATAGAGGTGACGTTAATTGCTTGGAGCATTAATAGACCATGTGAGAGTCAAAGCTAGCTTAGTTTTGAAAACCAAGGGTGTTCACCTGCCGTTTGTGATTTGGTTTTGCTGGAACGGCCACAAATGTCACTTGTGTCCGTTGAGATCTGCACAGCCTAAGACCAGGCTCTGACAGAGAGATGGTAGCAGAAGGTTTCCCTGGGGTGTTCTGCAGGGGATGAATGCAGCATTAGGCACCCCAGGATGCAAGAGATGTGTTACTCGTACCGCATTTTTGTTCAATCGTTTTTAAAACTTGGCAACACGCTCAGTGCCTCTTGATGGGTTCATTGTAGTTATTCTAAACTTAAAACCACCACCAAACCCCTCCAAATCTAAATATATAAACCTTCAGTTTTAAAAGCATATTTTTCCAAGGTTGCTCCTACTCTTGATCTTTTACTCAGGATTAATCACACCTAGACCACAGCTTCAGTATTTTTCTTTCAAGATCAGCGATTGCTGGACACTTTATGATTCTGAAAGAATAATAAAAAAAGAAAACTTCTATAGGAAAGTTCTGTGCTGGCAAGACCAGACTTGGAGCCTCAGCACTTGCAAATGGCCTCCGAGAGCCGCCGGTAGTTGTTGACTAGTAAAGATTGAAGTAGTTTTGTTGCTCCTGCTGCAAACACTTACCTTCTGAATCCTCTTGCTAATGAAATCAGCTGGCAGCCCTTCAGTTCAGTTTAGCTAGCAAAGCACAGGCTCTGTGCAGCCATGGTGCTTGGGCCCCAGCTCACCTCCTCTCTACCATGGTAGTATATTTATTTTAACATTTGACAGTATCTATCAGATTTTAGAGAGCTTGTTTAATGACCTTTTCCAAAGTCTTCCATTCATTTCTTCAGTTTCTCACTTTCTCTCCCTTTTTCTTTTTAAAATAAATTACGGTTATAAAAACAAAGCCAGCAGAAGGGAAAATATTCAATACCTAGCAACTGAAAATTTGAGTATTTGCTTTTTATGGGGCACTGGAGTCTCCTAAAATACAGAACTGCTAGAAAACTTAAATGCTGAGGACAAAAAAAGTTCACTCAGTGGCTATGTAAATACACTACAATTTTGAATAGCTTTGAAAAATAATTTAAATACTTGTGTTTCAATTTATGGTCTTAAAATGCCTGAAAAAACACATTCCTACTTTTTAAATGGGTTTTTTTAAGTGAGTCTTAAATACACTTTGATTATTTCCATTCTTGACATTATGCCTACTCAGGTATTTTGTACAGCAATTTGAAAGCAGAAAGGCAATTCCTAGCAATACCAACAGGTATGTATTGATTTAACAAACACCTCCTCTTAAAGATGCACTTTCTTCTTCTCACGGATAAGAAAATGTGAATTTAAACTGAATAAAGCCAAAAGCTAAAACACATTGTCTGTAATGATTTCTTTGATGGAGAAAGCTGAGGTTCAAGTTCATTATCTTGGTATTTTCAGAGGAGTTTGCCTGCAGCGCTTAGGAACAACATTTAACTGAATTTTATATGTGAATATTAAAGAAACAGTAATGCACAGGTATAAAATAAGTGATCAAACTGAAAGTAAAGTGTACAGCTTTCTCCCTGTTAGCCTACACTGTTGTTACCTTTTCAGAAGATGTCAAAACCTTTTCTCAGGAATTCTCATTTTTCATACATTTTGGAAGCAGGTGCAATTACTTTAACAGCTCTCTGTAGCACTAAGCCATCTGTAGCAAAATTGGTTATTTACTTCAAAGCAAGACGACTTTGAAGGCAGGAGGAAACAGCAGGCAGAAGCAGAGGTCCAGAGACACTGCTACTATACTTCTGGGTTTAATGAAACACAAATATAAAGAATATTTTATGTAAATTTCTATAGTCAAAGGACCAAATGCATTTCTAGGCATATAGACAGTTAGCCAGAGCGATTAGCATGCTCTTCGATTGGCGCGTTAGTGTAAAACACAACCTGGAATCGCATACCCACAGTCATCATGTTACTCCACCCAAGTCCGGATACTGACTCGGTTCTAAGCACATGCCCCTGATCTCTTAAAACTCAGACCCGCACGAAAAATAGCCCGAAGCACAAGCCTCGCAATACCCAGGAAGACACGTCCACCAGCACGTGCGGCGCGGGCCCAGCGCGAAGGGTGCCGAAAGGTGCGTGGGGAAAAGGGATGGCACCGGAGCGAGGACTGCATCGGAAGGCACACGACTCGCAGAAATCCGCTTGGAAATTGGACACAAAATTCTGTTACGTTTCAAACATTTATGTGCGTCCTCCCCTTTTCCTCCTCCTTCCCCTCCTGCTCTTAAATTTTTCAGCTCTTCAAGGAAACAGAGCCCCGTGTTGCCGGGTCCCTCCTGGAGTCGTGGCGGCACAGCTAAGTCGACACCTGCCAGTCTGTAGACTGTACTTTCAAGGGTTTTTAAAACAAATAAAAACAAGCTAGGGAACGAAAAAAAAATTTGTCCCAGGCTCAAATTCAAAACACTTTGTGAGAGTCAGAGTTCTATGTTAGCAAAGTTGAACGTGGCAGAACACAGTCCGGCAAGCAAGGAACTGCATCGTTTACACCAAAGGCTGCAGTGGCCCGTGCGCAAGGGATGTTCAGGTGCTGTGAAGTGTTCACATTTATTTTCCTTTAGCAGAATGGGAACAAGTTACACCTGGATTTGGCTAGTGTAAGTGAAGCATGCACCCCCTCGTACTGGTCTGCAGAACTGGTGTCCCTGCTTCTAACTAGCAGGGCCACTATGTCCCAGGTCCCCTCCTGGGTCTGACCCAGCTGTCTCAAACCCAGATCTTCCTCTCGGAGCTGCATCTCTATTTTGATTACTGATATATGCTTTGAAGATGTGCATTAAGATTTGAAGAAATAAAAGAGCCCCCACATGGCTGTGTTAAACTGGGGTAAGAAGAAATACAAAGAAGGTGACAAATATTATAATCACGCAGAGGCTATAGAAAAAGATTAACATATTTCATGGAGGTTTACAGCACTTGTTTTACGACTGAGCCGTCCACAAATACACATCTGCACGTCAGATGTGCAAGAAAAGCCACTATGATGGTACTTTTTCCTCAGTTTTTATACCTGCACATTGTTGACTGATTTTTACACAAAGGTAATTACATTACATAATTTGCTGTGGCCTTTCTACAAGTTGAACATCAACCCAAACAATGTTATCTAGTCTGATCACTTCATAAACTGGTATCTAGGATACCAAAATAGAGAAGATAATTAAAATAACACACCTGTATCTATGATAATTGGTGCCCCCAATGTTTAGGCCCCTTATCTTCTATGATATAATTTACAGCATTTTCCTCTCAATACCATTGTAATTACTCAGCGAACACAGACATTCCCTTTCAACAGCAAAACACACTTTTACCGTGTTTTACTGCAGCTGAAAAGGAAGCATACACGGAGTCTTGGACTCAGTTACTCAAGCTTAACCATAGTCTAGTATCAAAGGAAGCAAAGTAGAAAATGTATATGCTGGCATCCCGCCGTGCATTGCCACACTTTTTATCAAGGAACAGCCTTATTTTGTTAGGATCATAGAAGAGGCTTCAGCTTGACACACCAACATGCCTAGGCAGCCACGGAGTCAGGAATATTCTTGTAGGATAGTGCAGTGAAGAACCTAATTGTTAGCTAGACGCAAAGTTATCTTGAAATTTTTCTCCATCACTTCTGCGTTCAGAGTTCAGTTCCTAATGACACCTGCCAGGTCAGGAGTAATCACTCCTGTGGGTCACACTCCGACAGTCACACCACGGGAGCAAAAGCCCAGCAGGGCCAGCGTTCGGGTGATGGGGACGTGCCTTCTGCACCATGCTCCAAGGCCTCCGCTAAACCTGGAGGCCACCCCCTCACCCCGGAAAGAGTCAGCAATGCCAAAACGAAGCATACGTGAACATGTCCGATACATAGGATGGGAGCTCAACACCCGTAACACCACTCAGGTGCCACTAAGGCATCAGGGGACGGTTTTGTTTCGCATCTAGAAAGCGTGCGACTGCTGAAACCCCGAGCTCTTACTCCAGCGACAGAGAGCCTCACCGCGCAGGCGTACAGCGACAGCGTAGCATTGGTAAGACGGGCCAAAGAAATTGAAGTGTCACATGGGAATTTAGGAACCCAGCTCATGGTTCCAAGATGCAGCTACAAGGAACGATTAAGATGCTAATATTTAACAGATTTGTACAGTACTAGGATTTTCTAAAGGGAGAGCAGAAATCGGAGTTTGAGGAGATGCTTTACAGAACCAAACACACACTAAGCAAACGCTGCTGACAACCAAGCTGCTCCCAGCAAGATCAGAACAGAGGTTTATTCTTCCTTTATCAGATTTGCCTTCCAAGTCTCCTTAGAGCAAAAGCACCAACACATACACACAGCAGTCATCTTTAAAACTCAGGTCTCTTCACTAAGATCTCCTCTGGAAAAAAAAGGCAAGGAGCTTTTTTTTTTTTTTTTTCTTTTGAAAGAGATACTCTTCTGTCCCCATGCCTTGCAAAGAGATTTGTCACAGGTTTCCCCTCATGCCCTGAAGGTGAACATGGGGTATGGTCATGCTCTCCTTGTTTAGGGCATAAAGTTGAAATACAGCCATAATCTGCCTGCCACAAGGAAGAGGAGGGGAAAAATACCAAAAAAAAAAAAAAAAAAAAAAAATCAAGATGCAAACACTAACTCTCATTTTCTTAAATAATCCTTCTAGTACCTTAGCTGGACTGAATGGTTTGATACTAAACCAGACATATCTTGTTCAGTCTATCAACTCTGCACAGTTAAAAAATAAAGAGTTCATAAATTATGCACTTACTTAACGCTGTTTCTCAAACTTCTAAAATTCTGTCTAAACCTAAATACTTCCAAACCCTTCTGAAATTGAAATGGCAAGAATTAAACTAGAACTCTCAGCAACAGTGTTAATCAGTGAAGGAAAGCAGTAAAACAAATTACACTTTTTTTGCTTCCTGTATGTATCCATTTCCACATAGCACATTTCTGCAGATAATGCCCGTTCAAAAAGCTGCGTTTTTCCTCCAGAGCTGAGTATTCTCATTGTAAGGTTTAAAAACAAGAAAATCCTTGCTTTTTTTTTTTAAACAAGAAAACATAGTTCTTCAAAAATTACTGAAATACTCTTTTATTACCCCTCTGCTAAAAAGCGTTAAGTGGAGATCTGTCTGGAAACATGGCCTATTTGTCAAGCTGTAGTAATCAGATTTAGACATCTGGATGAAAACAAGAGAGGAAAAAAAGAAGGAAGGGGCTACGAGGAGGAGAATATGAATGAGACAGAGCAGGCATGAAGGAAAACTTCATTCTCCCACAATTAAACAACAACAACATAAAACAAAAGTAAACCATGTTCACTATAACTGGGGACAATGCTAGCATGGTTTGAAAGTCAGTGAAGAGTAATTGTACATGCTTTTGTTAATATGTTCCACTAGGATTTCTCCGAGTACTAGAAGCTGCTCACTGGTTTTGCATAATAAAGCCAAACTGAGATCAGACACAACAAAACTGCATTATTCCCACACGTATTTCAGTAAAGAAGTCAGAAAGTGCTCTTTGGAATTACTACCATGATCAGCATAGAAGGATTTACGGACATAAAGCTAAAAGAATGCATCACCAACACTATGTCTCCTTCATTTTCTTCCCAGAACAACTAACTTTCAAAGGAGGAATCGCAAAGATTAGTTGCATGGAGCCCTGATCAGAACAAAGACTTTTATCACATCATTTCATTTAGAATTCTATCAGATTTGCTGAATTCTTGAAACACGGTTGATATGCACTAAATGGAAGAGATAAGTAAGCTGAAAGTGCTCCAAAAAAACCTGCATATAGTTTTTCCAAGGCCACGTTAAAATTTACTTCTGCAGCAGATGCCCAAAGAGTCTTTTGATGTTAAGAGCTACCTGGGATAGGTACATCTATATGCTACAAACCTTTTTACATCAAGCACGAAACCACTTTCCTATTACCTAATTTTACCACACTATCCCCAGCAAAATAACTGCCTCCATATTTACCCCGAGCCTCCCTCACAATACTTAGGGGGGGCTTTGTCTCTATTTTTGTTATGATAAAAACACAAACCAAAACCACAATCTCCATCTTGAGCTATTTATGAAGTCTCTAAGTGTCTCAAGGGTCTAGCTCTCAGAGGAAGAGGAGAAACCTCCAGACATACCAGATTCTACATATCTAGGTCTGTTTTATCACTTGACCCTAAAAAGTAAGCAGTGATGAGAAAGGACACGTACACATACCAAGACCTTTATTTAAATCATCTTTCCCACTTCAGCAACCTGGGAAAAGCAGCAATTTATTTTTTTTAATATATATATACACACACTTTGGCTGCAGATAATAAAAGGATATTTCCCATCACGGGAAAGATGGAATTTCTTTCTTTAATCTCCTCCTCTTGAAGCAAGCAATGTCACCTTAAAGTGTCAGGTGGAATTTATTTCACTAAGCTAACAATGCTCATTTCCTCACCCTGTTGTTCCTTTAAGCTTTGAGTCTACACATAGATGTTTCTGAAATGTTGTTCATTTTAAACATATGGAGTGAAGGGAAGAGGAGGAATAGACAAACTTATCTCAGCAGAACATCTTTATAGAAGCATGTGCCCCCGAAGAAGAAAGGCTTTATGCTTATAATTTCATTCAATATTTCATTTCAAATATTTGAATAATGGGCTTTACAGAATATATTGTTGATACTAACTGAACTTTATAACTAATAAAACCTTCTTACTGAGCTTCGTTATTTACATCTAGAATCCGCAGTGTCTCTTACAAATATTAAGCATAGCTAATTATACACAGTAAATAACCCCAGCTTTCATGCCTCCCCATATATCATTTTGCTAAATATTAATCACAGCCTTAAGCTGTCTAACAAGCTCCTAAAAGCATGACATTACCACAGAGATCCCCCGCTCTAAAGAGCCTCAAACTATCCATCAACATCCCTTTCATACGAAGGGCCGATTAAAACTTCCCGGCACAGGCTTTTATTCGTTCACGTGTTGGGTCTCCCTCTTCCCAGGCAACCCAGCCACGACAGCCCGGCGCAGCGTCATCGGGACGGGAGAGCAACCAGCCGCTCCGTACCTGCCGCCCAGGGCGCGACGGGGCGCGGCGGAGCCCAGCTAAGCAGAAGGAGCTGCGCTGACTTGGCTCTCCTCTTTCTTAATTAGGATTTGAAACGATAGACGGGGAAAATCAGGACCAACCGCTATTACGTATGAGCTTTCGTTTCTGTGCATTGATTGAGCTGATGTTGTTTTATGCGTGCGATGAAAGGGCAAATCAAACCCCATTTCTCTTTCTTGTCAATTCTCTTTCTCGTGTTCAACTATTTATCTTCGTATTGTATTGCGGCAACAGATGGCACATTAAAAATGAATTCACTTTTTGGAAACTGTACACTGAGCGGCTTATTCTTACCATCTAAAGTGACGATGTAATTAGATTTCTTTTGGAAAGGTATCTATAAAGTACAGTAACATAATGCCCACTTATTAGAGGGACTTATTATTAAGGAACGAGACATTTTATAATAGAAGCAAGTCTTCCTGGCACAGGAACTCTTTTTGGCCTGAACATTTTCATATTTTAACTGGATTGCTGGCCTAGTTGAAAAAATGTGTATATATATCTACATATCACTCAGCTTATTTCCCTTATTTCATAGAGGAACTGGTTTCAAACATTTTCTACATTGGTTTCTCCTGGAATATTTACAAACAATTCCCTCAGCGGGACTCACCAGATAATACTAGCATTCTTTATATAATAGCTCCCAATAAATTCAAACAGATACTGTCATTGTCAGCAAGCGCTGCACAGTAGGTCAGTTTACATGCAGCACTATCAGTGTACACTTAGCAAGGTGCTTAGGAAAAATAACCTCCCAGTCACATGAAAAATTGTTTACAGTTGGAGGCTCATAACATTTTAAACCCTACTCAGGAAATCACATTTGATGAGCAACAAGCCAGGATAACACATGGATAACAAACTTTCCTTGCCAGCATTAACACATTTGCCACGAATAGAAAACAACAGGTTAAATTCCTTCAAAGCACAGTCCCTAATTTTGTGGCAATTAACTCAGATAGGAGAATCATATCAATATCAGCTTTATACACCCAGAATAAACAGCAGCAGGAAATGCATTCCTTTCCTGGGATCAACAGCACCCAGCAATTACAGCAATAGTCTTTAGTAGTCTGCAGGAAAAAGGAAAGCGTGTGTGTAGGAGGAAGGATAGGTCACACTGAAGCCATCTTTTTATTAATCTTCATTATAGGGAGGGAAAGAAGAAATATTAAGTTTCCAGTCATATAAAATTCAGTCATTATTTTTCAAACTTGGTTACCTGCTTTCAGATCCTGAAATGTCTTTCAGATGCTCGAGACGAAAAAGCCAACAACAAGCAAACCCAAACAAACAAACAACAAAAAACCCAACACAAAACACCCCAAAAAACCCTACTCTTCAACAGAGCAGTAACCCACAAATCATGGGGAAAGCAGCAATATTCAATCACATAAGCAGTTAGTGTCTGATAAGTAATATGTATCCCAGGACAAAGTTTCCGTTATACAAACTTTATTTAGTGTTTTACTACTGCAGCTGCATAAACAAGGGGGAAATTTACCCTTTAGTAAGAAAAAAAAGAAAAAAAGGGGGGGGGGGGGGGGAGAGAGAAGTCAAACATCACAGCACCTTCACTTTTCCTTTAGGCCAAGAATGCCCAAACTAGACACTACCTTCACCAACCTTAAAACATTCCTTTAAAAAGGACAGAGCTAATCACCTCTGAGAAGAAGGAATGCATGGGTTTCTCCCCACCAAGGAGGTTAAAAAAAAACCCACAAAGCAACAAAACTACATATATACATGCTCCCCAATCTTTAAAATATTGCAATATGAGTTCTGGGGATTTTTTTTAAAGCATTGTTCTTCAAAATTTACTGCGCCTACATGAAAGATGATATATAAACTGTTGTAACTTGGCCCAGTCAAAAGCAATTTGCAGGAGGATACTGAAAGGCATATATACACATACAAGGGACAGGTCTGCTAACATGTTAAAACACACTCACACACAGAGCTTGACACTTCCTTTCTCAAAATAAATACGTTTGAGAGTACGTACGTTGCCCTGCTAAGCCAGGCGCATTAAGCATCTCCACTTTGCCTCCTGCCACCCCCACAACGGCGTGTCAAGGATGTTTTCATCCCCTTGTTTGTCTGTCTCCCCTGATCAGAGCTCTGTTGCTGTAATGTCGGGGCATTTAGTGAAAATCAAGACAGATTTAGTTTGGAATTAAGTAGATTCCCATGACAGGAAATATTAAGAGATGATGGATGTCTGACAAATATTTAAATAAAAAAAATAATCAACTCCCATTTCAGAAGGCAGTCTGCAAAGCTAGATTTATGAAGCTGAACTTTAAACTAAAAGGAACATATTTTTCCAGGCTTTATGTATTAGCAACATTGCATTTAATTTAGAGATTAAATAAACACTGTAGTTTGAGGCAGCCCACAAGAGGCAAAATGCTGCATGTAGGCTGGCTTACAGTTTTGAAGCTATGAAATATGTCTCCTGTTTTGACACTATTGTAATAGCATAGTTGTTCACTTTCCTTGTTTCCATGGGGTTTATGGTCCATAAAGTTTAATAACAATCTTAACAGCTGAACAGTGAGCACACATCTCCGGGATGCTGCTGTATGAAACAGGATCTGAATTTTATCCATGTAGTTTTTAGTGGCAGCATATGTCCTTTTCTCACCACTCTCCACATACACCCACACCGTTAAAGCAAGCACCAAACAACACTGACTCACCTTGGAAGAGCGATCACGTCCCGTCTCGGCCTCCAGGAGCTGAGCAAACAGCACTTAAAACACCAGTTCAGGTTATGACATTGTTGAATTTCAGAAAAATTATAGAAAAAGCTTGATCAGTAGGTCCTGGAAGAAAAACATCCAGGAGCACCACAAAGAGCAGTGGCTTTCTTCTATTTGAGCTGGTCTTCCATAGGCCTATGTCTGGTTTTACCTTCAGAGGTAGCCCAAAGCAGGTGAAAAAAAAAGAGCTAAACAAACACAGAAGCTTCTTCATCAACAGCAAGTTCCCAAAAACACTGCAACATCCCCCCACTCTCCCACTCCAGCCTCCATCTAGCTCATCTTTGGCTACTGCTTCCTTCCCAGCCACCAAGAAAAAACCCAACAGCTAGAAGAGCTGATAAACCTGAGAGCACTTAAATTAATGTGGGGGGTTCACCTGCATCTCATCTGGCTTTAGGCTCAGCAGATTACCCACAGGTGAGCAGCTCTGCTTGCTTTGACCGGCTTGACCTTGGCTGCTTTGGGTTATGACCCCAGGGTAGGGGATCCGCTTTACCGACTGGGTTCTTCCCAGTGCATGGAAGGCAATGCAACTGATTTGCGATTGGGATCAGAAAGTAAAATTTGCACAGAAGTCTTGTAATATTGGTTAAAATTTAACCTGAGATCTCCTTTTATACAGCCTGATGGAAAATTTTACTTTCTATCAATAAGTGATAAACGGAACACCCCTAGGAAGAGAAAGCACCTTCTCCCCTGCAGCATGGCTTTGCCTTTAATTTTGATTAATTTGTGACTGCCTTGGACTACAGTCCCAAGCGTTGAAGAGCTATGTTGGTTTAAACCAAGCAAAGACGAGGCCCGCTGTCTACCAATAATTCTACTCCAGCACTTATTCCACCATTTTAATGATTTTTTTAGCGGTCTTTTTAAAAATAGAAGTAAAAGGGAACATTCAACTTTCAAACCTGGATTTACATAACTATTTGTAAGGAGGAACTCTATACAATTACAGAATATTTAATTACTTCCTCCTTTTTAAATAATGGAATAGATTTCAACTTGATTGTGTCTCTTTAACATTTCACTACATCTTTTTTTTTCAATGAATTTGACACATCAAGTAATATCAGAGTAAATCTACCTAAAATATTTACAATTACTTGCAAGATATTTTCACATGAACCAGTAAATTGAAACTTCGTCTCAGAGGAGAGACATAAAAAAGTCATTTTTATGGTGGTTATTGTAATTTTAATAGGCAATTTCATAGGTAAACAGAAGTGCTTGATCTCCATTCACTACTGTATAACAAGCTGTGCTGCATATCTAATGGAATCACATGGATTTGTGTACAAAATGAACAAGAATTATAAATGGCACCTTCTGTGATTTACACTATACAGTTTTATGTACCTCAGCTACAGTGCCTAAGAAGAACACACAAGACACATTTATATTGTACAAATAGGCAGTCTACTTCCTTTGGGAATAAAGTTTTAAGAAGAAAATGCTTCAGGTTGGCATTAAAGCAGATGTTCAGCAGAAGGAGCTGTGCACACATTTTCAGAGTAGCCTCCATCCAAGCTGGTTCACTGAAATGTATGCATGCTCAAAAAATCTGAAATTTGTGTGGGCAAATGACACTTTCATGACTGGAATAGATTAATAGAGTAATAGATTTAAAGGCTAGAAGGGATCATTATGATTATCTAGTATGACCTTCTGTTTAACAGAATTTAGCCAAGGGATTCCGGCATCAAGCCCATGGCTCATAACTTCTGGTTGAGCTACAACCAATATCTTTTAGCAAGACATTCAATCTTGATTTAAAGACTTCAAGTGATGGAGAAGTCACTACATTCCCAGGCAAGCTGTTACCGTGCTTAATTACACTGTTTCTCTTTTCTTTCTTTTTTTTTTAAAGGGTCTTACTACTACAGTTTGTCTAGTTTCAGTCCGGTCATTGGTCTCACTATATGTCCTCCTACTAGATTAAAAGTCCTTTTCTAGTAGAAGCTTTTTCCAAACATAGGTGCTTATGGATTTGAAACAAGGGATATCTTAATCTTTTCTTCATGGAGACAGTGCTTCTTTATTCTTTTGCTATTGGATAGAAGTTCTCATCATTCTTGTAGGTCTTTTCTGAAATCTTCAAAATCTTTACATGCAAACACCAACACTAGTACCAATAGTCAAATAATGTTTAATTTATAGGGGTAACATTAATAATAATAATATTGTAAGGATCTCACTTGGAGGATAAAAGCAGCCTGCTAGCCATTTGGTCTTTCTCTTTCTTACACACACTCGTGCAAATATCTTTCAAAGAAAAGGATGAAATAAAATGATCCACATATGCTAAGTTTAGTCAGGCTGGAAGATGTGAGGACAGTAAAACAGTTTAGCACAGCACAGATCTTGGGGTTTTTTGGCAAGTTATGTTTGATGCAAGAATTCACAGAGAATAGGTACCCCTCTACTCCTCTACATCTTGCCACCTGGCTTGGGTCCCAGGCATGTTAGAGAGGGTTTTTAATGTGCTATACCCTTCTGACCCAGGCATGCACAGAAGTGGGCTACAACAGTGTGGGTTGCCAGCTACAGAGCATCTGAAAACTCTCTTACACTATGAAAATCCTCAGCTGCTTGTCAGGACAGCTTTATGGAAAGTGAGATGAGGTTCTGGCCCCAACATTTAACTATACTTGGCCATAACTCAATTTCTCACAAATAGCAATTTTGGCATGTTCTCTTTCTCTTGTACAACTGTGATACATGCAGGGGGAATAATAAATTACCATGCTATTACACGACAACAGAAATCTCAACGTGTTTGGTTATACGTGCAGAACTAAAAATGTGGGCTGCTTCTTTCATTGCGCTTTCACTAGGCTAGAATCTAATATATTCACATTGTTTAGTAATGAACTACTGAACACATGAGATTGAGAACTCACAGAAAAAGTGATTGCCCTCATGAACAGGGCTACTGGATGGTTTTTTGTGAAATGAAAGCCCAGATATGTGTAGTTAGAATCACTCTCACACATTTCAGGCATATATTGCAATGAAACTGAGAACGTGGGGTTTGGAGGAATGTCCACGAATGCTGCTTCTGCTTCAGAAGTGATTATATACCTCTCTGGAAAGCACAACCATTGTATAATGCAAATACCAATGTCTCTTATAATTCATTAAAGTCTACTGTTAGATTCTACTAATATTAGAGTTGAGAAGTTAAGAACAAGAAAACAAGAGGTATGCAATTCAAGACAACCATTTATTTAGGGAAAAAAAGAAGCTGTTTTCATTCTAAGACAACAGTGAGTGGGAAAATAGATTTCTGCTAAGGAAACAAGCAGTCACTTTCACTGAGAAGGAAATACTGAGTTGCTTTGTCCTAAGGTCTCAGTGGAGCAAAGCCTGATGGTTTAACCATGGCATATGGGTTGCAGCCCAAGAGAGCTAAAGAGAAAATTTGGAAGCTCGTGTCAAATTTTCTGCTCTCTATATAGCTTTGGCCTAGGCCTCAGCAATAGTCTCCAGGGAAAGAATGATGTACTGCAATATAACAAGCTGCCTGACATTTTGAAATGCCTTAACCCCCAGCTTTCCATCCCCCTTTTAGCCCTTGCAGTGTCTTCCCCTCCCACATGGAGCTGCACAATCTACAGTGTAAGACTTCACTATAAAGAAAAAAGTTGTCACACCTTTGTCCCTGAGGTATATAATCAACAACGACTGTGCCTCGTTAATAACATTTCCAGTAATATAATATGAAATGCCAGTTATAGTATTGAAGGTGGGGCATAGGAATGCCTAATGTCCCTCGCTCAGACACGTGTCACGTCTGAGCAAAGTGTTGGGACTGTTTTTCCAGGTTTTTTCTAATCAGAATGCAGTGGGAGGGGCATGAAAAAGGGAAAGCGCTATTTTCCTGTAACCTAAGAAATTGCAAGCTCCTGATAAAAAATAAACCCTCCTGAATTACTGAAAAAGGAAGCTTTGGAAGCACAAATGTAAATGTTGAAGCCAAGCCGACGCACACAAGAAAGAAGAAATTTATGCCTCCAACAACTGTCAGATTTATAACTAGTAATTGGTAGCCAAACTCCTAAAAACACTGCAATAATTATATATTCAAACCAAAGCCTTCTCTCCCCCCTTGATGCGGAAAATGCTGCAGAACCAGAAGTGTTATTAAAACCTCTAAGTGCTACTACAGGCCTCAACTCCAGTAGACCATCTCACAGTATTCCCTTTTTCTAAAAAGTCAAAACATCGAGGGGGTGAATATATGTCTCTCATACATTATCTCCCTAATGACTTTGACCTATTAATAAGCGGAATCTATCAAGTATACTCTCTCTTAGAGTATTTTGTCAATCGTTATACGCCTCAATGGGGCCACCATTAAAAATCTGCCAATTAATTCCATATTTAGGACACTGTTACTATGAAATATGCTATGTATCATGCTATTTCTCATTATAAATATAGAAATGTTGTAAATTACAAGGTGAGATTAGTATTTTCTGCAATAAGAAGTGATGCCTTTTAACGATAATCATGATATACTTTGCCTTTTCTCTCCTTCAGCAGGGTTCTTTTATAGCAGAACCGTTCCAAGGGAAAACAATCTGAATGCCACACTGGATACTGCAAAGGTATTCTTTCAACACCCTTATGCTTATTTCCTGCCACTCTGTATTAAATCCTTTTTGTAGAAAAGTCTAAATATGTACCCTAAGTAATTTTTATTCTTTCAAAAAAGTTAACTGAAGATTTTGTCAAACTTTAAACAATGTCTTATTAGAAATCAAAATAAGATTTAAAAATACTATTACGTATGTTAAACTGACTGCATGTTTATGTACTACATCTGAATAAAACCCTTTTGCTTACCAAAAACATAGCTCTTGCCCAAAAATGATTAATTATGGCTTTCTGGTCAATAAAACAGTAAATAAAATGAAGGATGAGAACCTAATGTGGCTGAAAGTCTCTAATGGCATTTATTAATTTATTTATTTAATTTCCTTAAAAAAAAAAAAAAAGTTTTGTTTAAAAATATGATTTTATTGAATAGCCTATGGATAAAAAAACACATTAAAACTATTAGCATCAAGTTAGCGTGATTGCAATGAATAATGTGGAAAGTACCCCTAATAGAGTTGTAGCTGTGGTTTCATTTATTCTAGGTGAAAAATGACATTTATCAAGCATTTGATCTGATGGGCTATATATTTATGGAGAAACAAAAGAGAAGAGATTAACTGGCAAGAAAATCTATTTTGATTAGACTACTTAATGTTCTGTGTATGTGCTACAAATAACCCCATTCCCAGGAGGATTCCTTTGAACTAGATTTCTTTAATTATTATTTTTATTTGGCACTGGGGCCATATGACCTGTGAACACAACCTTTTAGAACACTTGACAATAATCAAAGGTACTAAAATTTTTTTCTATATTGTTTTCTCTGTAAGGAAAGTTTTATTGCTATATGGGATACTCTTGCTAAACTAAACTTCCAATGTTTTTAAATGTATTTTTAAATATTATCATTTTAGGATCTCAACTTGTACATTTCTGAATGATATTTCACTTGGAACTGCAACCATTTATCTAGTCAAAGCATCTGTGTGTTTAACATATGGACTGGAAACTTTCCACTACAATGACTGTGCCCTGCCAAAAGCCAGCAAAAGAAAATGTTCTGATGTAAATACAAGCTGATATCCAAGCTCTTCCCAGGTTTTGAATCTTTAACCACCTAACTAAAGGACGGTTTATTACAACTGTGGTTTTGCTGAAAATGAAAACAAAACCCAAAAAACCCCCAGAAACCTGCAGAAACAGGCCTTGTATACTGCAAATCCCCGTTTTGGCAACCCAAAGAGGGAAAATAAGCTTAAAGGCCTGAATTTAACAAACCTAATTATCAAGGCTTAATTAGTACCAAGGGTAAAGCTTCATGGAACACCTGCAGACTTAATTTATGTCCTGACAGAGAGGAACAAGTGTTAATGGGCTGTATTTATGTTAATACCTGAACCTTAGAGAGCCAGTGGGATAAAACAGGCTATGCACTAGTTTTCTGTTTCAAGCTACAGAACAAACATAAAAGATTTTAATCTTAATATTAGTTTGCACATAACTCCTTGGGGAAAGTATAGATCTATTTAAACTTTAAAATTGGAGATGCAGAATACTAAGGGGAAAAAAAAAAAGAAAAGAAAAAAAGTCAGTTTAGAAAGTGGTGTCAATGCAGAAAATATCAAACCCAGAAGCGTCAGTGGCCATTTTCTGTGCATCCTGTGAGCAGCTACCGGTTTTTTAAAACCTCTCACACTATACCACAGATGCTTTCTACAGCAAGAACTTAGATTTTCTTGTGTCTCATGTGTAACACAATTGTTTGCTATAGTCAGAGGGAAGGAAAAAAGGGCTACCCACCGTACCCGCAGTGCTGAGAGTATTGCCTCTGCATGCTGGGGCTCAGGGGACATGATCCAAGTTGGCTTTGGGCACCTCTTCAGCAGGCAGAGCCCTGTGGGGAATGGGGCCCCTTATGGTCTCCAGAGTTCCTGGAGCCCAGGCTATAAACGGGCCATATGGTGCCACCGGGTCCCAGCTCTCATTCAGTGCCAGGAGCACACAGAACATGATGTATCCATGCTGTTCCTCCCTACCGCGAAGCTAGGAGGGTTTCGGTACGAATAAATAGCTTGTACGTCTTTCCCACTGAAGTTGCAATTCCATTGTAGCAAGACTGGTTCATCTTCACTTCTGGCACTGCGAGTGTCATAACCGATCTCAGAAAGATGGTGTTTAAATGGCATTTTTCTGCCCTTCAATGCTCCTTTTGGTCCTTGGCCACACATGCCATCTCAGGAAAGATCACCTCTGAGAGTATGGCTATGAGGACAGCATTATAACCTCTGGATTACACTGAGAGAAAGGGGGATGTTTATTATTATTATATACATCTGTCACCCAGTCTGGCTTTGGTTTAATATCAGGTTCCACTTGTATTTTCAGCCCTGAAATTGCTCTCGTTGCAGAATGAAGACACATAAACCCACCCTACACTGGCCTGTAGATCTATTTATTATCCTTTCGTTGGTTCCTGTATTCACAGGTAATAAGGACAAAAAGTCATCTCCAAGATAATCCTCCCTGGTTCTCAAACAAGGCCACCGAATTTCACCAAGTGAAATTCACTGCATCCAACTCGCAAATTCTCACATGGTTTCAAAAGATGTTTGAATTCTCAAAACTGAATGAACCATAGGTTGTTCTAACGCTTATTGGCCTTTATTCTTAAAAATGCTGTGTGTCCTCAGTATGACTGGCTTAAGCTTCCAGTACTGGATCATATTCTGCTTTTCTGAGCTGAAAGAACAGTTCTTCGGAAATCTTCCCTGGTAGGTACTTAGTGATGGTGATCTGATCACCTCCCAGCTGCATTCCTGGTAAGTTAAATAAATTGAAAGTTGTACAGTTATTTGTACAAAACAGCTTTTCTCATCTCATGTCATTCTGTTGCTCCTTTCTGAATCTTCATATTTCTACCATATGTAAATATAATACTGTTCCTTTGATCTTCCTTGAAAGAAAAGTTTGTAGCTATAACCGAAAATTTACTTTGTCCATTTAAATATAAATATGACCATCCTTTTATGCCATTTACAGTACAAATTGATAATTTTACCAGAAAGTGTTCTGCACTAGCTTTCCTCACCGTACAGCAACATCTCTTCCATACAGGGCTAAATTCAACTTTCCAACAAACAAATTAGTATTCTGAACCCTTCTTTTACTTTTGTTCACAAATCATCAAACAGGTCCTTGTGTTCTCAGACTTACTTGATGAGAATTATTCACAAATTTTTCAGTTAATTAAATCTGCAAGTCTTTACAGTTCACTCTAGTTAGGTAAATCAGTCATGCAGTATTCTCTGTCCTTTCAGATCAGACAAATTATGTGAGTAATCAATAAGCTTGAATTATGTCATATGAAAACTGAATACAGAATTTGAAACTGCATTAAACAATGCTCAGGCTTCATTTTTGTGAGAGTACAGACCACCAAGCTCAGTTTCTCAAGCATTCATAGGAAGTTAATATATACAAAAGCGTAGTTAACAAAGTCAACCCCAACTTCTCTCTGCTTCATACAAATATTATAGGAATTGTTTCTATTTTTAGTTCATGTAATTCTACGTGACCACAGGAACACAAGGACTGCTTTTTTTTACACCTAGATCTATAGCACATATATCCTTGCCATCATCACAGGCTAGGAGAAGCCCAGGACTTAAAGAATGAGGAGGTTGGACTGGGCAGGCGGTCTCCTGCTCCCCCCGGGAATGCAGCTTTGCTTCCCCCGTCGTGCCGTGCCGCCGGAGGCCCTCCCGGGCCGTACGGCCCGAGGCGCGGCCCAAGGCGGTGAGCCAGGGACACCGAGTCAGCGGGCTGCCCCGCAGAACGGCGGTGAAAACACCCCGTTTTCCTCTTTCGACTAAAGGTTCGACTCTGCCTTAAGGCCTGAAACAATTTTGCTGTGCCCCACATTTTAGAAGCACACCAGGCTCGAGTCTCTACAGCTGTCCAAGAGAGAGGCAGGAGTATTTATGGGGTGACCCATAAGAATTTGAGCTAATTTAAAGACATACATCTTGGATGAGGAGAAATGGACAGTTTGGTTAGTGTCTCCTCCCCACACCGCCTCCCTTAGGGTAAGGGCAAGAGAATTTTTAAAGTTTTTGTTATCTCTTTTCCTTCCTATTTTATAATCCTCTTTAAAATATTGACACTAATGCTTCTTCACCTCCTGCTTTTTTTTGGCAACGACTGTTGATCCCAGCCCCGCCACCAGCCCGTTCGCCGCATTTCAGTGGTGGACAAACCATCAGTGCTTTCCACGGCACCAGTGAAAAGGCCCCGGCGGGTGCTTGCACAGCTGTGAAAGCGGGCTCTCGCAGGGCTGCCAGCGGGGGAGCGCCGCAGGCCCCCACGACCGCTGGGAGGGACTTGCATTATCTCGCAGGACCCCCCTCACCCTGCATCTATCGGGGGCTCCGTCTGTGTGAGGACACACGTCCCGAGGCTACACGAGGCGCTTAAAGAGCTTGGGGCAAAACCTATCCAGAGCAGAGAGCGTGGCCGCAGCCTAACACCAGAGGGGACTCTCACGCACTTTCAGTCCTTCGGCTCAGAACGGTTTTGAAGGCCAAAGTGGAGGAAGGCCTTTCCACCTCGCGTGCGGCTTTCCGGCGTCTCGGGGCATCCCCCAAAAGCACCAGGAAGAGCGGAGTCAGCCACCGCCCGCCCCCCGTGGGCCTTCCCCTGCCCCAGGGATGCCTCCACCGTGCAGACAGCCCTCGCACTACCTTCAAAGAGCTATGGCCGGTGGAGTAAGGGTTGTGTAGCGCCCAGCTTGGACCTCCAAGGTCACGAGCCTCCAGTGCCTCACCGACTTCCTGCCCGGTGCCCCCAGCACCCTTAACACTCGTACCTCGGAGTGCTGCTGGGAACGTTTGCCCTGTTTCCAAGTTCAGAAACACTTTCTGAAACACTAAACAAGTGTCTCACTGGCGACAGGAATGAAACGCCAGTCTTGAGATAGCCTTTGCTCTCCGTGTGCGGCTTTTCGTGGGGAGGTGCTTATGGTGCAGTGAAAGAAAAGTTGATTATTAAAGGTGTAAATAAACTGCTCGCTCTCTCTGGAGTCTCAAACTTTACAAATTGTCGCTTCCTAAGCCAATGCACAACTGAATTTTGATTCAAAAACTGGACAATAAAAGACTTTGTTTTACAGACTTTGTTTACTACTTTTATAAAGACTACTTTACTACTTTTGTCAGGCAAGTTAGTATCTCTTTTAAGTACATTTTTACCTCTGGCATATTTATCAGACCTTGAAATGTGGTTTTCAAAACCGGATATTACACATTAACACCAATCTAATGTGTATGATGACTATGGAAACAATTCAAGCAAAGCATATTGATTTTTTTTCTTGAACAGTGAGAACATTGATGCGTAACACACACAAGTTCTCGCACACATACATATATGCATACGTGTTCTCGTAAATCAACACGGGCACAGTATTACGGGAAGAATATGGTTGAAGCCACTGTGTTGATAGGCGTAGGATTTTGCAATTCACATACGCTTTCATTTTGGTCACGTAACCATGTTTCAGAACAGTATGCTTTTTGTATATTTTGTAAAACTAGCTTAAGGTAGACGATAAACGGAAATAACCCATTAATCAGATTGTCAATGAAAATTCTGAGAATTAAATTACAAATTCTGGACACATTTAGTCATCAATTTCTCAAAACATCTTTGGCATGGAAAGCCAGAGATCTTTGTGAGGTCTAAAAGGTTGATTTCTTAGGTTTCTTAAAAGCAGAAACAACACTTGTCATACACAGTTTCAATCAGGCTTTTTTTCTGTTTTCTAATTTCATTTCATCCTACTTTAACATGGCGTTTTCCACCTCCCTCAGATCTTCCCACAGAATCAGTCAGGCAGAAGAAACACTTGAGTAGCTTGTGCAAGCGTGATGCCTGAGCTGGTCACAGTAATGTGTCCGGGACACATTAACCAGTTTTACAGAGAAAAAAAAAAAAAAAAGAGAATTTTCATATTGTGTCAAAGTTTAACATTAGTCCAAACTGTATGATAGAAAGCTGTCTTCAAAACCATGTATTATTGGCCCCAAAGTATGGTGAACCCAAATATGAACAGGACAAAAAAATCGAAAACAGCTCCTAAGATTTTATTTTCCACTTCAGCTAACATCAGTGAAATGAATAGCCGTTTTGCTTCAGTAGGTGCATTTCTTTTGGGGTCATCTTTTGCTCAGCAGAAGTAGACAAGGATGAACTGGGATTTATGGGGCTTTTAATTTTTATTCTTTAATGTTTCTATTTTCTTGTTCAAATATAATTTTATTTAATGTTTTGAAAGATGGCTTCCTAGATCAACCTCATTTTAGTTTCCTAAAGTAAATGCAATTTATGTGTTGAGGTGCAAGAAAACACAGAAAGAAAGACAGAAAGTAGTGAAATTTTTCATATTTCAGACAAGAGCAAAATCTTTACCTAACTTTAAATATTTTCCATGCTTGCTTAAAAATCCATAAAATGAGCAACTGCTCATCAACCTAAGAGTTATATATGCGAAATGTCCTGCACACAAGTCAGGGCCAATGCACAACTGAAGATTTCTAACCATTTGTTAAATTTCCCACTCTGCAAGTGTCAAAGGATTGAAGAGTAAAAATGAGCGAGTGAAGACAAGGTTCCAAGTCACTAAACTGTATCAATGTCACAATCCTTTTTGGGGGGAGATATTGCAGTTGCACTGTAGTGAGGAGAAATCTTAGCTAGCTTTATAGCCAACACAGGATGTTAGACTTTTAACAGAAAGAAAACGGCAAAGAGAAGTGCATATGAAGAGAAAAAGAATAAGCAGCTCTACAAACTGACCACAAAATTTTACACCAGTTCAGCTACACGAAACTGAGCATCAGCTGCTGAATTTACACTGTGCAGGTAGTCTATTGACTTGATATGTGCTTTAATAAAAGAGGATCCAATATGGATGGAAGTTATTTTATTAATAAGACACAGAAACTTTAGCTATTGAGGTGAACATACAGACAGTGTCTTCCTGTGCACATAGGAGTGCACAGTTAGATTGAAACTCTGAATAAACAGATTTGGTGAGCAGAGTCAGCTCATAATAGTAGCTGAGGTTCCTATGTGTTAAAATGCAAACTCTTATCAAACACTATAAACACTAGTGGGCGAATCAGACACTTGTTTCTTATTTAGCGTTAGTTTAAAGAAACGATCAAACAGCAGGTTCCAGGATCTTTTTGTTTGTTTCCTTTTTTGCTAACAGAGAGTTTAAACCTGTTATTTAAGGCATTTTGCAATCTGTCTGTAATTATATAAATGTCACTTTGATTTTGCTAGCATTCAATATAAAAAAGGCAAATATACTGCACATTGGACCAATTATGCACTAAGCAATGTCCTTCAGGTACCTTCAACGAGTGATTGGCAAAGTAACAAAGTTAGCCTTACACTTTCAAAATGCTACCCAGCTCTTAACTAAATAACTCTCACATCACCCCCTGCAGCATTTCATAGATGAGGAAAGCAAGGCACAGAAATGGAACTGAACTGCGCGAGGCCATGTAGTCATTCAGTAG
The DNA here is from genome assembly GCF_964289735.1 of Phaethon aethereus. Lineage (NCBI taxonomy): Eukaryota > Metazoa > Chordata > Aves > Phaethontiformes > Phaethontidae > Phaethon > Phaethon aethereus. The sequence goes on along the minus strand of NC_138589.1, from coordinate 16,592,933 downwards.
CATGGAGAGATCTGAAGGTCAGAAGTTCCTGATTTCTTCACCTGACCACTGCTTTTTTAGGCTGCATTTGTCTTTGGTTCAGCTTCTTATCTATGTGGGAGTCACTGATAGCGCTAAACTGTCCTTACGCTCTTAAATTTTAGCATTTATGTTAAAAAGTCCATTTCAGAGTGGAAGCAAACTTCCACCAGAGCTAAAATTATCAATTTCTAGACCCCGTATCATCTTTACAGTCAAGATTTCCATACTTCTGCATCCCCATCGGGGTTCAGAAGACCTACTGGGAACAGGGAGAGGGGTTGAAGGAGCTGTAAGAGTGCTAGCCCAAAGGATTCCAACAGTGACAGTGCCTTCCCCCACCCCATGGAGTTTGTGGCACAATCTGGATTTTGGTTTCGATCTGGATCTTTCTTTTTGTGGGTGTTTGGTTTTTTTTTTTGGTTGGTTGGTTGGTTTTGATTTTGTTTTCTGAAAAACTGACCTAAATATTGCATTCACTCCATTTATCCCAAACCTTGTCAAAGTATTCTGGTTAGAAAATGCAAAACACTATATTATAATGAGTGAACATTCTATATATATCTGTCACACCATTCAAAAGCTCTACAAATAGAGAGATCAATTTTCCTTTTTTCTAGCACTTTCCTATCCCTGATCCATATTTATTCATGGCATACACCAAAAGCCTTTCACTGCTAATAACAAGCTTCACTGACGTGAAATTTTTACAGCTGTTACAAACAAAAGAGAAAAAAATTCTGGTGTCCCTTTATTTAATAAATTCCCAAAAGTGTAATTTTGTGAGTGCTAATACATAAATCTGTGTTCTTAAACACAGATTGAAAATAAAGGTGTAATTTATGTAGCATGATACTAATCTTCACCGCTGCAGCAGCACTGTTAAAAAGAGATACTTCATAACAGCAATAAAAATAACAGAGTATTTTGGACACGAAGAAAAAAATAAGAGGAAACTGGAAGAGAAAAAGATGTCAAAATGAGTGACTTTCTTCTTAAATTATTTGTACTGTGTCCACATGTCAGTGTAGCTTTGCCAGCTTCCCATGGTAAGCAAGCAAAAGCCAAAACGTAGGAGCAAACATGGTCTCCCAGTTCTAGGCTTCATCCCTGAACATCCTGGCTTCTGTGAGATTATGTCAATACCTCAGTAATAATTCTGATTTATATAAGATAAAATCTTCTGGTTTCATAGTATTTTCAAACATAGGATTTTTACAATAATCAAGTCATTATAAGTACCCCTATATTTTCTAGAATTGCTAAGTTCTTTTTGCGTCTTAAAATACACATGGGAATGTGGTGCTCTCTAAAAACATACTGTCCTAAATTATGCCACATTAACCTAGAAAATGCACAGTAGGTAACTCAAAAATCTTTTTTCTACACAGCAAAAAGAATGGTCATTAGCAAAAGAAGTGAACAAATTTTGATGTAAATCTCACATGTGGATGTCCTTCTAGTGCATGCAGAGATTACAGCTGACCTCAGCAACAGATGCACTGAACTTGTGTGGCATCCTCTCTGATGTGACTGAGACTGCAATTATTTTATTTTCTTTCCTCCCCTTGAAAGAAGTAAAATAACACGTACCTCAGCTGCTACGAAACACTAATGCATACATAATAAATATTACCAAGGAATGACGATAGAAGGATTTTTTTTTTACTCATATATATGACTGGACATTACGGGTTTTTTTGCTGCTCATAACAAATCAACAGTCTCCTAAACAGCACTTACCCATCAGCACATTCCGATCTGTTTTCTTTTTATCCTCCTCATCTAACAAAAACTAAAAACCAAACAAGAACATATTCCATTTTACTGCTTCAGTAGCAAAACGGACCAGGAGCTTTACCTTAAAGGTCTCATCAGTTTCTAGTTCCTCTCGCACATGAAATTTATATTTCGCAGTGTCCTTAGAAGAAGAGTGAACACAGCATTCAGAATCATTAGTCATCTTTCATGCTCTGGAGGTCCTTCTCAACCAATTTAGTAAAGAACAATGCTGCCCAAAAGAGACAGGATGGCTGCTAATGACAGGCAACAGTTCAATATTTTATGCCACCTTAAAAAAGTTTCAGTAACTGAAGGTATTCTCACATTAATTCTTTGCATCAATTATTGACAGAGAATTTAATTTAAAGGCAACTAGTCAGTAACCTAGGGGTACTGTTTTAAATAATTTATAATTGCTGCATGGGTGTAATCATATTGCTATTGATTAAGATCCAGTCACTTCTACCAGTCCAGCATGTCTTATGCTAATTAATTTTAGTGATATCACCTTTTTAACTCTCTATTCCCTGGTAACAGGAACTCATTATTAAAAAATAATTTAATCAGGAGCAATCTTTTTAAGTTTATTTCATTAGCACTTGCTAGGCCATTGAAAAAGTGGATTTAAATGAAAGTAAAATTAGAATCTGAAGAAAGATAAAGACAGTCTGATAATTTCAAGAGAAAAGCAAGAATGCTTTAACGAACTATGATTTTGATTAGATATGGGAAAGAAGATTAAGACAGAGTTATCATTGTTGCCCTTTCATCCTGAAGTTGTTACATGCATTAACTCCCATTTAAGTCAACAGAAGTTTTGAAGATCAGTACCTCTCTACTGAATTGCAGTTCTCAGTATGGGCAGACTAGGACCAGACCCTCTTAACAACCCAATAAAATACAATATAACATTTCACGACGAGAATGGGAAGCCCTTCACAGCATATCCCTCTCCTGTCTCGCACATCAGTCCTCAGTAAAGGCTGACTTTTGCCTCCATCCGATCCACAATGGCAGATTCCAGTATCTACTGGAAGCAATTTTTCCACTTTTCCTGGCTGCCCCCAAGTTTGGAAAGTGCTTCCTCATACGTATGTAGAACTACCTCCCTACCAACCTTAAGTCCCTTTTAGAAATTCTCCTTTGCTGGTACGTCAACAAAAGGAATATTTAGGCCGTTGGTCCTTGCTGAAACCTGCTGGCCACCCTGGTTTATCTACCATTGTATCGATGTTTCTTTGTGCTCTGCTGTCTACTCAGCGCAGCAGTGGTCTCCTGTCGTACACACGGTCTGTAAACTTCAGATCAGGAACTGCCTTTTCACTCTGGGTGTGCACTTACATGGTGCTTAGCAAAGCACAAATGACTTGACCCTTAGGTGCTGTGGGAATACAAGCAACAATAATACCTCAAAGCATGGGAGTACACATTTAGTTCTCCCAAGTCTGCAGTAGACATCCCATTCATGGACTTCAGCTGATTTCATTAGGTCTAGAATACCCCCTTTTTGATGTTACTAATTACTGATGGTAAATGCTTCCTGCACATATAAGGCTTCATCTACAGACAGCAATTTGAAAACACAGAGACTTCAGACTTCAAAGGTGTCAGTCTCAACACTTTCTTGTGAAGTCAGGTGAACCTATTCTAGGTTTCTTTCCCATGAAGGCTTCAACAAACTTTATAGGCAGTTTAAAACTGCAATGGAAGCAGACAGACATGTGAACAGTCAATGCCAAGGGAGATAAAAACTTTCTGAAAGCAGCTTTTCCCTCTATTTTTTCTCCAGTTAAAGACAGTGGAAAGGGTGCTACTGACTCCAACAAAAGAAGAATCTGAGCAAGTTTTCCTCAATAAGCACAGATGTTTGGAAAGAAAGTTAACACAAGGATAGAAGCCCAGCATGGAAAGGAAGAAACTGGAACACAAGGAGGAGGTAATACTTGAGTTAAAAGCACTAAAGGGAGCCTGTTCCAGATCTTTTGGAGTCTCTCCATTGAGATTAGGGTGCTGGATGTGAGCATGGACAGACAAGACGTCATATACATCCAGTATCAGCAAGGACACAGGTCAGGGACTACAAAGACAATGAGTATAATCATATCTACTGAAGTCAAAACATTTAGCCTGTAAGTAAAATGACAAACCCTGTAATTTGAACTTGACACATGCTAGGAACAAACATCCACAAACTAATGCCACAAAGGACACGCAATCTTTGTCCCTGAAGACACCATTATGTAAATTAAATTGAATCTAGTCCACTTTGAGGTTTGCAATCAAATGGATACTTTTAATATCAATAAAAATTGAGCTTTCCCCAGAGAACCCAAATCAAGCTGCTTTTGCAGAACAAAAGCAAAATGCTGAAACATATATGCTTTTAAGCTAACTCGATGAATCTAAAATTGTTAGCAAAACCAGTACATTCAAATCTACTCTGACAAATACACTGTGAGGAATAATAAACTGATCTGACATTTGTATTCACTTAGAATAAAGAAACAGGAAGTTTGGGAACAGTACGGAACACCTGGGTACCGGCGGCCACCGCTCCGGGAGGCACTGCCCACCCTCCACACCCACTGCAACCAGCACTCACGTTTCAATTTTGGGGGAAAAACCCCCAAAACAAAACTGCCTATGATTTATTGTGTTTGCATGGTAGGGAACAGTGATACAAGATGGTGTAAATAGCTCTTGTCTGTTAGACCTACGATTTTCTTACATAAAGTCTCTAATATAAACCTACTGCTATGCACATGTTCTAAATAAATGTAATATACCATTAAAAATAAAGGAAACGCCAAAACAATAATTAGGCAAGTATGCTTTGTTTTCTAATAACAAAATTGATGCCCCATGGAGCAACCTCATTGCTAATCTACCGTGAATAATGGCTTTGTTAACAAAATTGCAACTGCAAAAGGTTGTGTTTGACAGTCACACCTGGTAGTATGAGACTATATTTCAAACAGTTTGGGAATAAAAAAAATCCACTACTAAATTTACTGAATACCTTGGCTAGGGTTAAGTATTTTATGCAGGCATCAGCATCTTTAAGGAGTTCACCTTTTAAAAGGAGCAGGTTTTTTGTTGTAAATGGCACTGACACTACAACAAGAAAGTTCATTTCACAAAGATGATTCATTAAGAAATAAAATATTCATGGCTGACAGCTTGAAGGATCGCCATACAGTTTTATTCTAATGCACCTGTCCTCTTTGTCAAGTCCAATATGGGATGTCATGTCGCCAAAGTTTTATTTAGAAATTGTTTGTCAGAGTGAGCTTTCTAATGTGAATGAAAAATTCATTCCCTCATTAAGAAGATTTTCCATGAAATGTCTAGGATTTTCAATGAACACCAGGACATGAACCAATTACTGTTAAACACTTAAAGAGACAGTGTCCTAGCTCACTCAGCCAAACCCTTAATGCACAAGTATCTATATGGAAATGAAATATCAGTTTGAGTTTGGTTTATGTGCTCCCTCCTTCTTTCCACTTTCTTTCTTTTCTCTTCTCTTTTTTCTTTTTTCAGTGATAAACGGAAAACCATGACATTTGAGAGGTCTCTGTCAAATGCAAATACTGGATGCTGAGTATTTGTATATGACTTGAAGGACAAAAACGTGGCATAAATTTACAAAGACCCCTATCAATTAGCCAGAGAGATATGTACATGTAAAGCTGACAACAACATTTATTTGTGTTTCTTTATTTATTTGCTAAAGTGCTCTTCAGTCCTTTTTTGTCTTTTCCTGAAAGTTTACCTGTGCCAAGGAAGAGAGCACCCGCCTCAAGCCCCAAACCCGGAGGATCATAGGACCGGCACACCGCAAAGAAGTAGGTATTGCCAAATCGCTTTCTAAGGTGTAATTTTCCTTTGAATCTCACAGGACTCCGAAAGTAAGTTGAAAAGCTGACTCCATTCATTTATGCAATCATCTACGTCCTGTACATTTTTTTTTTTTCCTTAAAGGAGTTTCACTTGGGCTGACATGTTCCCTATGACCAGGGTCTCCACAGACACGCACTCTTTTCATCCAGAATTTTTCTCTCGTGGAAAGTAATTTAGCTACTCATTCCAGACTTCAGGCTGTCAGACAGCCCACCTGGAGCTGCTGGATATCTGGAAACCCAAGACACTTTATATCTGGTTGGACCTCTTGCCTGTGTACCAGTGCCCAGCATCAACATACTGTGGACCGACCCACCCCATGGTGCGGGTGGTCTCTGTACATGCAGCGAGTCTGATAACTCCCGATTTCAGCTCATTCACTGGTACCACCGTTCCTGAAGGAGCTGAGCTTCCCCAAAGGCTATAAAAAAGTAAGGGTCAGTGCTGAGGCTCTCCAAACACAGGTCACACGCACGTTTGCAGGGACAGCCTTGCTCTCTCCTTGCCCAGCAAGCAGGCACAGGTGGCAGGATGACCTCTCCCTCCGGACTGGGGTGGACACCCACACCTACTCATGCTGGGTTGCCTTGGGTTGTGCTTCATCTCACTCTGCCACCCACAGCATGGAACTGCTGAGTTTACCCCAGGTCTTTCTCTCTTGTGTACAAATTCTCAATGCTTAGTTAAAAAACCTCTAATTTTCAGTAATTCAAACAAGCAGATTTTTTTTTCTAATAAATGTTAGAAATCTTTTGTTAGAAATCTTACAATTGTAAATCTTGTAAATTCATACCATGTAGATTAATCCTGCCAACGGCAAGCAAGTATCTCAAAATGGTGGTCTGTTGTACAGTTCCAGCCACCCAAATCCCCCACCTCTAAAGAAATCTAAAAAAAAACAATTGGAGTTTATGTATATTAGCGTTCAATTTGAATCTCTGTGTGTAGCTAACTTGCCTCATACTTCTAGGAATTTTTCTATGTAATCTATATATTAGAAAGCACAGCCCATTAACTGTGTGCAATGCTACCCATAATTACTTTCACTGGAAAAATGGTCCAGAACTATTTACATTCTTTAAATTTGTAAGTTCTGTTCTAGACGACAGTATGAGATATTTCGACAGATGAAGTAGTATTTTCTTAGCAAATCAACAGTAATTTATCCAACTGTTATAGTCTCAAGAGCCAAAGTGTGTTCTTGTGCTAAGCTGAGAGGAAAGGGTTTATCCTGAGCAAAAGTTATTCAAATATTTATGACTTGATAATTTAGAAAAGAAAGTGCAGATTAGAAAAGAAAAGACACATTTTTTAGCCACCCTTTCACTTTTTAAAGGCAAAAAATCTAAATGGGCACTGATTTCTTCATGCAATTTTCATCCAAAATTCAAAGTTCAGTTTACTTTTTGGCTTGAAGAAGTGATGCAGCTAGGGCTGCAGAAACAACTCCCTATAGTAACAGAGTTTCTATTCTTCCATGATTAAATTTTTTCAGGATGTTATGGAAAACTTCCCATGAAGGCTGTATATTGTACATATAAAAACATACATATGTATATTAGTTTATGTTCCATAATGCATAATAAGAAGCCAGTTTCTTTAATGGTAATGTCTAAGCCTAAGCAAACTGAAGGCAAATGTTAAGATCTTTCTGCCATGTGGTAACACTGATATGAACCAATCATCCTTATTCACCCTAGCCCTTATAGTCTGTATTCTACTTCACATAGGTGAATAAAAAGAAAAGCCAGAGGAGATCATTAATAGTTTTGCCATCTGTAAAGGTCACCCCGTTGTGCATCATAATTATATAACCATAAATGCAAGGCATTGTTATTATAAACACGTGAAGAAAAGGAGCTGATACTCTTAGTTTCAAAATTTGTCTTGAAAACCCCTTTCTCATCATTTTATTTACAAGGCATACTTAGAAACCGCAACTATTTTCGTCCTTGCAATCTGATAGTACTTCTCCCTTGAAGTAAGAATAGAACATGCCTTCCAGCTACCATTCGTTTTTAAACACCAATTGTACTATAAGGTACAGTAAATTATTGCAATAACCTTTCAACCCTCTAACCTAAGTTCAAATATAACTGATGTTAGAAAGAAAATAATTTTGTTATTTTAAGCTTAATCACACCAGACACCTAAATTCTCACTAGCAACCCAACTGAGGTGCTCTGCATTTGGTAGCCTCGTTTCCCCCGTTCATGCCAATGGCTCCCCAAAAGCCCACCCACAAATCATAGCTAACAAACTCCGGCCCTGATTTAGCAACGCGCGTCAGACGTGTAGCCCTGCCTGGGCGAGTGGCCCACCAAAAGCCCTGGCATTATGCAGGCATGTAAATGTATACGTCTGCTGAGGTGTTGGCAGAACTGAGGGTGTCGGTGGCCAGGAAAGGGTTATTGCACTAGAGAAACCAGTACACAATGAAACCTTCTGCAGAACCCATCAACTTGTCCCTGCCCGCTAATACAACATTTTGAAAACGTACTAGTTTTTTAAAGGGCAAATTAGGAGTTCTGGGGCTCTTAGAACTAGCAAACACAGAAAATCAATTAAACTAATATGTGAAGCTTAAACATATCACATTGTAAACTCATATTTTATGCCTCCACTTTAAGTGCACTTAGATGATCTCCTGGAGGAATTCAAAAAATGTTATCTTATTTTGTGCCCAAAACCAGAAAAAGAGCTCCACTGGGCTTGCCAGGCTGTTAAAATTAAAATAGCTGTTTGAGCATGGCATAATATATGAGATGTTTAAGGCATTTTCCCCTAGAATTTTGGTTTATCTTCTTTAGTTAATTTTCTGAGATAAAATCCAGTTATAAATAACCTGGAGGCACTCTCAGTCTGCTGCTTGTAGGATGGCAAATCTTTAATAGCCAGAAATTCTGCCTCTTAGAGATCTCTTGAGGGAATAATAGTACTTTGAAAATTATCCAAAGGAAAATAAGCAAAAAGCATTATAAAAATTATAAAAACCTGTAATTATGCAGGAAGTGATACTATATTTATAAGCTAATGAACTATCACCCATAGGCTTTTTTTTTCCTTTTTAAATACAAACATAAAAATATTCATTGACTATAATCAATGCAAACTGCTGATTTTCACCAAAATTGATTATATAAGACTTACAAGTACAGGATAAACCCCTACAGATGTGTGCCAGACTAATAAAGAGAAATAAAATCTAACAATTAAAACAGATGTCGTTAAAGAATTGAAGCAGAACTGCCCAGAACTTCTTACTTTTCAGTACTCTAGAATCAAGAAAAGAGTTATACTCTGACAGCATGTAAAACAACTCAAATATTAAATTAATACTTTCTCTAAACCAAAGACTACAATAACAATATCCTGGCTGTCATCCACTGACTATGTGTATAATTACCACAGTGCCTACTACTAGAAAAGTAGGCGGCAATTCAAAACAAAAATTGAGTCTGTCAGACTAGATACTGTAAGATTTACTCTAGTCAAAGATCTGTAGGCCACCAATAATAATTGAAGTTCAAGCAGTTTAAAAAAAAAAGAAGTTTGTTGACTATAACAGCAGTCTTTTTCTTTTCTTTTGAATGTCTAAAACTGCTGTAGAAATCTGCAAGTCAATCACCTTGTCAACATTAGCAAGGAAAACAGTTGAAAGCTATTTTGACAGGCAAGGTAGAAAGGAACACATATTTGTAACATAATAGAAAATTACTAGTAGAGATTTAGAATGGAAAAATCTGCCTAATTGTTCTCCTTGACTTTTCTGAGGTTACAGAGAAGGTTGATGATGGTAGTGCGCATGGCATAATTTATTTGGATTTTCAGATTGCCAGCAATGAAATTTAATGTATGAAACGTAAGATCTATGAGGATGGATAAGAGACCTAAATTTAAGTATCAAGAGAAAAAGAAAAATAAAAAGGTATAGTTAGTAAGAGGGAATTAACTACATCAGCAAAACCCAAATCTTATATTGTGCAGATAATGTCAATTTGACTTGCTACTTTTAACTCAATACAAATGATTAGACAAGTGAAAAATAAAGAATTCTACATTAGAAACAATCAACAGAAACACTTTCTCATAGGAAGAATAATGGAAATCTAGAAAAACTGGCAAAGCAAATTTGTTGTCACTGTACCGAAGGAAAAAAAACACAATTTACTGAGTACCTCCCATTGTTACAACGCTACAAACCCTGATGATTATAGCCCTAGTTGTCTTCACTCATTCTTCTCAATTCAGGATGACAAAGAGGAATATTTTTTTTCCAAATGCAATCACACTTTCCCTCACTTAAAATAAAATGTAATGAAACAATACTGAACCTTTGATGTATAGGGTTTTAGAGAAACCTTAAAAACTCCACTGAAGACATCACATTTGATGGGCAGAGTTTCTAATGCTAAGGAATGCTGAGATTTGCAAAATCCGGATGTGCATTTACTTTTCATTGATATTAAGCTCTCATTTATTAACTTAATTCAATGCTGTGGAACTCACACGGTTGTAAAAGCTTTCGGTTAAACTTCTTTCTCCCTAGGATTTTCAAAATGTCAGTGTAAGCTGTCTGCTGGTCTATTTTGCACACAGAGCAGTGTGGCAAACCTTTAAGCAACAGTTCAGACATTCCCCCAAATATTCATTAAATATCGCTCACACAAAATTCAGATGAAACATTTCCACCACATTTTTCAATTATTCATAATCTGCAACTTTACCTAAAATTGCCAGCAGTGTGTGTATTTGTGCACGTGCGTGACAGAGATGCCTTTTTGTGCTGATCCCTCCAAGATCACAAAGTAAACATTATGACTTCTCCCTTGGACAACGAAACAAACATCTGCTCATTCAATGAAAATATAATACTGAATTGCCAAAATCAACCCGACTTTGAATGATTCAATCAACAGGAGGAGAAGTTTCTGCAAATGACGGGACTGTACTTCGGAGATATGTAATCTGGGCTGCCTACCTCTCAATTCTCCTTTACCTCCTTAATGACTTTAGATGCATAAATAAAATCTAGGACATTCCATTTATATTTTTAACTTCAAACCAGGCATGAGAGAAAGCATTTTGCTGAATGTCAAGCTCACACAAATATTATGCATTAAAAATGTAGCTGCAGGACCATTTTTTGAGGTTTCAGTTCCATTAATCATGTTGCTTCTAGTGAGGATTGCTGGATTTCACTCTAAAGAGTTTGTATCCATGGAGCACAGTCCACAGGTTCCCTTCCATTTTTTCTCCCCTTCCTCATCGCTACTGAAAAAAAAAGGTAGCTATTCGCACTAGCGAGGATGAAGGCTGACTGTGAAGACTTCCAGAAAGATCTTATGATGCTCAGCAACTAGGCAATAAAATGGCAGATGAAATTAAATGTTGATGAATGTCAAGTGATGTACATGGAAGAAAACAACTTCACATGCCTGCACTCAACTTACTCTTTGGATGCAAGAGCAAGATCATGGGGTTATAATATAATGCTATGAGGACATCAGCTCAATGCTCAGTAGCAATTAAAAAAGAAATAGGAAGATGAGAATTATTAGGAAAGGAATAGAGAAGAAAATAAAAGATGCCATTATGTCACTGTATAAATTGATGATCTGTCTGCATCTTGAAAACTGTGTGAAGTTCTGGTACCCTCATTTTGAAAAACTATCACAGCACTGGAAAGCTACAGAGTAGGGCAAAAAAGATTATTATTGCTATGGAATAACTTCTGCACATAATTAAATTTCAGATCTTCTTCCTCACATCGAGACAGCTGAGCAGAGACATACCTGTGGTCTACAAAACCATGAGCAGCTTAGGGAGTGGGAACAGGGACAGACTGCCTCATCCAGTACAGGAGCTCGGTGCCATCAGATAGCACTAGCAGGTTCCAGGCTTGAAACAAATACAAGGAGTCACTGAATTTTTTATGCAATATGAAGTTAAGCTGTTAAATCCCTCCCACAAGACACTGTGGATACTAAAATTTACACAACAAAAATCAATTAATGTAAGTTATTAGAAGCTGGGAGAGATTTTGGGGAAAATTCTCTATTGTTTGCTGATTCTCCTTCTCTTTCTATGGCTTCTGCTGTTGTCATTTGTCAGAGCAAGTATACCACGCTGGTTTGAACTTCGGTCTGACGCTGTATGGGCATTGTTAATGAAGAACTGCCACACATGCAACTCATCATTAGAAGAAAAGGGATGCTATTGGATTGAAAGGTGAGTGGAGGACCGTAATGTGCTGAATAACCCTGAAGAATGGCTCAAATACTTTTCCCAGAAAGATTTATAAATAAGCATGACTGTCTATATACTATCAATAACACATAACAAAATGCCAGGCCAGCCTTTTCGTTTGTAATATCCTCCTTTTCTTCTTCACCAAGTTCTGGGCTAACAAAGTTTGATTTAAAAAACAAACGCCCCCAGGGATTGCACCCGGCTGCTTTCTTACATCTGCACAAAAAGCACAAAGTTTCACTAGGACAAACCCATCTTACAGGTAAATGATGACGCTAAATCCCATTTCTCTTTACCACATACCCCAAAGCATTCTGTGCTGCAACCACTGAGTGTACCATACCCAAAATGATGGTTTCAGCCCCGTGCGGCACAGACTCTGTCCTTTATTTACTTTATTGGAATACATGTAGTTTTATTGCTTTAACTACAAATGAATCAAACGTTAAGAGTTTAATACAATAATCATCCTGAGGAAGAAATGGAGATTGCAGACTGATGGCAAGATTAGCCTGAGGGATCACCCACTTGTTACAGGCCTTTGTTTCTGCATTTCTGCACTGCTCCTGTACACATATCATTGCAAATGGAAACCCCTCTCGGATCTTTTTTTTCTCTTTTCTTTTAGCAGATATCGGTTCAGCTGTTACAGGGGACGACGCAGCGGCACTCCTTGTTTAAAAGTACTCTCTTGGCTGACACATACAGTACAGTTAGCATCTTAGCCTAAACAATCATATGACACTATCAGTGCCAGTCCTCCACAGTGGAAAATCCTTTAATTCAATATAGTTACACTGGGGGTGACTACACACCTCTTGGCCCTTCCCTTTGCACAGAACTACACCACTGGCATCAGCATCCAGGGCTGGATAAAGAGCCACAACCATCTCCCCCCAGAAAGCCTACTAGGGGATGTAGTAAGCAGGGCGAGCCCTCAGTTTAACAACAATTATCCTGTTGGAAAGGCAGACAAACACAAAAACCCACCCCAGAAACAGATTTCTTTGGGGATTTTGGTTTTGTTATTGATCTTCTCATTCTCCTCAGTTAAAATCACCTTAGAGTGGATATATCTGTCTTTTTTTTTTTTTAATTCCTCTTGTCATTCTTTAAGAAAAAAAAAACACCACAAAAAAATCTTTCAGAAAAAAGAGAAAGAGGAAAAGAGGAGTCTTTCCCTCTTGAAAGGATTTTAAACCTGTGTTTGAACTGACTTTCAAAAGAGAGGAGCTTTAGCTATCCTCTGATACCAGGTCTGGTTGAACAGTATTCAATACCATTCAGCACCATCCTTTTCTGAAGACTGTGTCTTGGTTTACTGCCAATGTCCTTGATCAGAGCACAGAAGCATTTACTTAGGAAAATAACATTAAATGGCAGCCCATGGCAACAATAACAGCTCTATTGCCAGAATACTCTCGCAAAGGATGCATGGGTGGCTCGATGGCCCTGAACACTTAAGTACATTTTTTTCCTTTCAATTCCCTCTGGTACATTAATTTTTATTGATAGCTTATAGCTATGGTAAGTGGTCTTGGTTTTACTAACTTGCAGGACTGAAGAATATCACTGATATGGAAAAAAACCCCAACAGAACAACAAGCTACCTGGCCACCAAGCTGTGTGTTTCTATTTTTGAACCACAAGCCTTTATTAAATTACAAGAGCACCTGATCGTCCCTCCCCTATTTTATCTGCTCACTCATTAATTTCTTTTAAATATGAAAAAAATATCATTTCTCTAATTTCACAGAAGTGTTAGTTGATTTGCTCTGTACACCTGGGTACAAAGTGTAGTGGATTTGGGAAATGCACGTTCTCTTCTTTCACAACCTACTCTTCATGGGCCAGCTGAAGCATAAGGAAAATTCTGTAAATGCATAATGTTAAATGGATCTGTAAACCTCAACAAATTGCAGGGAGAAACAAAACAAATTCATTACAAAGAAATCTGGTGGTGTTTAATGTTGTTTCCTTTTTCCTGCCTCTATCTTTGTATGTATTACAAAGATGCTTCTGTGTCTCAAAACCTGATCTACCAAAACAAAGCAGAAAAAACAACTCGCCAAATCATTTGCATTAACTGATTTGTGACAAAATGATTAGGAAAAAAAGATTATAGCATTCAAGTGCAGAGGGTTCTCACCTGACTAGGTCTGTAATCAAGCGCTTCTAGGGCCTGTGCTGGAGGTTATCTCCTGAATTCTGGTGTTCATGGATCACGCTGAGGTTGGTTTGTTTTTTTCCCACTGAAATCTTAGGCGACATTATGTTAATTCAGACCAAATGCAATTTCTGTTATTTCTACATATGTGACATAAAAATGACCTTGCACTGTTACACAGCAACACAGCTGCATGTCGGTGGCACAAAATCTGGAACATGCGAAATTGCTGAGTCAAGCCTTTAGAAGTAACACACACATTAGTAATGCTAACGATACTTGAAAAAAAAGTGTCTAAAAAAAAAATCAGTGCATTACAAATCTTCCATTACAAAACCCAGAGCTCTTATAAAGGGAGTATTCTTTCACTAAACATGAACTTAGCTCTGACGTCATGTATGGGTTATATTTTACTGTTCATGAAACATCACCATTTCCTATGATTAACCCTGCACAGGCATGAAAGAAAAGATATACAGAACAGAGCACAAAATACCCCTCTGCATATACCCTGGGCTGAGGTTTCACCTACGGTTTCTCCAGTGCATCAGTGAGTCACGTAGACTCTGCAGATGAAACACGCTGCCAGTAGTCATCCCTGCAGGAAACTCATGGTGACCACACCTCAGGACCACACCTACACTATGTATAGGGCACCTAGTGGACACGCTTCAGTCCACCCTTGAAGATCTTGATGAGCAAACCAGAAGGAAGCAATACTGACTAAAAAAACATGCCTTTTTCCTCTGTTTTTTCTGGAGTCCGATCATTCAGCTTGCACTACCATTAGACTTTAACATTACTGCCTTTTGATGGGTACTTGCCTTTGGAGGAAATAATAGTGCCACTGGGGCTTGGCTTCTTAAAAGTGTCAGGAATCACTGCTAAACCATATGGAGCCATGGCACACTCACCATTACCACCCAGCTGTATTAATTGCTAGTAGCAGTCACCCCAGTGGCTCCAAAAGCACTGAAACTTGTAGATGACTCTTGTAGAGATTGACTTCCTAAGCTGTGGTCTCAGCATGCAGGTTCTGCAGGACAGACACATCCCTTAACAAGTCTTTGCAATAGTTGCCAGCACGGCAGACACTCGTCACAAGAGGTCTTTGGACACTACATTATACAATGAAATACCAGTGATCGTGGTTGTATCCAAAAGACAGAAAATAAAACTAAGACTGAAAATGGGGCTCATCTTCACTCCTAAAAAACAACGGGAGTTTGGATCAGGCTGTTAATGATTAGGCTAACAAAAACTATTTCACAAGCATCTTCTTTCCCAATTAAACAATGATTACACAGTGTAACATAGTAATTACCTAGGCTGCTCTCCATTTTACAGCGTATATGCTGAGTAGTGCTCGAAAGGAACCTTATGTTTGCCCACACGCTGGGCACACTGCTACAGCACGGGATCGCTCTAGGTCCAACTGCAGGAGATTGCTAAGGTAAAGACTTTTTAGAAAATGAGAGATATAAGCTTCTTTAATTTAATAAGGCATCTAATTTTCATTTGTATACTTTCATCTTTGTTTTGCCTTTTTTGACATTTGAATACTCTGAAAGGAGGTAATGAAACCCGACTAATCAGCTGTTTCAGAGATGAATCTGATCTCCAGGAGCTCTTTGGGAGAAATGATTGAGGCACATGATTTTTCCAGTCCTGATTAGGAATCTGCAATCAAAAATTATGTTTACATAAAGAAACTTAAATATTATCAACAGCATTTAGCACTACAGAATTGGTACTAATGATAAAAATGAAGTACCAGTGAATCACATTTTAAATTTTTAATACTTAAAACAACAACAACAAATCTTTTCCCTTTTAACCGCAAGAGCTATGACTTCCTGATGAAAATCCCAAAGGTATTTTCTTCTTCTCTGGAAGGCATATTTCCCTCTAATTAATTAGGGTGAGGGACTGAGGCAAAGCGAAAGGATAAAGTAGAACCTGACTGCTTACTGCAGCTCTCGCTGCTCTTTATAAACTGCAGAGAGAAATTTCCCCTGTAAAGCTATTCTGCTACATCTTTCGTGCCTGTTTACAAACCAGGGTCCCGGTCCTTCATTCAGTGAAGTCTGTCAACAGAAGTAGTGACTGTGTATAGGTTAGCTCTATAGTGGCCAAGCCCACTTGTTTTGGCACGGTAGAAAGGCTCATGACTGTCCTGAGAACAGGCTCAGGACCATATCTTTTAGTGCCTGGACTGACACAAAATATTGATTAGGATCGCTTTTAATATGCTTCCTAAATTAATGTTTGTTTTTCTTTCTTTTCCTTCAAGGCTTCCCAGTAGCTGAATTCTAGAAGCAGCTTACCAGCTCTGAAAATGTTCAGGTCTTTACATGAGGTTTCCTGTTCATACGTGAGGAGAAATACATTTTAACTAAATTGAGCAACTTCTTTTATAACAGTGAGAGATAAAGGAGGAAGAGAGAGATTGTTCTACAATCACATAAAAAGATCTTGGCAAATGCTTCTGCTGTACTTAGATTGAGCAAGAGATACAGCAGATATTTTGCCACTTGTTTCCTGGGTTTTTGACTGGCTATAGCAGTAAGGGAAGCGTTACCATAAACATCACTGAATTGATAGAGGAAATTTTATTGTCTGCCACATTCACAAATTGAAATCGATCTTCATTCTACCAATACCAGTTTTGCCAAAGTTCCTGCAAAGTAGACATAACAAAATACGGTAGTCTTTCGGGTTACTTCTGATTAAATTCTTATCATTTGTCTTGAAACAAAAGTTATTTTTCTTTCTTTTTTATCTGACTGCAACATATAATTTTAGTCAGCTAACATTAAATTAGACACCCACTCAGATTTATTATGATAAGAACATTCAGTAAGCTAATTTCAAGATGATGACTCCTATAAATTCTTATAATTTATTATTTAGTACTTTGGTTTTTAATCATTAAGTACGTGAAGACTTTGTAGGTCAAACCTGTATTAATGAAGACAGTAATCTATTTTTCAAACTCTCTGCTCCTCACCCACCTTTCAAATTGTAAATTAACAGAAATATCTTTAAACATATGTAGAAGAACAAAGGGAAAAATTGGGAGTATTTGCAGCACCGTTTAGCTACCTATTCCTGAGACCGTGTCTATTAACTCCATTTCCTAACAATTTTTGCAATTGTTACCAAAGGGAATGCTGAAATCAAACAAAACAAAAGACAGTCCTTAAATGAGCAATGTTAATAATCAGAACAGTAAAAATGAATTGAAATTATGCAAACACAAGCATTAAAGTTTTCATTAGATTGTTACATTAGCACAAATGGGGTCATTTAGAAGAACTTTCTCTAGCTGGCCACAGGTTTCTGAAACTTCAATATTAACCATATGAATTTTTTAAGAGGCAAGTAAAGGTATTGGAGCAGAACTTCTCTTTCACTCGAGCCCTTCGCTGGAGTGCAGACTGCCTAACGACTCTTTTATCCGGGCAGTGCTGGAGGGAGCTCTGCTGCCATACTGGCCTCCGATGATTCTAAGCTACCATTCCGATTTTACGCACACTGGTCCTCAGCGCATACTGACCTTTTACTTATTATGCTACATCTGTTTGTTTTTACATCTAACGTTTCATTGTCCTCCATTTTCTGGTGCTTTTATCCCCCATGGGACATTTAATCCTTACAACAACACTGGACATTCTTTTCAGGAATGCATCGGGACTGAAAATCTGAATATATCGCGCACAGTATGGCATATTAAACTATTCAGGGATGTTGTAAATCTGTTGAAATACATGTTTAGGAAGAACTCCTATAAGTATTGTGGATCTCACATGCACGCATTTATCTTTTGCCTGCTGTTGCAAACTTAGTGACTCATTTGTTACTGGGAATAATAGCTGTGTCATTTCTTTGTGCAATTAATAAAGCTTTGTCCTGTGTACCTAGTAAATGAAACTCACAACAGGACCCGACGCACTGCAAACAAAATGCACTTGCTAGAGCTGAACCAGGCTACCAGTGGTTCACTGGTCTTTTCCTCTTGTAACCTTCCAACACAGGAACAAGTCTTTCTGGAAAATATTTAACATTGTGTATATATGAAAAAAACAACACTGAAAAAATTTTTATTCAGCCTGTAGAAAATCTCCTCAACTGTCAAAAATATATTTGGTTTTGGTGGAAATCGTGTGAAAAAGAGTCTCACCTTCACTCAGATGAATGGAAAATAACATGGAAGAATTCCAAAACAGGAATAAAGGATTTAAAAACTGCAATCCTTTAAGGACTGACGGATTTAGCCATAGAATAAACCACTGGCAATCACCGTATTATAACTATGACTAGAGCGACCGGCATTTCCTTGGTCCTCCATTATTTCCGTAATTATAAGCTCTGCCAAAAAGATAGTGTCTCGGGAGTGGTTTGGGGAGTCATAGGGGACAGGAAAGAAGGGTAGAAAACAAGGAAGGAACGGGGCTTGCGTGTGGCCAGGAAAATAAATGAAAGGAATTGAAAACTGCAAGTCAGCATCTCTGTAAGTGCCCTAGAGCCAAGATGTGTAAATAAGCCGCAGTCCAAATGGAGGTGAGGCGATGGCACTGGTCACGTCCAGAGGACGGAAAAAAGAACTAGGAGAAACAGAGCTAGTTCAAGGACTGAATTTTCAAGTTGTTAACAATTTCTTGTTCAAGAAAGCATCAGGAAAACATGTAAAAAAGCACATGTTAGTGTAGCGCTGTCCTTGAACGTGTGCACCCTACCTCTCCGCTGGGTTTATAAGCGTACGCACAATGCACTGCAGCAAGGGCAGAAGTTTCTGAGCCAGACCGGCTCCACCACGCGTCTCAGCGTGCGTGTGCACCCGTGGCACCCACCCACACAGGCAGCCCGGAGGGAACCCTAGTTAGCTCGCTGCCTCCCCGAAGAGCCAGTTCAGGAATCGCCACAGATGCAAAAGCTTCGGAAAACTCCAAACATGTCCTGAATGTCTTCAGGTCTCATTGCAGGGAAACCAAGGGACAGAGAAGTCAACCAGAATGAACAGCCATATTTTGAACATTACCAAATTTTGCAGGGGAATGGCACTACACATGAGTGGAGATAATTTCAAGGCCTCTAACCTCCAGCACTGATCTATGAAGAAAGCCAAGCGCATTAGCCAGGGCCCCCTGGGCCATGATGTGAGATGGGAAAATAAACCAGACATTGTTCCCACATAGTGCACTGCTGCTGGGAGGTCCAGTTCCTGCCCAAATCCTTCCTCAGACAATGCACAATGTGCCCCTGATTTTGTCCATACAAGACCACGTAAGATTAAGATTTACTTAACAAGGTGTTAAAAATATTAGGGTTTTCCTAATTCGGATACTAATACTTTACACTAGGTGGGTTCCTCCCTTTCTACACTCACTATCACAACTAATATCAAAACTAATATATTATTCACTTAAAAGTTTTCATCAAAGGTTTTTACCAGTAAATTGGCGTAGATGGCTAAACTGATGGCAATGGACTTTGAGGTTATCGTTCAAAGCAACCTCTATTTTAGGAGGCATGTGTGGGAATTTACACAGTAAGGAATGCTCTGAAGGTCTTTGCTTCATCTTTGTCTTAAGTTTCTAGGATACGCATTCATGATACAAGAAGAGAAAAACTTCCAGTAAATGATGCTCATTTGCACCCTCATCTGGAGGGATCACTTCCAGAGATCGAGCGGGCGCCTTGCAGAGGCCATTTTGTTCTTGGCTTCTGCTACTGGAAGGATTCACATCATAGGATTTTTAATGATGCTCTAATACTCCATAATCCAAGCTTTAAGATGATGGAGGCCAAGTTCTTTTGTTTTCACTGACAACAAACTGCTTACAGCAGGGCTGATTTTGGTCCGCAGACCCTTGCCTGCTGGGGTCTAGACCAAAATCAACAAATCTTTTTACAAAGGCCACTGCACAGCTGTGAAACGATAACTTTCAGGCACTGCAGATTTGGGTCATATTTAACCTAATGATCTAGATGTGAAAGTCGCCTTAATCCCATTACTAACACCCCGACTCACCCTGACTGTAAAAATGTCTGCTAAATTCCTTAGAAAGTTATGTTTTAATCTGAGAATATTAATTACATTTACAATTATGACTCCTCCGTGATTTATAACCTTGCAGAAACTATTGCATTTCCATATGTGGTTTTGCCACTTTCACTTCTATATACCTATCATTTTCCATTGTTTATTTTCCTTGATTGATGGTAGGGCTTTGGAGGTTTCCCATTATGAGCTTTATAATTATCACTGGTAATAGAGAAGCTCTTCCTATTATATTCAGTGAGACTGCCCAAATTATTCATTGTAGACCATTGGTACCGGACTACAAGAAAATAAGAATTTATTTCCAGTCTCAGGCATATGCTAGATAAGAGGATGTATTTATTCCTCCATGTTTCAAAAGGATTAAGGTTTGAAAAAATAAATATCACTTAGCTTGTCAGCATGCAGAACATTATGGTGCTGAATTTAAAGTCCCTTTTCCTGGGTTAAGTACGACAAATCTAAAAACGGGAGGGAGGAAATCTCAACTATATCCTTACTCAGCTAAATAAATGAATACTATATATTTTAGCTGTTAAGCAGGTTTACAGAACAGACCGTACAAAACTGTATCTTGGCTTTAACAGTATAATGTGCTTATTTAGTGAAATGCTACAAAATTCCAGAAGTCCTTGACCCTTGGCTATTCCAGGAGCTCACTGAATACATCATCTGGGTTTTGCTTAATTACACATAATTAGGAAATGTAATTATGCTTTTAGTGTTACTCTGCCATTAGGAGTGTAGTGGACAGCAGTAACATTAGCAGGATACAGTTCTTGAAAGGAAAAAAAAAATACAGTCGATCTAAATAAACAGACAAAATATAGAAAGACTAGTAAACTCTAACATAAAAAAATAAACATTTTGCTCTTGGCAATAAAAGAATACGTATTTTAAAGGCATTTTGCCAGTTTGTTCACAGCATCATTTAATGATACACTCATTTGCATCAACAACCTGAGTGTCACCAATTTTTTTTTTTCCTCAGTTACTTTGATATGCTAACTTTCTAACATATTTATGACTTTTTATCACTATTTCATATGCTAAATTTCACCCAGTTCACAGATTGGTAAAGTGCTTTAATTATGTTATCTCTAAGAATTAAAACATTTTATTAACATGTTCTTCCCTATGCAAGTGGTTCTAACACATCATGGTTAGGAATGCTGTCTAAAATAAGCTCATTCCCAAAGCAAAATTTACATGGCTTGGTAACGTGGGAAGGCAGCTATTTCATGCCTTGATGACTGCCCACCAAAGAAAACAGAAAGTTGATGAATGCAAGTTGACAAAACAGATATAAGGGAAAGAGATCTGATCTCCTAGTACATCACGTTTCTGCTTCTTTTGTTTATCATGCTTTAACTGCCTATTATAGCAACTAGCTATAATAAAATAATACACTCCATTAAATATATTTGTTACTTGCAATGTTTGCTCAGTGCTGAGAAATATTTCACCAAAGTATGCTTTAGTAACACGGCATTTAGTCTTTCACTGGGCTTTGCCCTCCAAAACTTCATGGTAAGGACAACTGTGAAGTCAGCTGTATTCAGTCCTGAGGCAGAATGTATACGCTACTTTTTGCACGGGCCTTGGGAGAATTTTACGTTTGATTCATACCCTCTGTGTGCCCCCCGCTTGCTGTGGATATCCCTACTCCTCATCCCCACTTGGGGGTCAGGTTGAGATCATTATATATTGGCAGGAAAGACGGTGGTTTACTAGCGAGGTGGGTTGTCTTCTCGGACCGCACTCTCAACCTGCAGGGAATCATCTTCTGCCCTTTGACGACAGCTTTCCAAACCGAGCTCCATCTTGCAGGTCAAACACCGGGAGAAGTCACGCTCACAACTGCAGCCTCCAGCCGCGTGGAGGGGGCAGAATCCCGTGGCACGGGGGATGTCAGGAGCCACCAGGGGATACTTGGGGTCACCCCTCAAGTAGCAACAGGATGTGAGACCTCAGGCTCGCTGTCCCTTCCCCCTAGACAGGCAAACCAGTCCTGTAGCCAGAGGACTTCAGCAGAGGAGCACAGAAAGAAGTCACTCCGCGTGCAGCCATACGTCCCCAGCACCTCGGGGCACCCCACACCTCCTGCCGCTGCTGGTTGGTACTGGCACGGGAGGTGCAGCCACCTTGGGAAACCGAAGGCGAGACACACAGTTTGGGCAGCAAAATTTTTTAGACATCTTTGCTTTAATCTCAAGAACATCTGAAAAAAGCAACAATTTTGTGGTAGTACTTCAATTGCTATTAACAGTCTGTTTCTATGCAGGATAAGGTCTTAAATACTACAGAGGTAGGTTGATTTTTGGTTTTATTAAGAATCTAACACTCCACAAATGCTATCTATAAACCATTGGTTTCTCTTATTAAAATATTAAACAGTGGCTACATCTAAAATATCACAGCCAGATTGAATAGGATTAGATATACTCTCATCTTTTCCTTGAAGCGTTTAGCTCTGCTGCTGCGCACCCTTAAACCACGTTTTGTTCCAGAAGTAACTGCAAGAGCCATGGAGGCGTGTGAAATAACGTACTCTGTATAAGGTGCCTATCAGTTTATCAAGCTTTCAGAGCCCTTTTGAAATATGCAGTAAGCAAGCATTGCCACTACTTCTATAAAATAAATGTAACATACACTAGATGTAATCTAGACTATTTTTATCTACATTATATATCTCGTTATCTAATATAAACTACTTACATGTTATCAGATATAATTACTGAATATATTTACTATTTGGAAAAGAGTGTAGCAAAAGATATAGAATTAAGATAAAATGTAAGGGAATGCAAGTAATTCATTACTTTAATTGCTTCAAGAAGCTATGATGATGTTATTCTGATATTAAAATAAGTTCCTTAATTAATCAGCCAAACATACTGACAAGGCTCCTTAAACCCATTTTTACCAACAGCAATATTTTGACAAATGTATTTTCTGAAGACAGCATACGCTTTATAATTAATTAGAATAAATTTATTTACAAACTGCACTTTTATTTGCCATTATACCTTCTTAATTAAAACCGTTCTCATGACGCTATTTTACCACGACCCTTTATTGCAAAGGCAACAGACAGCAATCACACATTTTAAATAACAAAATAAATCTGTGCTGGCAATTTTGAACACAGTTCAACTGACAAAATAACATTGATGGCAAAAGCATGAAGAGCCCCCCTGGCTCAGGGGAAGGGACAAGTCGTGAAGGCAGGGGAGAAGGGAGGGAGTAAATATTTACGACTGCAGAGATGCACTTAACAGTGATCTATCTTCGAATTTTCATAGCAGGACACCCGAGTGCTTTGAAACATGTCCTAATCAAAAACAAGATTAAAGAAATATGTTCATAAGCAATTCCAAATGTTTCTTGAGATGCCAAGCAAAGGACACATGAATCATATTAGCTGAACACTTAGGATAAGAAGAGGGGAAAAAAACCCCCAAAAAATCACATGAAGAAACATTTGTAAACTGGGTATTTTTTATTTGCCACTACGATTTTATCTGAAGATCTCTAGTGAACTAATTACTCAGAGAAACCCTTCAGTGCTTAGGTAACAGAAATGTTTCTAAGAATCTCTGAGCATTCTCTGTTGAAGAAACAGCACTTTCACAAATACTATCCAGTGTATAGTATTGCATTGGAATTCGTGATCTTACACAGAGGTTTTAAGTCCTACATGCAGACTTTCTCTTACAACTGGACCACCCTGGATACAACATCTGGGCTTTTGGTGGCAATGACTGAGCAAAAGAAAGTGCAAGCCACAGAGTCTTAACCGGGGAGGGACATGACTCTTAATATACATTAAGAACACATAAAAATATATATGTATAGGTAAAGAAAAAATACTCCAAAAGCAAAGCCTTAGAACCAACAGCATTTAGGATCTGATTGAAATGGGTGTTAAAACGGAGAAGACATCAAAGCAAACATATCATTCATTTCCCCATCATACTTCAGCTCTGTACACTGGACGAGCTTTTAGATTTTAACAGACTGTACAACAAGATGTTTGGGTTTTAGTCTGCAAGGCTGTTCCACTGATACTGCGACACCCGTTTTTATATTGGGCCCTATATTTTTCTCCTAAAAAGTTTCTATAAATAATAAAAGTGAAAGTGCTTTCAGTTTACGAAAGGATTGTTCTAAGTACCAACTGTTGTCTGCTACTCACCCAGCAGAGCTCTATTAAACCCCCACAATTTGGCTTCAGAAATAAGAGGAGAAAAACCTTGCTGCACCTCAAAAGTGTGCAAGCTTCGAGCTGTGTCAAAGACCTTTGAACAAGCTTTATAAATGACATCCATATTTGTCCATTTTTGACTTAAATTGCTTTTGGTTCAACTGCATGCAGCACTGAATTGCCTTGATGCAATGTCACATGGAATGACATAAAACACAGAAAAAAGCAAGTTGCTGGCTAGGATTAGGAAATAAAGGAGTCACGGCCCTCGTTCACTTCAGTAAATGTTTGAGGAAATGAAAATGAAACTTCTGTTAAGAGGTAATCTCTTCGAAGCTCGATAAGAGCAGGTGACATTTTATAAGTCTCAAGTTTTTCATGTTATATTTAGCAGGTACAATGAAACAATTTACATACAGTCCAAGATCGCTCGTGTTCCTTTATTCTTTTTCAGAG
Source organism: Phaethon aethereus (assembly GCF_964289735.1). Lineage (NCBI taxonomy): Eukaryota > Metazoa > Chordata > Aves > Phaethontiformes > Phaethontidae > Phaethon > Phaethon aethereus. The sequence continues at coordinate 16,568,084 of NC_138589.1, read as the reverse complement.
TAGAGAGACATGTTCTGCAATTCATCAGGTTCTCACTGTGCAATCTGAGGTTTAAATTCAGTTTTACCCCCGAGCAAGGAATCTCCCGCACCACCTCTTTCACGCAGCAAAGGCGAAGGTGAATCCCAGCATTTGGGAGGGATGTTTTCATCTGCCCCAATCCTCCTCTTATCACTGGCATAAGCATTTCTTTAAGCTTGTAAGTATGCATTTTATACACCTAAATGCCATGTTAGTTGCTTAAACACAGAACTGGGCATCCAGTTTTGAGCTCCCAGCTTCGAAACTGAGCTTTTTATTAGCAGTTCTCCATCTTTTACCCTTGATTTTGACAATTGCCCTCATATAACTTGAGAGACATTTGTAGTCCCCCGTGATTTCTCTCATCCTCTAGATACGAGCCTCCTCTGCCCTCCTTCCGGCTCCTCCTTCCGCCTCTCCCCCCCGGACCCCCGCACGCCACCAGCACCGGCGGGGCAGCACTCGTGCAGCTGCACCTCTCCCAGCAGAGCATTTCGGGTCACGTAACCCGGGTGCACCCGAAGTGCCGTCCCAGGGACGGGCCAGAATGCCCCACGGCGCAGAGCCACCCGTGGGGTTCACCCTTTCCCGGAGTGACTGCACGCGTGGCAGCGTGGCTCTTGCACCCAAATGCAGCCTTGTACCAGTTACCAGGAAAACCTTCCCGATTTATTCTTCTTTCACCCCCAAACCGCTTCTCCCACTGTATCACAGGTATTTAAATGCTGTGGACAAACTATTCTGAGATGCATAACATTTGCAAGTACAACCACTACTTTAAATGACATTCATCCTTCCGCATATCCCGTTAAAAATCTTGATGTTCTAAAACCCCACAATACAACTGAAAAGGTAGTATCACTTTCTGCACACATTTTGATGACTCCAGGCGGGAGTATCTCATGTGAGTCTGAGACCAAGGGACCTATTAAGAGCACTTGGAATCTGGAGGCTGACTGTTTGCATGGATCTAGTTGCGGTAGTTCACATCTTTCATGTTTTATGCAAATACAAGTAACTCTGGGGTTTATTCATTGGAATAGAAGTAGCACCCACAATCTAGGCATATTTTAAAACCATCGATACCTTGTTACACACAGAAGCATCTATTTCCATGAACTCCTGGAAGGCTTAATATTTTCTAATCATCAATAAAGTATTTGAATATCTAATTTGTAATTAATTTTGCTGTTTAAAAAATCCTTTCAGAATAACATTTAAGTACTTTATATAGAATGCATATAAAAAGAGAGGGAGCCAGGTTGGGGTCACATATTTTCAAAAGTACAGAGGCTGAATCCTGTAACTGACAATGAGAAAGAAATGCAAAACTAGAACCTTGACCTCTTCCTCACTGCCACGTAGCGATTATATATTTGATGTATAGTAGTATTTAAGGAAGAAAACATTTTCAAACCAGACAGTTTAAATATTTTCATGAAAAAAGAGCAGCTCGCTTTTTTTTTTTTTGTAAGTAGGAAGTCAGAATTTGGTGTCATTCTAGTATTTCAGTGCGCATTTTTCAAATCAACCTAAGACAGAATTCATACAAGTTTCATTACTAGCGGCGTATCTAGCAGTTTTCAGTTGCTCTGGAAAGTCTTCCCTCTGCTTCCTATCAAGCAGACATGAGGTTAACGGGAGAATAAGGACATTATTAATTCCCAGCATAAAGACCTACATTCAGTGCCTCACAGGGTGACTATGAGCTGCACAAATGATTTTTCAACAAATGCAGATATTTATATTATTATATTATTATAATAGCAAGAGGCTTGTTGAAGGAGATGATAGAACGTTTGTGACAATTTGAGTGAACACAAATGAAAACTAATGTTCATACGCCAGCAGTTTCTTTTTGGTATTTTTTATACCGTTATGCTAATATTAAAAGAGACAGCCTGACTTTACTTCAGTCAAGACTGATACCTGTAAGAAATTCAAGACGAAAAAAATTAAACACTATGATGCAATGTGCTATACCCATATATATTGCACACAATGAAACAGGGACAATTTGTTTTGGAGCTTAATAAATATCTTCAGTAGAATGACTGATTTGTAGGAGTCAGTAAATATCCCCGGTCTGATATTTAAGATGGCAAAGTCTTCAACACCTAATAAGAGTTTTATCAACGAAAAGTATATTGAATTTATGCATTAAATGAACATCTCAAAGAGACAAGCAGTTCAGATTTGATCACATGTATTTTATTAGATAGAGCCACAGCTTTGTACATCTGCATATTCAACAGCAAGATTAAGCTAATGCTGTGAATGGAAACCGAATGAACCCGTGGCTGTGTTTCTGTGAAAATGTATGTCTTTTAAATGGATATTTTATTTCTAAGACAATGAGTAGCAGTTTTTAGTGATGAAACCCCATCTTCCCCTCCAGATAAACCAGTTGAACTGGTCGAGGGATGGAGGAGGAGGCAGGCAATGGGGAAGCTGTGCAGCCACCAGACACTGCGGCCCCTTACAAAGCCCAAAGCTCTCCGGGGTGTCTCTGTGCACTCAGGGGGAAATGCAACGCGGGGACGTAGCCAGAGAGCTTTGCTAGAGGAGAGTGTGTGCCCAAGCCTGGCGCAGTGCTCCCTCTCACACGCTGACATGTGCTGCCCACATCCTTAACCTCGGCTCTTCCGGGGAAAACACAGAGTAGCTTCACGCCAACTACAGCAGTTTGAGATTTTTCTTTAACCTCTAGCAAGAGGAATTTAATTTAAAGCAGACATTTCCCACACACTGTTCAAGGATCCCATGTCGGAAGCGAGACCTGTGTGAGTGCACGCAAACTGGGCACTGAGCAGCGATGCACAGATTTGCGCCTAGAAAAAAAGAAGTATCAAATGTAGATTTCCTTCTGAAAGCATGACTGTTTCAAGTAAAACATATGTGAAAACTAAGGACAATAGAAGTTCATAAACTAGTCTCAACTCAAACAAAACCCGATTGGATTCTGCATATCTATAACTGCACGCTTTTTTCCCCCGTAGGAAGCATACGGTTGCATTCAAACTCGGGACATTTTTGTCCTAGCTATGTCACAGATTTCAGGAGTGGCTTTGCATAAGTCATTTGGTCTTTGTTCAGTTTGAATGCTGCAGAAGACGCTAGCCTACTGCATTTATTTTTCTCTTTTTGCAGCAGGGAAATACAATACTCAGAGTAGCATAATAATTTATGTATCAAGCAGATGTGAAAAAGACAAGATCACAACCTTTACATCCAAATCTTGTTCCACTAATACTGCTAACATCCCATGTAACATACTTGCTTCAGTACAGCGATACATTTGTTTGCAATGATTGTTACATTGCTTTTGATTAATAATTAAAGAAAGATGCCTAACCCAGGAGGAAATCTTAGGGAATGACAGAAACATCCATTTATGATGGCAAGGAGGTAAAGTAGTACAGCAGTCCCAAGAGATCAGCCACAGCTCAGATGTTACCTCCAATACATGCTGATGCCGTCCTGCACTGTCAAATAAAACTGAACAGCACAATAGAGATATGTGACCAAAACTGTCAGCACCGATAGGTATTGCAGAAATTGTATTAGGAAAATGGATGTACTAAGATTCAATTTTTGGATTGTATAAAGGTTTAATTTGGTGACCTTGTAGGTCTCCTGGTGGAAGAATGGAGAGATCCCACAGTATTTAAAGAAAAAGAAAAGAACAACCCGTTTTCTGGTAATGCATATTTATCCCTTTATTTGCAATCCAGCTGACTGAAGATAAAAACTAGCCTCTACCTCTTTGTTTCACTTACCTTTTCTTGCACATAATGACCAAAATCACTGCTCATGATTCCTCTGCGCTCGTGTGGGGAGGAGGAAAGGGAAACTCTCATTTAAAATTTTATGATAATGACATAATGCCAATAAATCTGCGGGCACCAACGCATTTCTCTGCACAAAGATACTATAAAAACTTGACAACTAAGTCCACAGGTGAAGTGGATGCAAATTTAATTGCTACTTATCATTACTTTGGACCTTTAGGCATATTTGTGCTTCACTTGAATCATATCTCCAAGGTCTGAAGATCTTCCTGCGGAGGCTATAGGTAGACACTTCTCATGAACAACACACATCCTCCAGTTGCCTTCCTGCCTTTTCCCATCATCATACGCGGCCGCCTCCACAGTCTACCAACAGAAAAGTTCGCAATAGAAAATCCTCTAATTCATTTTGGTTTTCTGGGTTAGCGTAAACTCGGTCTGAGCCAGCGCTCCCACCTCAGCCTGCAGTGCATGACGGGGTTCAGCCCCCCCCGGGAGGGAGCGGAGCAGCGAGGGAAGGGGCATTTGAGAGGCAGAGAGGATTGTATTTGCAATCCTGGATCTAGTCTGTCCGCAGCCTTCAAGGGCACTGATGTTACAGCGAACAAAACTTTAAACCTTTCTAAACACATCCATCACACAGGTAGGCTGCATTTTCCAATTTGGTATGATATATGAACCTAGGATTAATCAGCATGCATTGGAAAAAAAAAAATCAAACACATCAAAATTATTTCAACCACCTGCACAATATCTCTTGATTGTCAAAATACATCTCCTGGCTGACAAATGGTAACAAGATTTCACATTAGAAAAAATGTGCTGTTGATGGACTTAAATCATACTGTCCGTTATGTACTGCTGTCGCCTTTTCTCACAAGGCCACTTAAGCAACAAAGTGATAATACAGTGTAGAAGAACCAAATTTATCACACTTCACCACAGCCTTCTACACTAACGTGCGGCATAACAGCACGGCAGGCTCAAGTGCGGCTTCCTCCTGAGTGATCTTTTAATACTTTCACCGTACGACTTCGCATGCAGGTTTTGTCAATGACTTTCAGAGGGAAAAAGATGCTCCGCTTCCCCTCCCGTTCCACCGACACTTGCACGAGCAAAATGGCAGCACAGCAAACGCACCAGGGAATTAAAAGTCAACACAGGGCGCTCTGCTAGTTCATACATTGTTTTCAACAAGACTGCAGAGGTGAACCTGAAGGTAGCTTTTGGCTTTGGAATCAGAGTGTCGGTTATTTATTTATTTGCAACGATAGTGATGGAAGACCCGGAGGACGGCTGCTCATTCCCCTTTACTACGGTCTGTTAGCTCCAAACACAGCAAACAGCCAGCAGACACGCTTTGCCCTCTGCAGCAAGCACGGGTAACACGGGTGCGCGCAGACCTTTTGAGAAAGCAAGTAGAGTTTGGAAGTAGCCTTTGAAATACGTATCATACGGACTGTGTGTCACACGTGATATGATACGGAGCCCTCACTGACTTCAGGAGCCACTGCAGTTCCCAGCTCTGCAGTGTCACGTATTCATTCCCTCTGAGTCTGCTAAACACATTATTGCAGGATAAACTTACGATGCAGTAGCTTCAAATCACAGTGCGTTTGTGGAGAGCCATTTCTGCTATATCCCTCATAACAATCATCACGGCTGGCTATAATTATCTGTATAGACCAAGGAGAACGATGGCAGTGATGAACTAGGAAAGATGACAAATAAAACTCACGGCAGCAGTAAATATCCCATTCTGGTGTTACGCAGAACAGCTGAACAAAAGGCTTGTCAGCATTTAGTCACGTTTCGTTTCTTTGCTTTTAGAAATACTATAAAATTATTTTTAAAATCGCTACGAATGAAAGGATGAAACTTCATATATGGTTTTTAGCCTAGGAGAGTATGGTTTTTGCAAAATGTCATTAAAAACAAACAATGGGAATGTAGCCATCCTGGGATCCCTTCTGTTTAATGATGTTGGCTAAGTTGTGTTTCTGAGTGGAAAAACACAAGCTCTTTTGGAACAATGTGTTTTAGGAGGAGGTGGAATAGAGGTCAAATTTAAACAAAAAAGAATAAAAAAACATTAAGAATGCAATTCTGCATTTAAAAGCTTTTGTCTTCCAGTGCAGTTTGCAATTCGGTATATTTACGTGATTTTTAATATCTTTCTAATCAACAAATTATTAAAACCAGCTACTGTGTAATGCATGTCCTGTTCTCATAACATTTTTATACAAAATCTGCACTTATTTATATTAACAGTGTTGAGTTCATATGACAGAACCTGCCTGGCACTTGAATACTCTTTATTGGCTCCTCTGTTATTAATATTTTCATATTCGTGCATATTTTCATATTCATGCATATTTTCAACCTTTTATAGAATTATGACATTAATACAGAACTAGATATAAAGTTTGTAAACGTAATACTTAAGTTCTGACTTATAATGGGTAAACCCAAAGCATTTCAAAGTCATTCTTACGTGTCTCAATTTTTCTAGCCAACTGCAGCCTATTTGTTTAAGTTTATGCAACCTCCCAGGACCCTGACAATGACTAAGCACAATAGGGACAGTTAGGAAGGGCGTAGGTAGAAAATTAACTCCGATTTTGCTTATTTTTGTTGGTTTAAGGCAGAACCTTCACCTTATTTTAATGCTTTCTTATTCCCTACCTCACAATTCAGAGAGAATGAAGATATAATAATGTGATAATTGAGTGCCTTCACAGAGCCCACCAGTGCATTACAACTCCAACATGCAGAATGCAAACATCTGCTGGCATCATTAAACCATTTCTATACCCTACATACCAAGACTTGACCCTGTGACCATTTCTACCATTAGATTTGAATGACCTCAGCAAAAGAGCTGAAAGGCCAGAGTATTAATTCACAGAACCACAAGCTCAATTTAAGATTTAATTTGAGATAACTAAGAGGAACTGAAAGTGTATTCAAACTTATAAGTGTGGAATAAAAGATCTTACCCTGTTTTTCAAGTTAAATATAAATTCAATTATTTTTAACAGATTTATTCACAACTTTACAAACAAGGCCAATGTTCTTTCAGCATACCTCCAGCTTAATATCTGGCAATACGATGCTTCTGTTTAGCAATATTTTTCCTAATTTATGAATGTCTTTCCTACAGGGATTTTTCTGTATTCTGATTACATCCCTAAGGGGAAAAATGCTTCATTTATGAGCTATTCCCACCACACAGCTTTGAAACACTCACTTTTATTCTAACTTAAATTAGCTAAAAGCCTATTTGTTCAATCACGATGGTCTTACATCTAAACTCTTAACATGACAATTGAAATATCTGAAAAGTCTACTATACAGTGCATAATAAATTATACAGTGTTTAAGATCTTCATCTGGATCTTTGGTGTGCTTTACAGTGCAGGTTGTACAGACACATTATGCGGGTACGTATGCACACACTTTATGCGTATTACCGTGTCTACAAAACTTTACAAAGGCCAGAACGACAGAGATGCAGTCTAAGCGCAGAGCTGTGTGCCAGGACCGGGCACTGCACCTTCACGTCACCTGCTCTCTGACCCCGACACATCTCCTGAAGATTCATCCCGATACCCTAATCCTAAACCTGTTCCATTCATACGGTTTTTTCAGGTTTAAATCACCCTGCTTATTACGTCAGCTCTCTCTTGTGTTGGGAAATCGTGGTGCTGAGACGACACATGAATCATTTCACTGGCCCGGGTGCAGGATAAGCACATTAGTCATGACTGCTGAAGTCATGGGTGACATTACAGTGCTCGTTCCCATCGTGAGAGAGTGCTGCTCGGGGGAGAAGGCAAGGCAGGCAGGCACAGAGTAACGCAACCCCTCCTGTTGAAGGGATCACTCCCATGTTCATAGGACAGACACAAATACCTTCGACCAGCAAACTTGTTCAGCCGAGGAGCTCTGGCTGGACTTTGCCGCTGCACAACAGCGCAGGATGAAGATTCTATCCTTCATGGCTTTGCCACTCGCATATCGTCCCTGAGTTCGCTACGGAAAAATGCTATATAAACTCTTGGATCGCATCTTTACTTATTTCATAACTAAAAGTAAGCTACAGAAATTATACAGCTATGTCTACACTGCCCTCAAAGTTAATTTTACACCATATTTTAAAATTACTGTTCTTAAGCCAAGCATTTTGTGGATGAGCAACCCTACAGCCTGGTGAGCCTTGCTTATGCCTGAATTTAGTCTAGGACACAACAGAATATAATGCAGTGTAATTAGGAAATTTGAAATCACCTATGGAAGATCAGACATTGTGCGGGAGTGAGAGGAAATCTTACAAAACTACAGTGACTTATTAGTTCTGGGTGAAAATGTTTTCTATGTGATTAGGACACAATACACATGGAGTAAAATTACTTAAAAAGCACAACCAAAATCACAGCTCCCTAGTGTTGCCAAGTATAACATCAGTCTGTTCAGCACAGAAATACCGTACAGATTTTTCAAACAAAGAGCATCCCCTTGTATGAACACCATAATCAAGATGTAAGGGGTCAGACACACTGCTTGCTTTACCTGAGGGGAAAAGAAAAACATGTACGCAGATCCATTTAGCACGATATCGTATGTATCATATCTTACTTTTTCTTTTTCCCTGCCTTCTCCCTTATAGCCCTCCTGTTTTTGAAGAGAAACATTTATCGCTTTGCTCCTAGGTGTAAAAAGTGGCTATGGCTAGGTAGGGCAGGTTAAAATTTTCTTTGACTCCTCAGCACATTTGTCATGCAGGCTGTCTGCCTGCCGAGGAAACCTTTTCACCTCGGGCTTATTGTGAAGACATACCCCATGAGAAAGGAATAAGGTGAAAAATGATGATGTCACTAGGTTGTTGCAAGGTTAGCACACCCTTAAATGGAGTGATGGTAAATGAAGCAGCTGCTCAGCTCCCTACATACATGACATTCATCCTCCCATCCTATAAAAGTGCAGGACTCTGTGAGGACTGAGCACAAACTACTTGTTGACATAATTAGTGCTGGCTCAAGGGCTCTTTCTAATAGCCAAGTTGGCTGTATTTTGCAAGCTTTCATTGGCAAAATTCAAGTAAAGTTCAGCCAAGTTCTGTATCTATTTTGTTTTGTGTCTTATGTGTTTCCCAACTTGGAAAAAAGAGCCAAGATTTCCTGGTAGCTTTTCAGTTTTGTGGTAGTTGGTATTTTAAGATGATATTAGCTTTTAAAATACACAAACATTTTTGGGAAGTGCAACACACTAGAAGGGGATAGAGATTATAAACTCACAAGAAAAAATACAGGAAGAAGATTATTAATGAGTCTTGGCTTGTTAATATGTCAATAGCAGACTTTCTGCATATAGCACAAGGCTTTGAATCTGTTGTCCCTTTTGTTTTCCTCTGTTCAGAGAGAGATGAAATTATCTCAAACAAAAGCAAAGAATCTAAAGAAACCATTTTTCCATCATTTCTTTTCTTCCTTAGTTTCATTAAATGTTGAGTAAATTGTAACCAATTTGACTTCTGCAGTTTCATATAATTGTGTTTGGATTGTGGGACAATGAATGTTTATTTGCCTTCTGTGCAAGGTTTGTTCTAGTTTGCCAGAATTCTTCGGTCCGGAACTTTTAGTTGCTCATAGAAAATAATTTATGCGAGAAGGGGTTTTTTTTCCCCCCATTTCTTCACATTACTTCAAGTCTGCTCTACTTTGCAAACAGTTTCTAAATGTCTTGGTAAGCAAAATTAGATAATGTAGTTTCATACTGCAATTTTAATTTAAAGGAAAGGAAATCAGTTAGCTGTGCAATTACGCTAACTGTAACGCACATTCCGTTACATTGCTTGGTGGCAATAATCCACCCTTGGGTCACATTCAATTGTTTCACTTTTATCAGTGACATAAGGGGGTATCCTATTCCACACAGTAGTTTGTAACGCTTTTTACTAAAACATGCTTACAACTGTTGCAAATATTAACACATTCCATGCAGCAAAGACCAGTTTTTAACTGAAGATTTTCCTTCTTTTATATTTTTAAATACATATACATTTGCATGCTGCATACAAGACACAAACCAAACCCGGAAAAACCTCCAAGGTGAAAATCTTTCTAAAACTCCCAGTGTTGCTCCCACTCTTCTATTGTTATTTTGAAAATGGCCACGTTAATGACTTTCTTTGTAAGATCTCATTTTCTACTTTCTTATCCCTGCCCCAGATCTGCCCCCAAATGCCGCTGAGAAGAAGCCTTCTCACCGACTGAAATAAACACCGTCTCCAGCACACGACGTACTGAAAGACTGCACAGTTAAAGCAAACCAGCAGAAAAAAAACCACTTTATATAGACACAGGAATCTTTGTATATTTTAAGGCAAAACACACTTGTATTAAATATGTATATGCCTATGCAAAATATTGTCTGTAAGTATATAATTTTGTATATATTTTCAGGATTTGCATGAGAAAAGACCAATGTTATGTCAATATTAAGCTCTCCTATAGAAATGTGTGCTTCAGTGTCTTCCTTGTTATTACTACCGGGCAAATACATTATAAGTGTTTTTCTGTTTGATGATCAAAAATTTTGTAAATAGTAATTTTGATATTGCATTTAACCAGATTTTGTTACGATTTCTGTATTGGGTTTGTCTAATACATTGCAACCGTGAAAATTAAGCAGATGCAGAACTCACGCCGTTGTTGCGAAACCCTAGAAAATGATGGCATGTTTTGTGTTCACACACCATCAGTAACACCAAGACACCGACTTCTCAATTAGAAATAATACATTACTTTCATAAAGGACTGTAGGTTTCCACCCGCCCCCCAAGAATATTATTCACTGACCAAACATAACATACATTCGTACATGATAAGAGAATCACTCAATAAAAATTAAATGATAACATTAACGCAGTCATTAACAGCAGACCTTTCCTCTACTAAGACAGCCTCACCAAGCATATGGCATAGCTCAGGGAGAATAGCAAATAGTCACATTCTTGAGATAGCATGCAGTTTTCTGGCTTGTTTAATAAACTCTGAACTACATTTCAGGCAGGAGAAGACAAATGTCAAAGAGGAAAATGTGAGGCTTCATTTTCACAGAAATTTCTTTCTAAGTAACAAGAAAAATAAATAAAATACATAATATAAGATAAAATTCAAGTAAATTAAGAAGTTGTTAAATAGAATCAACACTGCTTGCCAGAGAGGAACCCTACCCATGCCAGAAAGCAGCCCTTGGAAGTACTATCTAAACTAAGTGATGTGCACTTAGTGTATCATACAGGTTGTTTACTTGTATCCCACAAGACTATACGTGATGTTGCATTTGGCGGTTCCTATCAAGAAAAGCAGGACATGAAAAATAATCCTCCTGCGTGGTGAAGTCTGCTTTTCATCTCCCAGGACAATTTCGAAGGTCTGATGCAGTCTTTTGGGAGTCTCACAGCTTTCTGTACGCTGTTATGACGTAAATACAGATTATAACTTTTCACGCTTTGCTTTGCTCTATTTCTTATACGACTGTGCTATGGTAACTCTGCTCCCTTCCTGCAGCTAACAAGCTGATCACCCTAAATGTCTGTTCAAACGTCGCAAAAAAGCACAGTTAGCTCTAATATAGTCGCCACAACCTGCAGGGGAACTGGGACCTGCGGTCCCAGACAATTTGGCAATCTAAGGAGGGCCCGCAGAGAAATCTGAAAGAATAATGTGGGTGTGTCCTGGTATATTCACATAAATTACTATTTCTGTTTAAAATAGCGCGTGGTGACCAGCATGGTAAATCTCAGGTTTAAGAAACTGGACCATCTCCTCTTCAACAGCAGTGTCACTTGGAAGACTGAGTTACAGGTTAATTAGTTGTACTTTATGCAAAGTAGATTACAACAAATAAATACTTTTTTGTACAAATTCAACTGAAAAACTAAATAAAGCTTTTTACATTAATTGTTCACTAATTTAGCCTCATCTTATCTCTGCTGTGTTAAGTACTACTGCATCTTTCAGATTATTTCTTTTAAAAATAAACCACAGAATAATTTTGCTGGGGCAAAATGGTATGAATGGTGATAAATGGCTGAGAGTAATATGATTTGTGTCATTATTGGAGGGTGTATGCACACTATCAGAAGAGCTTTCATGACAAGGAAGGTTCTGAAATTCAAAAATGTTTAATAAAATGTAAACTTTATAATCTTCCAGGTATTTATCCTGCTGCTAAATACTTCCAAGGGCCCTGGCACACATGTAAAAGAGCAATGGATATCAGCAGGGAGCATTTTCTAACTCAAAAAGTTAGAAAGACCACTTTCCCTAGAGATATAATAGCTGTTAAATCTGTCAACTTAAACCTTAATGCGTAACATCTAAAATAATCTCTATTCTCCTAGCAGACAGCCTGTATGAAAATTAATGCAGTAATAATCCGGTAGACAGCAACTGGCAAGAATTTAAGAGATACAAGACCCCAACCAACTCAGCCTGTTGGGAGGTTGTTGCCAAAAATGACTGCTTCACAAATGAAGATATAATTTTCTCAGAATATCAGAATACTTTTAGCTGAAGTCTCAAGTGATGGAGCTTTGTCTCACTATAAACTTGCTGGGGAATTACTCGTGTGGGTGTATTTCTGCACGAACGCGTGCATCCGGCGCTACACACACACCGGCAGACGCACTCCCAAAGGAGCTTGCTACTTCAAACACAGCGTTCAGATTCGTGGCAGCTCACAGCGTTGCGGCGTTCAAGGTTATTAGTGCAAATGAGTATTCTTTAAATACAGTACTGAATTTTCCCCCAAAAAAAGTATTTTTGCCTTGACCAAATATATCCAGCCATCCTTTCGAACGGTGAGCACTGAGCCCAAAGCTGCTTGTGTCAGCGGTGACAGCAGGGCCAGCAGCAGGTCAGCATTCAGCTAACCCAGGCTTTTGGGTTTGGGAGCTCCAGGGCAAGGGATGTACAGTCTGGGACGCACACACGCATGCACACACATGAAATAAGCAGCGCTTGCGGGGCCCTAGCGAGTTCTGTTCCCCAAAGGTTGCACTTCTTCAGACCTCTGCAGTCTCTAATCTAGACAAACGACCTAGTCAAAAAAAGCAACTGTAAACTAGCTGTGCGTGCTGACATTGCACAACTAGCAGGGAGAGTGAAATGTGGAGGAGGCAAAAAAAATAAAGGCGGGGGGACAAAGCAACAACAAACCAAACCAAAACCAAACCCAACAGCCTAGGGTTTGGGCCTCCTCCCTAACTTGGCTGACATGATACATGAAATTAATGTTGACACATTAAAGTACTACACATTGGTTTGAAGTAAACAAATATCAGAAAAATCTGACTGATTTAGAGCAGAAGGAATTAAAAAAGGACTTTGAGATAATGGTAAACTCATCGTTTAAAAAAAGAAAAAAAGAAAAAAAAAAAGTGACCGGGAAAAACAGTGACAGCCAGCACATCTCTTGTATTTTACATGCTTATACCCCCAGTTGCCCAGAATGGGAATGCATGTTCAGTGAAGTTAGAACAGGATTATTTCATTCTCTAGCAAAGCCCAGCCAGAATATTGTGTCACCACCTTATAAAATGATATTAATATAGCACTTGAAAAGGTATTAAGAAAAGCAGAGAAGCTGATTCATGGACTAAAAAGTGTGAGCTTATAGGACCTGAGTTCACACAGCTTAGAAAGCAGATATTTAAACAGGAATTTGAAGAGTATTATGTATATATAACGGAAACTTTAAAGTAAAAGAAGCCAGTTGCACTTGCCTATTTTAAGAAAATACATTAGGGACAATAATGAAACCTGAAGAAAATACACATTTAAAATAAATTGAGACACTCTGGCATAAAGAATATTGAGGAACAAAATACCCTTCCTTAGTCCAATGAAGTCTTTACTACTTGTCAAGGACAGGGAGGAAGGTACTTTCTACTGACTGAATCTAGGTCACATGCTATTTCATCCAAAAGGCAGAAGAAAAAAAACAAGACAGAAATAGTAATTAAGCAATGCCCAGAAGTGACCAGTCGTGCTGGGAGGAGATAGAAAGCTTCTGCACTTCAGGGAAGTTGCAGCGCTCTGTGCTTTCACTGCTGGTTAGTGTAGGAGGAGAGAGAAGCCAGAGATTTCTTTTCTTCCTCTCACTCACAGCTCTATCTCCTTCTTGGACTAAAAGTCTTGACAGGAGTTTCCTGGGCACCACCTGGCCTTCACCCAAGCTCATGGGGTGCAATTCTGAAGGGTACCAAGACAGGCCCAGAAACTCTTTTCTTCATTTGCCTCCTTCATGCCAGCACAAGGTACGGCTATAATCTAAGCCAAAGTGAGTCCCTATCTGCTAAAATAAAAGAGCGCAACCTTCAAGTGCTCATTCATTTCTTTTAACCACCACTTTTCAACATTAAGGATTATTAACTTTAATGCCATTGGTGAGAAACTTTATTATGTTTTCAAGAAATTGCTTTAAATCAAAACTGCAGATAAGGCATTTTTCTCCCCTCAGAATTACATGGTTGTGTTGGCAACCAGCAGGAATCCATTTGAGCAATAGAATTACCACCTCCTGGAGGTGAAAAATGGGACAAAAGCAGGAGGAGTGTCTCTTTCTTAAAAGTCAAGGGAAAAAGGGCAAAACAAGAAGGAATGGCAGCCCCAGGAATGGGAAAAACTAAACAATCTGCTGTTGACTTAAGCCTTAAGGGAAATTATCCTAACATAAAATAGCAGCAGTCTTGTTTTACAGAGTTTTTACAGCAAAGCTGCAGAAATCAGGGACAGAAAAAGTAAATACCCCCTTTTCCACTCCAATCACAGTCCAAATGGACTCAATATCACTGCAAGATTGTGAGGTCTCAGTGAAATCAGCAGAGCTGGACCATTCGACGTCAGTAAATTGACCCCATGTTTCAACAGCAAAGAGGCTGTAGCAGTTTTCATGAACATGAATGTTCACACGCCTACAATGCTTTTCGTGAATGAGCTATAACTCTTTAAAGTGAAACAATAAAAAATTAATAAAGATATCCCTGTCTGAAATTATGATACTTGTGAGAACTTTTTAGTGTCTGGAGTACAATACACAGTTGGCTTCCAAGTAAGTATCATGAGCACAGAGTTAAAAAAAATGTGTCATGCAGTCAAGGTTTAAGAAGAAAAACAACCTTCTGATTCTAGGTCTATTTTCCTCCCACAATTAACAAAAGTTTACGTAGGTGTGCAAGAGTCAGCAATACATGCATGATAACATTGGTATAAATGTTTTATAACAAAAAAAGGATTTTGTTTTTAAGTTGACATTTCATTTTAAAGATTTTGCAAAATAACTCTTTGCTGGGCTGATCCTCCATCCTATTAAAGCTTACAAAGACTTTTTATCAGAGTTATAAAGCCACTGAAAAGAGAGACGCTTTTATGGACACTACATTAGCTATGGTATTCTGAACATGGTGCAGCAGTATAGACCAGTAATATTTCTTCTTTGTGTAAATGTACAGCACAGTATAGGCAGTACGCATGGATAGTCACAAATCCCTAGCATTATGCCAAGATGACAGAGTACTTGTCTTTTTTTGTTCTTGTGCTGTAATTTATCTTAAAAAAAATGGACTCAGGTTTTCCTGCATGCTAGGAAAAGTGTCCAAGAGAACGTCATAATGGCATTACTCCTGCTAGAAAAGCTAATCTACTTTACGCTGTCCTCCTTTACGAGGTACTGTCACTTCCCAGAAACAAAAGTATCCGCATAACACTTGCTGAAAATAAGTTGTAAAGCACTGTCAGTTGCTCTGCAGAAAACTGCCAATTATATCACACGCTTTTCTTTCCTTCACTTACAATACATGTCATGTTTGATGAAAACTGTGCCATGGCCTTGTTTAGGCCCACATCATACAGATGTTATGCCATTCTTGATGGTGGAAAGAGACCATATATGCAGTAATAAGGATCCAGGAGAGTGGCCCTCTTGCACAGAATGATACCCACAGCCAGTGCAGTACCATGACTTCGCATAGCATATTATATCCTCTTCAGTAATGTACAACTCTGGCTGCCATTTTAATACCAGAAGTATTTCAGCCTTTCGTATCATGACTTATCCAAGCTGCCTGATTTTCTTCTTAACTTCGTCTTAAACTCATTTTAACTCACGTTTTTATTTCTTATATTTCCCATGCAAGGTTTAGGGTGTCTCAACAAACTTTTATACTGACTACATTGAAAAAATAAACTTCATTAATTAAAAAGATTCCAAATATCAGATGGACACTTCATAAAATTCATCAGATAAAGACTTGCTCATACACACACACCAGTATCTTTTGTATTTGTTTCCACCTATTTTTTTTCTAGACAGAATCTTTAATTCCCAACTTTGTGGCACCCCAGTGGCACAGATGACTTGTTCACAGAATAAACACCCATTTGCTCTTGGTTTTTGTTCATTCCCATTTCTCGAAAAATAACATCTTAATACCAAACAAGTTCATAAAGGCCAAGGGTGACTATGTGATTCAGTTATAGGAAATAAATGTTTACAAAACATACAAGAATATAGGGACTATGTAGAAATTAATATCTGGAATTCAATCATACTACACCAGACAGTAATGTCAGAGAAGCCACCCTTACTGAAAAATCTATTGTTTGTCATCTTTGAATCTGAGCTGTTCTTTCAAGAGGTTTTTTCCACATGCCTAAATATAGAAGCTAAAGAACATCACCAGATAACAGGAATTTAGCAATACCTCTGGCAACTGGTGGCGTTAGGTGACATGGTAAGCAGTACTAAATAGCTTACTTTGCGGCCTAAAAAAGGGGATTAAAAAAAAAAAACAAAAGAGGTGTTTTTTTGGTCATTTTTAGAATACAAAGTTACTGTGACATACTGAATTATTCTATTGACATAGAAGTTTCTTTTATGTTTCCCAGCCAACTAAGAGGTTCCTATATAGTACATTGAACGGCAAGAAGAGCAAGACGTAAGGCAAAAAAATACTAGAGGAAAGGACATGGCAGACGACAGCCTTGGTATGAACGGAAAGGAGATAAATAGTCATTGCTGAGGACAATAAATGCCTTCAGTACCTCTCAAGATTTACATCCTATTTGGAAAGCACCTACAAACCCAAGATTCCTAATAGGTAGAGTCACTTTATCTGGTCTAAGCCTTACATAAAATCTTACTGTGCCCACATACATTATATTCCACAGTCTCTTCATTTGGGCTGCTTCTGTTTGTCCTGTTAGAAAGTAGAACCACCTTGTTGTTGGGGGTCTCAGATCAGTTGCCTCTCCTAACGCAGCCTATTACAAGCAAAGGAATCTACATCACAATGAAGTGACACTGAGAAAAAAGATGTCTTCTAGTCTGCTGAGGTTGGATGGCTTTGTTCTTTCAGTTTTTCTTTTATGGTTTCTCTAGATCTTTTAGTAGAACAATGAACTACTCAGTACCAAATGTTAGGTCTGTTCCTGCCAATTTAACACTGCTTAGTTTAGAGCTTTCAAATGATTACTTCAAAAATATTTTCTGGTTAAGACTACATATTTGCCCTGTGAACATCTGTTTAGAAGCACAACACGGATAGAGCGCGCTAATTACTCTGGTACACAGAAAATGCCTCCGCTGACAATGTATAAGCTCGTATTTTTGAGAAATAATGATGAACAGGCAAACCTAAAACTTTTAGCAACACTGTTCTGTTGATTCTGATCATGGGTCAAAGAGAAGGCAGTGGATTCCAGTAACGTATATCCTGATGTTATAACATGTCCTTTCGCTTATATTTTATCAAAAGCATTCCTATCAGATTGCAGTTTACATTGCAAGAACACACCTGCCGCGTTCTGTAAAATCAGTCAATTCGATTTAGTTTTCAATGTACTATTTTACACAATGCTTTTCTAGATGTTTTCTTCCAGTGACTTACATTTCAGGGATCAGCAATGGACTTGAAAGAAAAATGCTGGTAGAAAACTTGAGCATGAGTGTACGCTGTATGCGCACACACCCATGCACACTTCTATAATTGCTCTGTCATCTGGCTTCAAAACCATATTCCCTCTACCCAGACCCCCAAACAAATCCATAAATAGAAAGGGTAAAAGACATTAAAGTCCAGTATCTCGTCTTCTCTCTGAGTAAGCTCTTCCCTGTGAAGAGCTGGCACCATTCAATTCAGGCTGCACATTGCTGCCGTAAATGATAAAAAGTCCTATGAAGGAATGTGAATCCACATGCCTGTGTATTCGATACATTTAAATCAGGTCATATAGTCACTGTTATTAATTAGAAACAGTGTTGAAGTAAAAACATTTTAAATAAACCCAGGGACTGAATGTTAAAGCTGTCATTTTTTACACGGCCTCATGATTCAAGGATTAATGGACCTTAAAACAACCATAAACCACCGAGGCCCCTGATCTGGTTTGGAAGAATAAGAATAGTTTTATTTCTGCTTCAGTCTGCCAGTCTTAAATTCATTGTGTGTCAGTGGGCACTGCAAACACTTTTAAGTATTTTGACATTGTGGTATAGGATGCTGTTAATCTGTTTCCTGCCTGACCTTCACCAGTTCTCTGCACCTTGCGATTCATAGAAAAAAGAAAAGCAAGCAAACTAATGAAAAAGATATATATAATACATACACTATATATGCATACACAAATACTGTCATATAAAGCTGGAATAATATTTGAAATATTTATACTTCACTTTACCAATAACTTTTTCACAGAAGCCTTTTCTGTATCTGTTTTTTTTCAGTTACAACGTTTTATCATATCTATGAATGGATGTAAGGTATAATGCTTGTTGCAGCTATAATTTTTGTTTCAGAACAAAAGGTTGCAGTTTTAAAGTAAGATCAAGTATGCAGAGTACATTTCTGGAAGGCCAATAAGATGAAGTAATCACTGCTACTTGAAAAAAAAAAATAACAATATTCAGCAGTACAATCACAATGGATGCTTGGAGTTGTGATTACACTGGAATTCAAGTATGTGCAGTTATTACTGGATACAGCAGTGGGATACCGAACTAAGCAAAATAAGGACTGATAAGCAGCAAAAAACATTATTTTATCTATTTTTAACATTATCTGCTGTGAAGGTCAGACTTTCTGTGGTTTAAGGATCAGAACAATAAAGCTGGAAACTTGGATGCTTTCAAATTCCAACTCTCTTTCTAATAGCCGACTTTCTGAGTGCCCCTAAAAAAGGTGCTTGACCAGGTTTTACTTCAGTCACACGACCTGGGAAACTGGGAACACAGAGCAAATGTAGCATGTGAGTGAAGCCTAATTTGGTACATAAAGTACCCATTAATTTTCACTATTTTCTAGCATATATAATGCCTTTGTCTTGACTGCTCGTCAGCTTGGAACTGTAGTGCACCATCTAAAGAGAACTTTGTTTCATCAGTTGTTTGACTGACTTCTTTCCCAAAGGTTTTACTGAACCTATTTCAAATGTTGCTGGGCTAACAACTTATTTTTCTAATTTCTCACAAAAGAACATGAAAAAACAAAAAGAAAGAACAAAATGGGATCAGGAGGAAACATTACAGCTATTAGAATAACATGCCATAAATGTTTAGCAATTAACGTGAACAGAACCTAAAGTTTATCATGAGTCCGTACTTGTTACCCAAAATAACATTCTGTCACTTGCTTAGAAACAAAAAATAAGTGGACTGCCATTATAAGGCACATAATAAACACTTTTGCCATTCACATTGTAAAGGAATTTAATTTTCATTATCAGAAAAGAGCCAATTGTTTTGAGTGTAAATGGATAACTTATTTTTAAAAGTAATTTTAGTGTTGATGATTTACTTATAGAGAGATAGATATACACAGACTTTTTTCTCTACAAATCTACCTATCAAGGTAACTTTTGCTATAAACAGCATTTTAAACTTATCACATAAAAAACTATCAAGCACTAAATTAGAAAAAACCAGAATTTTGAAAGTGATAGTTAAATTTATGAAGCAATCCTGCTACACTCAGAGGCTTGCTTCTTGACATGCAAGCAAATTCTAGGGTGTATATTTGCCATGCAGTTGAACCTCTTTACATGGTATTAAAAGGTGGGAGAAAGGATGAAAGCAACAAAGGCTACACAATTACGGCCACGTGCAGAACACATGTACTTTGGACTTAAGCTTGTTTGCATGACTAATAGAGATAATATTGAATGTCTTTTCTCATCATTTCCATTTTTTTTTTTGGCTCAGTGCCTCTTTTGCTACCTCCAAGAGCTGTTAATTTTGTTCACTGCTGAGCAAAAGTCAAAGTCAGAGTCTAAACAGCTTGTAATGAGTTTTCAATGGCCCATCTCACTGAAATTGAGGGCAAAGGAGCAGCAGACTTAGACACTGTCAGCCCTCTGAATTTATTATTGAGGGAGCAACGCGTTCGGTAGAAAATACACAGAGGAGGGGCTGAGAATTCTGTCACTTTTGCATTAAGCCTTTAACAAAGATGTGTGTTACTTACGTAAATACTCTGACAACACAGATAAACACACAGAAATCGATGTAATGTAGCCCAATTAACTGTGCAGCTAGATTGGTAGTAGAGTATGTTGCAGTAACTTTATTTGGCAGCCACTTAGTACTGGAAGTTTGAAGTCCTGCTCCAGAAAAGTTATTAATACTTTGCCAAATACCTTAAAAGTCACAACGAAACCAGGGATAAAGAGTGCTTAGCACTGATAAGGAGTCAATGATAATTTTGTAAGTCTTCAGCGACCGGTTTTATAGACTGCAAAAAAAGGGTCGTCTTTCACCTCCGCAGCCATAAAGCTGACGTTTGTGAGCCTGTCAGACTTCACCTGCTGCTGCACAGCTCTCAAAGAAGTTTTTGTAGTCCGGTCTCTTCAAGTGCATGCTTGACTGTATTTCGCTAGTTTCTCCATAAGCTACATGCTGCTTAGTTTTTCTGCTTCACATTTTAATTGCTGGGTTGTTTTTGTCTCCTACTTGCGCTCTTAAAGATTGCGAATCCCATTGCTTCGTCTTCACTGAATCTTTGACTGAAAACTACAGATGCAAACTTATCCAGCATCTCTGTTCTTTCAAAACCAAGAAATAAAGCTACTATTAGGGCTTCTAAACTCAGGAAAGAGTTCTCAACAGACACTTTTGACAACTACAGTTTCTTTCTTTTACCTGGAAACCTGTAGTTGAGTTCATGTTATGAAGGAAGTCAGGCTTTCTGGGTAGATTGGTGAAGAACAGTACTGTAAGATTTTTAAATACTGTCTGAAGGAGTAGTCCCAGAAGAGAATGCATACAAGAAGCACCACAGAATAACAGTGGATAAGGTGGCATAGTATCAATGTTTTACTGGTCCTTCTTTGGGATGATCTGAAAATGCATTTACAGTTTCACATATTGTATAGTCTGTTACCTCAACTGTTCACCAGTCAAACCTTTTGTTTTATCACAAAATACTCCACATTCTATATAGGCAGACTTCACATACTTTTCTTCTACCCATAAAGAACTCTGCTTCTGTGATATTTTATGCTAGTGTTTTTCATGCATCACTACTTACACAGGGAATAGCACTGAAGAAAAGTTAGCAATAAAAAATGCAAGGCTTTGTTTGGCTTGCTGTCATTTGGTTTAATGCCAACAAACCCTCCCAATCACATAAACATGTCATCCAATGCCAGCATTACCATGTTCCAGTCTTCTAACATCATTACATAAAACATGCTCGGCACCTTTGCCAAAAAGTTTTTACCTATTATAAAAATTGTATTTGTGTATGTACTGAAAAAATATTCACGTCTTTTTTGTCAGACAGTGCCAAAGATGCACAGTCTGCAGTCCCCTATCTCCAGTTTTTCGCACAGTCCACCAAAACTCTGGATTTGCCTCTGACACGGCTGTGAGAAAGAAATTTGTTGGAGAAGAGATTAACAAGTATTCAGGTGAAACTGGAGGCCATGGCATAACTTTGCTCTCAAGTAGAGCTTCGTTGGCTACCTTATTTTCCAATATGATTAAGCAAAGAATTTAAAATTCAGTTCCACACATTACAATTTCCTCTAAGGTTCAGATTCACACACTGAGTAGTTTGGACAACCCTGACCCCTAGCATCTCTCCAGCTCCCCACAATTTATCTAGGCCCCCACATGTAAAGTATAATATAAGGGTTGTTATTTGCTTACTGTAGTGATGTGCCCTATTATTGGGTTTTTAAAAAAAAAAAAAAAAAAAAAAGGCAAAGTGAAATTCTTGAACTCCCAGACAATGAATTGTCCATATACAGAGGCAGGGAGAGACTGAAGAGTCTTTTAAGAAGACATTTTAAGAAGACAAATTAACAATATCAAGGGGACAAGAAAAATTTGCACCATGTCATTCATACTGCATGAAGGCACAAAGAAGAATTGTATGGAGTCAGTAATACATGCATAGAAAATCACGTGATTTAGTATGACTTAGGGGGAATATATTCCACTCCTCTGCATTCAGTATTATTGACAAGCATTATATTCAGGTAATTGATGTTTAAATACAAATGAATGAGAACACTGTATCACCAGCAACAGAATTCACTACGGAGATACTGCTACACTGAGAACAAGTGGCTAGAATATGTAGCAGCAAATAGAGAAGTGTCGACAAAAGGTACTCACAAACACAATAAGAAGAGGAAATGAAAACTTAATTGAAGGAAAAATATTTTACGATGTTGCTAAATCTTTCCAAATAGATTATGTCAGTCTATATGTTCACATTAAATCTCTTAGATTTTGCAAAGAAGCATCTTTTAAGAAACCATACATATAGTGTATTTTTAAATTGAAATTCATTTACTGGCAAAAATCATGCGTAATATGTATTTGGTAGTGCCAGATAAAAAGGTTTGTATAGTTTGAGAGGAATGTCACATCTATCCTCTTTTGCGTATGCATCACATAATAGCCTGTTTTATATAGGACATAAGACCTTTTCAAAAGGGGTCTTGAAAGAATAATGTACTACAGAGTTGTGTAAGTCATCACATATAATAGAAGAGTCTTTTGCACCACGTATTAGTGAGGATAGATCTCCTCTGCAATTCTATCATCACATAAAACACCTTCCAAAATTGTCATAGTCAGGTCAGACCAAGCATTTCAATTTTTCATAGCACTATTTTCAGTTTTCCTTCCTCTCATGTGAAGTATTGTCAATAGGACTTCGGATACTTGTGCACGCCATTTAGCAGAGAAAGTAAAGTACAGAACAGCACATCATTGCAATAGCAGCTGTCCGCTTCTGTATCTTCCCAAGGATGCTAGTTTGGATTGTGCAGCCCAGTTCACAATAACATCCATTTCCCATCTATACTAAACTAAGGAACAAGCAAAGTGCAACATATTATTCCAAATTACTTCCAGCACCTCAAACAGTTAAAAGGGAAATATCCTCATATCATTACAAATCAAAGCGGAGGCATGAGTTTTTCTTCTTCTCAAAGCCTTAACACGTCCAGCTTTCCAAGCGGGAATTAAAACACCATTTCTACGCTGAAAACCCACATAAATCTAGGAGCAAAAATTTTGGCCCTACACTTGCATTTCACTATTATGCCTATGTCGAAAAGACCCATTTTTTTCCATGGAACAGTGAACATTTATACAATCATTAAAAGCTCATCTTGCACCATATTTTTATCCTTCTCAGTTTTAATACATTTTTATAATTGCATTGAGGATATTCTAACCCTGTTTTTAGTGCAACGATAAAATTTATGAACCATGACAAACGTATCATACCAAAGACCACCCGAAGAATAACAATGTGCATGTCAATAGAAGAAACCTCGGCTTCTGCTTCATGGAATTTAGGATTTGGGGAGGGGGGATGAAAAATACCCAAGAAGGTATTCCCTTGATAGCCATGAAATGGTAACAAGATCACACATTTTTTTTCTAAGCAAAATGAAACATGTGGTGTTGTAAAAGACAATTTTTTACAAACATGCTATGTAGACAAGTTTAGTAGTAATGAGATTTCGAATTAAAAAGATCTAGTTCGTATGCAGATTTTACTGATTTCATCATCATGCTTTCTGGATAATAAATGTGATATCCAATTACTTTACAGCTCTTGCTGCACAAGATTTCCAAACCTATTTCCAATATTCCTATTTTTCCCTGTGCAAACTTCTGCATGGCCCCCACTCCTTCACCCAGCTGCTGACAGCCTACTGCTAGAGATAATATTCTCAGAAAGTAAATGGTTTTCAATCAGAAAGCCCTTAGAACCAAATCTTGTTTTCACATCATATTATTGATTAGAAACTCATTTAAAGATGCAATCAGTAAAGAACATGCATGAGAACTCCTAAAATTTACTAAATTCTAATGATATTTAAAACAGGTATTTTCTAACTAAACATGGTGTGTATTTGAGACTGTGTGAATATTTCCAGAGTTTTCTTGGTGTTTCACAATACAATACCATATTTTTAAAATAAATCATGAAAATGAGGGGGTAGAGAAAATCCATTTCCATACTTAAAGTTCCCAGATTATTCTAAGTCTCCCTAACATATCGGTTTTTCTTCTCCAAATAAGAAAAAAAAAAAAACAAAAAACGAACAAACAAAGAAATACCCTGATAAGGTTCATGCAAAAGTACAGATAATCTACCCAATTTTTTAAACAGTTATTGTGACGAAATGGATTGAAAAGGTATTGCAGATACAAGAATACGTAAATGAAATGCATCCCACTGGAAAAGCTTTTTTGCTCACATTGTCATTTAGAGCTTCTGAATTAATAGACCAAGAAAGGCACCACAGGCACCAACAAAATGCAGTAAAACCATTGGCAGCCAGTGGTGTCTCAAAGTTTAATTCCCCTGGGGAGAAAAGGACACTGCCTAATCTGTATTCAGTCCTGACATTGTCCACATCTGATATGGAACATTAGCTACTAACTCTCTCAATAGACTAGTGTCCTTCAGTTTATATTACTTTATGTTAATAGTAGAAAAATTACACACAACATCATTTATCATTGTTATACTGTACTATACAACCATAGCTTATTTTAATATATTTATTTACCCCTAAGAGGTATAGAAATTTAAACATATATCTCTAAATCTATATATATTTAAAGATAAACTTATAGTACCAGAACCAGCGCAGAGCTGCAAAAAGGATATCCACCTTAAAAATGTATTTTAATTACACATATAATTTAGCGGGTGATCACATTGCCTTAATATGAGGAAGTCCTGTTATTTCTGTTATAAATCTTATAGAAACGGTACATAAAACAATGTTGCACCTTAATCATAATTTATCTTTTGATTTTTTTTTCAGTTCCACTACAGGCAGCATCTCTGGTGCTCTGTTTTCACATCCTTCTTCTCCCTCAGCTATCTGCCCTTACCATTATTTACCTAGAGCTCAGGTAGGCAAGCTCAGTCTACCTTTAATGTAAAAAAAATAATGCAGTTCATGAATCAAAAAAGAACTAGGATTTATTTTTTTCTGGATCACAATCTACATCTCAATGCATCTAAATTTCAATTAGTCTTTTTAAAAACACTCCTGCAGTCAGTGATGTGTGCTGTTTGCCTGGGCTATCCAGAAAAGAAAAAAGACAGCAATGATGAAAAAGAGAGAGACAGTTATACTCTATTAAATGTATCTTACTTTAACTTTAGTTTTTAAAATCTAACATGTCAAAAAGCTTATTAATGATGGGTCTATTTTTCAGAAGGGGTAGTTATCTGCAGTCATCCAACAACACTGAATTTCAGGTAATAATTCATACACAAAATTCGGATTTTTATTTTGCTAATGGGGACTGTTTTTACTTCATTTCATTTCATACAGAAATGTCAAACTTACTTTAAAGGCTTAAGCAATGGAAAATATAACACACAGCCACAAACACATTTTTTTCAAGAGTTTGTACTCTTCCTACTATAAAATTCCATCCCGTTTCCAAGCTGAATTTTGTGCAACTTCAACATTCAGTCTTTGGATGTTTTTCCACCTGAACTTCCTCCACAGTGCTTCAGTGCTGTAGAATAAGTCCACAAAGTCCGACTGGTTTTAGAAGAATTACTCCAGATTAAATGAAAGTTGAGTGACTGACAACACTAGAATATGTTTGGATGGTGAACACCTTTTGGCTTTACTACTTCCCAATGAATGTTTTTGCTGAACTGCACTGAAAACAAAGAGAAAAACAAGCAAACCGCTCACACATACGATTACTGAGAATACCGTAGCCTGACCCTACAAATCTTCAGTGAGAGATTTTCTCGGGTCAGAGGTGGTTCCAGACAGCTTTAATAAGCAAGAATACTCAAAAATTTTCCAGGTACAAACTAAGTTCAGATTCTGACACCCTGCTGAATATTGCAGCATTTGTCAAGAAATCACGAGCACGGCTTCCTTGTGGCAAGGACAGTAGGTTATGAAAGACCCTCTTTTGCCATAAAACACAAGAAGAATCAGACCCTTTAACAGTCAGACTTTCCATTTCACAGCAGTTTTTTCCAAGTAAGAACAGAATGATAAATTCAATATTTGACCTTAGAATTTGTAGGGCAGCAACGAAACAAGATATATTCCATCCAACAATATGTTTAATCTATTTTGAAGTGAAGAGACATGTTCACAATTAAAACTGTTTTGGAGTTTTTTCTAGTTAAAATATAAATTCTGTCACACTTGGATAATGTCTGTTCACAAAAAAAATAATTTAAACATGACAGTAAAAGAGAAGACTTTGAACATAAATGTTATCAACAACTACACTGTCTTAAATTCACAACCATGATCAACTTTCCACTGTTGGTGTTCATTTATTATTTGTACTACAACCATTACAATGAAAAAAAAAAACAACAACCAACCACCCTCCATCAGGACAAAAGACACGTAAAAGAACTGGTCAGTTTATACTATGGTGCTCTAGCAAAATGAAGGCAGACAGACAGACAGGCTGGTAGATAGACGTTCTTGCTTGCTCATTCATTAAGGTCATCTCCTGACCCGCGTGCCACTAAGGAAAAGGCAACAGCTGTTTCCAGTATCAGTGGTAAGAATGATGGAAGTGAATTAATCCACAGATGGAAACCAGCACCTGAAGGGACCAGTCTGGTGAGCAACAACAGCCTTTGCCTGAGAAACACGCTTAAATGTTACCATATGGAGCACTAACAGAAGACAGAGGGGAATGAAAAGCTCTGCACATCGTGTTACTGCCACAAAAGCTTAAGTATCGTATTATTGATAAGGATAACAAAAAGACTGTCTGCCTAGGCATTTCTGATTTAGAATTCATAAAGTATCAAATTAGCTAGGATGCCTTAACTAAGAGAAACTAGGTGATTAAATTACTGAACTACATGGAAATATTCCACCCAAATAAAACACTGTAAAATAAGATTGCAAGAGAACAGAAGTCAGAGATGCAAAAGACCCATTAAAATCTGAATCAATTCCTCCTGCGTGATATATTTTTCAGCCTGAAGATGCATTAGCTGTTAAGCTGATATGACACTTCATGTTAGTCAAAAGGCTGAAAAGCTGCAATCATGTTTTATTAAAATAACTACACATACTGGGCTGGGCTGAGGGAGAGTACCCGACTGCCAGAAAACAAGAACAATTAATTTCATGTCTCTGAACCCTTACGTGTAGTATTTGCAGTTCAGACACCAGAATATAACTGTCCATCTTCATTTGAATGTATTTACTATATGCGGCTTCAGGGTCTTTTTGGAATAACAGATGGGAAGAAACAGAGCTGCTCTATAGAAACGCTGAAAAATAAAGCTCAAATATATTGACAAAAATGGAGAACTGGACAGCAAATATTTGGAGATCACTGGCCAGTTTCATCTCTCCCTTATGAGCCATAAAACTCACTAAAATAAGGAAAACAAATGCTTGCAGTTGGGAAGCCTGTGTCCCGCAGCACTGAGGGCTGCGTAGAGCTGTTACTGCAGGAGGGCAAAGAAGAGACCTCTCTTCACCGCTCCCGCTGCCACCTGGGGCAGAATTTGACAGACAATTTTCCCTCTGCCAGTGACAGCAAGTTACGGTACCGCCGAGGTCTTCTCTGGGCATTTTGCCACCGCAAGAAATTCCACATTAAATTAAATGGATGGGTGTGACTCCCCACTTCTGAGAACGGGTATTTGTGTAAGCGCCGCGCTACGCGTCCTCCTTCCTCTTTCATCTAGTTTCATCCAGCATAAGCAACTGGAAGCCGGTAACAAGCGTGTTCATGTTGCAGAACAAATCAGAGGTTTTCCTTGATTTTCGCTCCCTGAAGTGTGCCCCCACGGCACCGGCTCTGGGATCATCAGATTAAGAAGTAAGTGTGTGTACACTTCTAAGGCGCTTTTAGTATTTACATTGAAAACCACAATATAAAGTAGTTTTAGAACAAAGGTGTCAGTAGAGCTCTAAACTGAGACTCAGGGAAGCAAGATTTCAGCCCATTCAGGCAGCCCTAAATGAGGAGGAAAGGTTTACCTACTTCAAATGTACTTTCACATTTCAATAGGTTAAAAACCTTCACTCCAAAATGAAATTTTGCAGGTCATTTACTGATTATGATTAAATCGCCTTCATTTATTACCACATGGAAAATAAGCCACCGTACTCTACATGGGAGGTAATCTTAACTGCTTAGCAATTTATTCAAATACTCAGAAGTTAAAATCATTTCTGGGCTGTTCACTCATTAATAAGTGCAGAAGGATGGCAGTTTGAGATATTATTTGAATATCTTTGAAATATAATTCCTAGTTTATATAGGTCAAAGAGGTTTCCCTGTTTACATATTCAAAACTGTACAGTGTGAATGAAGATACATTTCAAGATGGGATTCTATGAGGAAATTCAACTTCTGGGGTAAAATGAGTGCCACACAAATTTACAGAATTTTTCCTGCCCTATTTTCTTCGTAATGCATATGCAGGTTCTATTAACGGTGAACAAATACAGCCAAGGCAGCAGAAGGTAGCTGTTCTACAGACAAGTAAACATCAGTAACACAACATTGACTTTTTCAAGGAGAACCTTTTATAAAATGTTTCTAAGGGTTTTATAAAATCCCTGTTGCCCAGTCCCAACTGGGAAGCCATGTCTTTCCCATTCCTTTCACGTGGATCCTGCTACAAGTGCTTGAGTGATGGGATTTGGGTGCTGCAAAGGATTTATCCAAAGTATTTTGCCCTTATCAGGTGGTGCCAATTTGTATGACCATGGCTTGCTAACAAAAAGGAAGCGTCCTATCATAATTTCAGAGCATCTTCTCTATTGGGTGGGGTCAAGGGGCAATGTTTAAGTACACCAACTATGTTTCTTTAATTAGGTCATTAATCACCATTCCTTGGAGCTCTTTGAGATTCTTTTTTTCAAACCCCATACGCTTAAGCTTTAGAAAAAAGTTCTCAGCTCTGAAAGCAGTAAAATACTTTCACCATTCCTATCAGAACAATAATCTGCATGTTTACCTATCACTTAAATTCTTCCATGCATATGTTTTCATCAGTGCACTAGCTGTTCTCCTCTAATCTCTGTTTGCTCGAGTCCAAGAACAAGTCACAGAGCTCCTTCCCCATACCCCAAGGGGAAAGCTCAGTTCTCGTCTTAATGACATAAATCCCAAGCAACTTATTTACATCAGAGAAGTCACCCAGAGGTCAGAGAGAACTCTTTTGGTTTCCTTTGCTTCATCCTTTTGCTTTATCCATTATTTACATCTTTCAAAAAAGAACAGGTGCTGTAAACTAAAGTGTATGCATCAGAATTTGGTTTCCAAAATTATTTGCAGTTTGAAATGTGGCTTTGGAAAAAATCTGAAAAAAAAATCTGTGCAGCAAAAACTTATATTGGCTTATGGAAAGCAAAATGTCTTCTAACCATATTACGAGACTGAAAGGGAGCATCCAATTTTCTAAATTTAAGCTATATAACACAGATCACTGAATTTTATCCAGTTTCTTCTGTATTCAGTGCAATCACTCACATATGACTAAGGCATATTTTCCAGCAACAGCTAGTCTTGAAACATCCATAATTATCCCTTTTTACAATACTATCACTGCTGTATATTACTCTAAATTAATGTGAACAGAGAACTGGAAACTAAACTCAGCTGCAAATCCCACAAAACTTTACATAGTTCAGAATTCCGGGTACCAAAGCTGATGTTTGCCCTGTAACAAGGATAATGCGTATAAACACCACACTATGTGCCAGCAAAGAAACCCACCTTTGAAAACCTGAAGTTTATCTTCCAGATAGGCTAAAAAAGCTGGCAAATAACTAAAAATGCCATTAAAATGCACAGACAATTTTTACATGCCCTTTGTAAGTACATCATG
Organism: Phaethon aethereus; assembly: GCF_964289735.1. Lineage (NCBI taxonomy): Eukaryota > Metazoa > Chordata > Aves > Phaethontiformes > Phaethontidae > Phaethon > Phaethon aethereus. The sequence goes on along the minus strand of NC_138589.1, from coordinate 16,537,865 downwards.
AGTCAGAATGGAGATACCTAGAAAGAGCCTTCGCTTCCTATTCTAAAGGTGCGCGGAAGTGAAGTGCGTGTAGCAGAGACACGTCCCAGGTGTGGGTACGTGTAGCACACTTACAGCACGCTCTGGCACCGGGGCAAGAAAATTACAACGGCAGTCTGCCTAAATGTGCCTTCTACCAATAGTTCTGAGACAGAAGGCAGTCTGACAAAAATTAATAATTTATATTAGGCTTTTTGTAGTTTCTTAATAACTTGTAATCATGTGGGAGACGAGTAGGTATTTACTCCATTTCAGTATGAGTTTCATTATTTTCAGTTTAATTTAATAACAGCCAAATGCTAGAAAGTGCTGAGCATCCACAACTTCTAATGACATCAGTGTGAATGGTACTGGTCTGCATCTCAGAAGTGGGCCCCCCAAATCCATAATTTTCAGCTTACTTCACTTTCTGTAATGTGTTATCTACTTTTCCCAAGACAGGCTGTAAGTGGCTCCACAATGGACTAGGATGGACTATACTGAGTTGCTTCTGAAATGACAGTAGAGTGTGGAGATGTGGTACCCAAGAGAGTCAATAATTCTAAGCTGATGGAAAAATTGAAAGAGAATGGGTAGATGAGAGAAGAGGGGGGGGAGAAGGAGAACAGCAGCAGAAAGGAGGAGTTCCCAGGGTATGTTCAGGCAGAAGAACCATAAAGACATCAGTCAAATAGGGAAATATAGAGAGGCAGATTCTTAAACCATATAAAATGCTATAGTTGCACTCATACAGGCAGAAAAACTTCATCCACTGAATTCCCTTTCCACAGAGTTTAAGCTCTGAAAAGACAGAGCAGAGAGAAAAAGGGATAAGGAGCAAAAATAAAAATAAAAAGACAGAGAGAACACTGCATACCAATGGTTAGAAATAACTGTATTGCTCTTTGGGCTGGGTGTAGTGCCCATAAAGTAGGCTTAATTTCAGTTCTCGTTTGTAGGACTGACTGTTTCCGGAGTTTCAGAGCAGCTGTGAGTAAAAGATACATAAAGGACAGAGGTGAGAGTAAAAGCTACACAAAGGACAGAGGTGAGAACTGCCCCAGAACCAGAAACCAGCTGGACCAAGACATGAGTGTTCATGTCTCCTGCAGGTGAGAAGTGCGGCTGCCTCAGAAGAAGATTACTGTTGCCATTGTTTTGTTATTTTACTTAGTGTAACTGCCGGCAAAGGACATTTCATCTTACTTTGCTTAATTCTGGACAGGCAGTCATACTGAGGTGTTGTTTTTACTTTTATATATTATTATAGAATAAGTTTTATAGCTATTTCTCAATTAATGTATTCCCTTCAGGCAGCTGCAGCCTTTGATGTTTACTTTCTTTCCAGATGAAGCCACCATTGCCACCTCTAACTCTTGAGCGGTTTTTATGCATCGGCCATCATCACCACTACCCCACATTGCAGGCTCTATCCTTCCCAGCTTGCTTGGCATAGCTGCTAAAAGTCACAGTGAGCCTCACATAATTTTTGTCTTTGTATCCTTGGGTCTTAAGAGGAGATAACCTTATCACCTCCGTCTTGTGCCACTCTATGAATATTTTGGTCTAACTTGTTTAGCTTTTTCTTGAAATGACTATGCTTTCTTCCTTTCTTCAGCTGCCATGTATTTGCTGCATAAACTCAAGAGTGTAAGTGAGAAACTTACCCATGGAAATGGTTACACTTCAAGGAGCCTCTGCCTTCTCCAGGCACAAGGACATTAAAAGGCATTTAAATGGTACAATTCTTATCGAGGACCTATCATTTGGTTATGAGCAATGTCCTTCATTCTGTGCAAGTAGGAACATGAGAAACTTGTGAGTGATAATTTTTGGCAAGGGTTGACTTCTAAATGAAAACCATAGTCAGCTGTCATGAGGACACATGGAAGGAAACTCCTTGCATGTTCTCTGGAAACAAATGATGGGAGCCTACACTTTCTAATGGAAAGATAAATGACACAGATGAAGAAAGATGTGGATTACAGAGCTAAAACATGGGGAACAGTAGTAAATCAGTTCCATTAGCACAAAATATAAAGCTTTCTGCTTCACTTAAAACCAGTACATGGAAACAAGCGACTGAAGTATTATTACCGTCATTACTGAAACTTCACATGAAACAAGCTTAAGGAAAGGTCTGCCGTAGAGCAGAGTAATCATAAAAATAAACACAAGTTTTAAAACAGTACTTGCAACTACACAGCACGCACCCAAAGATACTAATGGCAAAAGAGAATATTGTTAAGGCATTCTTCTTTTAACACCCTTGAAATACCTGCACACTTCTTATATACCACTACCACCAACTGACCTAATCAATAAACCAAATGAACTCCAACATATATGCTAATATATTCTACCTTCCAGATTTTTTTTCACCTGCACTGAAAGTTAAAATCTTAGTTCCACACAAAAAGGCAACGTCTCCAAGATAATCAAACTCGGGTCAGTATTTTGTCTACAGCAAAAATAAGCCTGAAATTCATATTTGTACTATGGTGTGATGGTAGAAACTCTGATGACTGTCTCTGTACATTTAAATACTGTACTGAGTTTAAATACTGTATTATTTCAACAGGCACTTCTAATATCTCTGTTTCCTGCCATGAAATGTAATTAGGGAAAATTAATTTACCAGGGGACCTCTGAAGATTTACCTTCTTCCCCACTGCTATTTGCACTGGGCAACATTCAAATGTAATTCCCTTCTGTTCCAAGTATATCAGGGCTATCTCCTCTAGACTGCCTCAGAGCAGAAAACATCACCCAGCATTTGAAAAGTTCACAAATGTGACATTTTTCCAGTAAAACCATACTGTAGCAGTCAGCTTCAATAGGTTTATCATTGCTAAGGAAAACAATTGGAAATACACTGAACATCTTGCTTCATGACTTAAATCAGTCTCTAGCTATATTAGAGGTGCAAGCCAGTGCTCCACGACAGGCTATCTCCCTGTGAGTTTCTGACGGACCTTTATTGTTCGTAAATGCAGCTGGTACTTGCTGTTGTCAGGTAGGATAATAAACGAGGTACACCTCGGCTCACGTCCTTTGTATCAGTTTTCATGTTATGCCCTTAACCTACAGCATCCTTTTTCAACATTGATTTTGATTTGGAGGCCACATCGTAATATTCAGCTGCAGTGCAATATTTTTATATTCAACTTCAACAATCTTTTTGCAGCCCACATTCAAAAGCTTTGTGGGCTGCAGCCCAGTTTTTGGAAATTCCTGTTACGCTGGTTATCCGGAGACAGAAATGAAGAAACTCACTGAATCATCTGTGGGGTAAACATAGCCCGCCTTCTGCAACTGGGTTTCGAGGATTTTCACTGTGAAACAAAGGTCAGGGCAGACTACAGGGATGAGTTACAGAAGTATGTTCTATTTAACTCAACAGTGTCAGGCATATAACGTGCCCTTTGTATCTATAGTTTATTTTAACACATATCAAGAAGACAGAAAATTAGTGATCAATGTAGAAGGGAGCATGAGGTTTCATTATAAATTAATGTAGGAAGACTCGGATCTCAATGATGAAATGAACATGAATCTTAAAAATTGTCTGTCTTTATGAAACAGATGAAAATTATTACAGTATATAACTTTTTGGTGACATTTTACTGCAAAGGGCATATTGTTACAAAATTTAGCAATGATGTAGCTAACAGAAATACTGCAGGGACAGGTAAGATTATTTATGTAACATGATAAAACATGAAACATAGATGTATTTGAGTCATTGGGTTGCAGAGTGGGAAAAATACTTTGCCCTGCTCTTAAGTGAACCCTTCTGTTAAATCAAGGAGCAACACAGATGGGACTTGTTGGGAACCAAGATTGCACAACAGTAGTCGGTAGTCGAACGCAGTCCACCCAGTTGCGTTCTGGTCCCCAGAAAGCTAGGGGAAATAAAGGAGAAGGAGGAGAAAGTGCAAGAAAGGTTCAGAGAACTTTGCCTGGATACCCACTGTAGTGGTGGGGTTTTTTCCAAACACAAACCATTGCTGCAGCAACATGATAATGCACTGATAACCGGATGAAGAAGTCACCTACTGGAAATGAAAGTGCGTAAAAAAACCATGTCTGTAAGTAGTGTCGTTGCAACACAGAACTGGTGGAAGATTGCTGCAAAGCAATTCTACTCCCCAAGCCAGAGCTAGAGAAGACTGATAACCTTCAGAAGTGGCCCTAGCTTAATGTTTCTGGAGGTCTGGAATCAAATTCAGATTCTGGGATATTTCTTAAGATGGAAAGAACACATACATTGATTGACTTACATATATACATGACTGACTCCTAAGAAATAACTACTAGAATACAGAAAATTCAGAGTTAACAGAAACAAACATTTGGCAGAATAACAGAATCTTTATCAGCTCAATGAATCTTGGATATATAATCATTTTTTAAAAAAGAAATCCCACACATCAAAACCAGACTGACTTATACGCGTAAAACTCTGCTGGACACATTTCTCTAATGCAGATGTAATGGAGAAAATAGATTTTCACACAAAACTCAGGTCAAAATTAGGTTTATCTTGGAACTAAAATTTTAGTCTTACCTAAGAAAATATTTTCCCATCTGCAAGCTTTCAAGACTATTCTCACTAGAATTGTATAACTGAATTCAGATATAAATTACTTGCTATTCTTAATTACTACAACCTATATTCAATCTTTGTCTTTTGTTTTTGTTTCTCTTCCCTTGTCTTTCCTTCCTACCTTGCCAGGATAAACCTTTCTGTTACATTCACAAGCTTCAACTCTACTTATACCACGGTGACTTCTTTTAAACAAACAAAAAGACAGTAAAGGAAAGAAAAACAGTGAGAACCACCTGCAAACTATTATAAATTCTAAACCCACCCACACAGCCTGTAAGTTATAAGTAAATGAAAGCAAGAAGATTCAGAGAGGGAAATAAAGTGGGTTGTTGTTTTTTTTTTTTTCTCTATAAATACTGTGCAAACAGATGATACTAAAATATTTAAGAAAATATTTTTACACTTTTTGGTCATGTGCAAACAACAATTTCAATTTTCTTCTTTGACTGGGAATGGTTTAACACCTTCCCTATTATCTGAGATGTTCGTGATGGGCAAAATCTTTATTGGATGAAGATCACCTGATCTCAGTAGTGTGCTAGCTGCATTCCCTAACAAAGAACCACGAAATTTATGATTTTCCTGGATGGCAAATTTTTATCGGATTATCACACTGAAATTTTGTTGTTTATCAGACCAAAGAGATTATAACTTCCTGAATACAACTAAGAGAAACTGGTCAAACAAAATAAGCTATTTCATTTTTCTTACACTTGAGAAATCTCCTGTCATCTTGAATAATAATCCATTACTTATATCAAAAAACTTTCTTTTGGAGAAAGCAGAAAACCAAAGTTATAAGCTCTATTCTACACAAGCAGCTCACAAAGATCTTCTGTACTGATGCAGTTCTACTAGCTTCCATCAAAACTAATTCTTTTAGGACCAAACACTGATGCTGCTCAGCTACGATCTACCTTCTCATGGTTAACCAGAAGGCAAAAACCCCAGAGGTGATATCATGGCTCTAAGGCATCCAGAAGAATTTTGCGGTGGACATGGTTAGCTAGGTTTTCCCCCAGTAAATATGTAAAACATTGAAAGTGATCTAATTTATTTTTCCCTGGAAATAAACATAAAGTCTAATAAATTCAGCTTAGTACATTAAGATTTACTATTTCATTTTTACAACAGATCTATCAGCGTTCTGCAAAACTGAGCACCTCACTAAGATGTCAGTGTAAAAAAAGCTACTCGAGTATTAAAATGCTTATCACTTACATAGTAACTGAACACGACCCAAGTAAACGAATTAACTCCATTGCCACAGAATGTACTGGAAGAACTTCAAGATCAGAAAACATAGGACAATTTTTCTTTCACATATCTGTCTTACTGTTCAGCAGGATGAAATTCAACATAACTGTGCTTTCATTTATTACATGTAATAATAAAGGCATAATAGAAATACTATAAATGTAAGAGAATGGTGCAGTATTTGCCTAAATGTAAAATAAACAGAGGACACACTTATAAAATATGAATGCCAAGAATTACAAGGTCTGAGCCTGACCGCAGAGGAAATACAAAAGAATATTGAAATATCCATTTTACAAAATCCAAATAAGCGTTATGAGCAAAGGAGCCACCCATGGAGTATTTTGGTCTGAACTTTCAGCAGGTTAATAGAGCTATACAGATCTTATTCGGCATGTAAAATTGCCAACCTCAGAGCATGTCAGACTGGGACTCAGCAACGTAACTTAGAGCAATAAGCAAGCTAAAATCACAAGGCTTAATAGGTATTACAGTCAAAACTGCTGAATGTTTACTACCACTTATTTAATTTTATTATTTTCTTCCCTTTGTGCCTTTGTTTTCTAACAAAGGAGTTATTTATTCATTCATTTTATTTGTTGAGGAGTGGTATGTGAAAAGTCAGCCCTCTTTGTATAGCATAATTGTGGATGGGAAGCTTCTGTGAAGTTACAAGTTTATATCAAAACATCAAAGTTCATCATATGAGTTCACCATCTGCCTCACATCTTAATTTAGTGGCTCAGATATAGATCACCGCAAGTTTCTGAAACTTTTCAAACTACTGTCTGTAAAACAAATCCAAAATCCAAACCATAATCAAAGCAACAGCTCAGGGAGTGGAAGAGCACTGATTTTGTGCTTTGTTTTGTCATACAAGGACACCACTATTTGGGACCTCAACATTCTCAAAGTATATTAGCTGTTAGAAAGCCCACGACACACTGACAGAGTAGCAAAGTTTATGAGGTCAAAAAACGTTCACCTACCACAAACCACAAAAACAGGCTCTTGGTGTTAGTAGCAGAAAGAGACTTTTCATGTAGACCACAAGTCTGACCGACACAGAACTAGCTCTGGCAGGGAGGGACGTGGCAGCTGTCTGCAAGTCAAAAGGTGCTGCTCAAGTAAACACAACAAATACTCCAAGGAAACTCGGTGTCTCCACTAAACTGCTAGAGAAGAGTAGCCAAGGAAACTCAGGCAGATTAATAAAAAACAGGTGATCAGAGGTGCTGGAGGTTGCGGTGCTTTTCTTTTAAAGAGATCTTAATCTTTCCTGACCTGGAGTACTAATGATCTACTACAAACTGATTAGGGAAAATACAAACACTTTAACCTTACAGTGATGAAGCAATAAAGACTGCAGACACTGCTCTTAAAGCAACAAAGAAAATGGTGTTTTAAAAAAAAAAAAAAAATCTACTCATCTCTCGAACAGTCCCCGCACAAAGAGTTGCGAGCATATCATGGGCAGTGTTTGGAACCTGCCTAAACCCAGTGAAAACACTGGGGACTTACTTAATGATGTTAGTTCTTCAAGTTATAAGTACTAATATCAAGTCCTGATAACAACTCTCATGCAATTTCCATTGTGTATATGTATTTATATTGTGGTTATACAGATTTTGTACACACAATTAATAATGAAGCTTGTGATTCACATGCTCTGTAGCAGCACACTTTCTGCGTAAAATGTAAAATAGAATTTTCACTTCCTCTGTGAACCAGTTATATTATCTACTTGTAACCAGTCATTTACACACTACTTTGATACAACAGTGCATAATTAAAATAAATATGTGCACATCATATATGCACATTTCATACATATGTATTTATGTGTATAGACAGCATATATGTATGGACACATACACAGATACATATATGCATGAAGATAAATTTTGTAGGAAAGCCAGTAAAAAGTAAGGTTTCCTACAACTTTGTTGTAAGTCTTTTTAGCCCCTATTACTCCTTGAGTGTAGGGAAGCTTTACTCTGTGGTTGTAGGATTTCCTGCTGACATACTTTCCTCTCTCTGTATCACGTCCCCTCACTGAAAAGGTTTCTACTAGGCTGGCATCCATGTTTACATGTACAAATATTGTATGTAGATACCCATCTGTGTCCCATAGCTATGAAAAACAGTACTTGAAAGAGATGCCTTGAAAGTTTGAAGATTTCCATTTTAACTTCTTTTTTTGTTTGGAAACTGTGGCTCTTTGGATAGTTTACTCATTTTATTTTAATGTGTTTCATGAAGTACTTGTCCAGACTATCAACTCTAGAACGATTCCTGACAGGGAAAATTCTCTGTTTATCTTGTGATTTTTTTTTATTTGTGAAATATGGTCCACTACTTCTAATGTAAGAGATACTGCAAAAGATGTCACCAGAGCCTGAGCTTTCTTGCTGAGAGCAATATGACCAGCATGTCCAACTTGGTACTTCTACAAGACACGTGCCACCTCCCTGACCTGTGCTGCTGCTGGGAACCTGGCCGTGCTGTGAAGTTCTGCTTATCCCTCCATGGAATAAATCTGCAATGGTGATTATTCCATGCTCAAGCCACCTGTCCTAATGAATAACGCTTCCTGTGTAGCTGTTTCCAGATATTGGAGTTAGTTACTCAAGCTTGAAAGACAAGCAGAAAAATTAATAACTGGTGCACATACTCCTTAAATGGCACAGGGGCAAAATATGGAAAGAGGAATTGTCATGGCTTTCCTACAGTATCAAAAAAGGATTTGTGAGTACCAGAAGACCTGCATCAGCATTAACCTGACCAGACAGACAGGTAAGCAGTACCATGACTGTGTTTTGGCTTAACTTTGGGTAATTGAATGCTGTTTCTAATTTTACTTCAAATTTCTGAAAAAGAGCCAGAGAGAGAGAGACTTACAAACTGATCAGTGCAGGACTGTATGTGTTATTGAGTAACTAAAGGAAATTGAAACAACAGTCCCCCTGACCTGATCCAGTACAGCACCGTATTTTCTCAGACTACTGTTATTTTTAAAACCAGAAAATTTTCGGTAGATGGGTTTGCATATTACTCAGCTTTTTGAGTTAGTACTATTTATAAAAGAATACTGGTGAATATACACTAAAGGCCTTTGCGAGTCATTTCCATCAACAGAACCTTCTGATCCAAGCCAACTGATGGTTCGGAGCTTTTGCTACCTTTTTGCCAAACAGTGCTGGATTGAAAATTTAAACTCTGTAACACAAATATACACATAAAAACAAACAATGTCAAAGAAACACACATTTCAACAGCCCCTGTAAACTTCAAGATATGCTTTCTGTGTGTTTGAGGTTGATACAAGTAAGCAATACTGTTGTCTCCTTAATTTGTTGATTTTGGTTTTTCTCCAGACCTGTAAAGATCAATTCAGTGACATGCAGAAAAACAGAAACCATTTGTTCAGCACCTTACCCAGCAAACTCCGTGTTATACAAAGATGAATTTTTTGTTATAGTATATTGAAGACTTCCCTATCATACTTACTTGCTGTGCCACAAAAAGTTATCTGCATGGAGATTGAATAACATCATTAAACGCAATTCAAAAGGACGTTAAGCATATGTATGAAGTACCCTTATATCCAGTACATGTATGTTAAATTTTTTAATTCAAGCTGACTGATTGCTGATGAAATTGAGTTAGCTAGTAGGTTTGTAGGGCTAATTATCAGTCACACTGCAAAGTATGCCATCAAATAAAAAGCCAGAAGTATAGAAAAGACGAGGAAAAAACATCGAAAGTTCCCCACTATTCCAATGTATCAAAACCATTGTTTTAGAGGTGATGGGACGGGATTTTGTCTGGCATGCATTTCTAAACAAGACCCAACCACCATTTCATTTACACAGCGCGCTCTCGGCAAATGCTTCCCCTAACCACCAGAGCTGGCTTGACCATGTTCTCCTCCAGCTCAAGTACTTCTGGAAACAAAAAGCATCTGCTTTCTAGTTTTGCGAGCTGGCTAGTTTTCTAGTTCTAGTTTGGCCACATATGGTAGGATAAAACTGTATGTTTCTTTTTCAACACTGCTTATAAAAATAAATCCTCTGTTTAAGTGTTTCCATTCTCAATATTTATTATAACCAGAGACCAACACCTATAATCTAATGAGCACCTATGGCTACTTCTTTTTACAAAAATGTGATGGCATTGATATAATACAAAAACTATTGATCCACTCTAATTTAGGAAACAGTGCTGCACCCAGTGACACCACCTCCCAGATTTATTCTTCCACTACTTACTACAAAAGTTCAAAATAACGTCAAATGCCACTTAACTGCAGCTCTCCTTGCGCAGATCTGTGCCAAACTTCAATTCCTGCAGGTATTGCTACAGAAAAAAATTAAAAAGCTACTCACTGCATACAGCTGATTTTCTGCTATAATTTCCTGTAGACCCATTCAAATCAATGAAGCTTCTCCAATTTACATGGCTGAGAATTAAGCACACTCCTTTCAGAAACCAACCACCTTCTGTCAGAGCAGGGCAATGTAACAGCCACTGCTTTTGAATCTTATACAGCTGTTTGCTGTACTGTCACAAAACTCCAAACATTAACACTGCTATACAATTTCTATTTATTTCTTTGTTATGATTGTCTTGGGCCTTGGAAAGAGATTTTCTAAAGGCCTTGTTGTGAAGGATATATCACATGAAGGGTAACGATTATGCTGCTGTAGTCTATGAGCAGATTGACTTGCTTTCCTTCTTCCTTTTTTATTCTTTTTTTATGTTTTTGATTTGCTGAAAAACTGTTTAAGGAAGAAAAAATGAACACTTTCCCCTCTTCCCCCAAATCCCAACTGCGGGAACGTTTGCTTTTTTTGGCAACACTAATATTTATCCCTTACTTAATAGGAATTCTCTCCTGTGTTAAGAATGTTGCTTTTACAGCTCAAAGATCTAAACATGAAGTATTTTATCAGTATTCTGTTTTTCTCCACTCTCTATGTAACTTTGGAGCAGTTAGGAAAAAGCAAATATTAAACCAAAAATTACTGTCTTTGAGTGTCTGTGAAAATTTATGTACTAAAAAGCAGCTGTAAAATTTTTAATGTTTAAATTAATGTTTTATGTTTACAATAAAAACTCTCCAGCCATGAAGGGCTTTTAAAAGCTACATGCTAAATACAAGCAAAACCAAAGCAAACAATAACACTCCTGTGAAGCCCAGCTTCAACACACGAAATGGCAAATAAGACTTTTGTGTAGAATTCATCAGTTTTCGTGTCTTGCTCTACAAAAAAAACCCCTAGGAATGTCAAAGCTATAAAAAGAGCCGGTTAGAATAGGAAGGCAAAAAACTTGTAATTCCTTAATAATAGGTTTTTCTGCAATTCTAAATGTATTTGTGATGGGTTTAGTCTTTTATTTGAATTGTGTTATAAATAAAACAGCTTCTCTCCTCCCCCCTTTCTGCCAGCTGTAAGCACTCTGTCCTCCAATAAAGGTTGAAACAAATGAATAGGTTTAAAAGAGACCATTATGCCTGAGCTAGTGCAGACTAAGGAGATGAAATGTTGCCAAATCATACTCCTTTTAAAATCAATAGGAATTCTTGTTACTGGATTCAATGGGAGTATAATTAGGTTCTAAACTCACATGCTTTCTTGACAATGTGGGTTTCTTTACCTTTTTCATTCCTGTTTCCCTCTCAGATATGGAGAAGTCTCATGGTTCCGAAGTGCTCTCAGTTTGAACAGCATTTTAGCCATTTCTCCCCTGAAATACTTGTGGCACAGGCTAGAGGAGGCAAACTCTTAGCACAAGTAACCTCAATTCCCTATACAGCTGTAAGTTAACACCAGAAAGAGTGTTTCTAGCCCATTCCCCAGCAGACATTTAAAGCCTTGATATCCTACGTTCCCTGTCCATCCTCACTCTCCTGGGCATCGCTTTCTTAGTGACCTGGTCACTGAGAAATCCCCCGTACTGAATCATCACCACCATCTCTTCCTCTTGCAGCTCAGTTTTGTTTTGCAGGTCTCACTGTTGGGAGACTGACTACATCCAAACATATTTAGGCTGAATCAAATATAAGCCTGTCCCACAACTTGAAGTGATTTTCAAAACCCCTGTCAAAGTAATTACAAGAAGACGATATAAATAACTTCCCCTTGAAAGGAGGAGGACCCAGCATTTACCACATCTGCATGTTGGACTCCAAATCAGCCACTGGGGAGTCTTGAGTCCACCCCCATTAATATCTCAATGACTTGCTTTTATAAACAGTGTATTGAACAGCAACAAAAATATACAAAGCCACACCATTCCCCCAAGCCCGAGAATTAAGAGTTATCTTCTTCAATTTTTTTTCCATACAGTCTTACGAAAGTTCATAAGCCAAATCCTACGCAAATAGTTTTAACTCTTATCCACAGTGCTATCTTCATAAATTAAATTGTCAGCCTTTACTTTGTTCCAAAAGAAGGGATGCAAGAGCACTTTTTTAACTGTTTCTTGGTTAGAGGTAGTTAAAACAATTACTGGGAAGCATTTAAAATGGTGAATACTCTTTTTCTACTTCTCTAGAAACAGAGAAAAAACATCAAAACCAACCAAAAAAATATTTTCCTCATTTTCTCTCTTGAGAGAAATATTTCTCATGTCAAATAAGTTTTTAAAGTACACATAACTAAAAAAAATTTGAGATAGTCAGTATCAGCATTAACATACAAACTTCAATGTTTATTTGGAGTAACTTAATTCAAATTTACTACAGGTGATAACAGTGGCTTCACCTTCCTGCACTTTAAGTCAGTTGTTCCACTAAGCACAACCAAAGGTTACCCTAGAAAAGGCCGATCCCGCCTGGTTAGTACCTTGAAAGAACAATTGGCAGAGTTTGCAGGAAGCATGCTCACAGCTTCCAGCTTCAAGTATTTCCAATTCTTGTCTATGATATAAAACTTAGGAGTTGAATGATTTTGAGGACAGTGCTCTCCATTCCTACTGATCTCTCTGAGAACTGTTTTATCAGAACTTTAAACCACTGAGACCTGAAGTTCTTACAGTTCCTCTCTTCAAGGACGAGGGAGAACTTTAGAAAATGTGTGTGTGCATATAAAATACACAAATGCACATACAGGCAGGTAAACATTTGAGCAGATTTCTGCAGAGAACTGATCAAATTATTACTGTAAAGATCTTGAAAGAGAGTTTCTGAGGACTCTTTCTAGAAAAACTATACAGAAATTTTGCCCAAGTCCATCCCAGTGGAGATGAGTCTGGAGAATATCCAGGTCCTAAGTACGGCTTATCATTAAGAGATCTCATAGCTATTTAGAAAGTGAGTTAGCACTACTGCAGTGAACATATTTAAGAACATGTATTTAGATTATTTCCAAGATCATCTCCCTCCTGCCATTTTTCACCATTTGAATGACTAGATTTTTTGAGACTATCTGTGCTCAGCTCTTCCTTCAGTATTTGTTTATCCATGATTAATTTGTCCATAATCATGATTAATCATTTTTAAACATGTCAAATATATACACTGCACTTCTGTAGATGAGATATTCCTATTGCAGAATATCTGCTGAAAACAGATGAGGATTTTAGACATTAGATTTTCTAGTTCATATTAGGTCTGTGACAAGCAAGTCAATTACATTAAACATCAAGTAAATAAAGATTAAGATATCTTGGTTTGAAAGCAAACCAAGAAAAAAAAATCAGATTTTATTTAGTTTTCCCAAAATTTAGAAGCCCTCATGCAAGTTTCTTCTATAGTTTGTGACTTCTAATGAATACAGTTTGACAGAAACAAGATATACTGACCGATAGCAGCAGGTAACAGGAACACAGTGTGCATTCTCAGACACATTACTGGTGATAAAGGATCAGCAGCCCTTTAGATCCAGTGAATGAGGATACAAAGCTAAGGGTAGTATAAAAATACAAGAAGCAGTGACATTTTAAAAGAAACTATCCCTCTACAGTCTTGTCCACAGCCATAACTCCAGAAAAGAGCTTCTTTTCTAATGCACCTGGCAGGATTAAAAAGGCATGGGTATCATGCTATATATGAAAATGAGTGTTCTTGGCCTTGGATAGTTTCAGATCAGGCTCCTCATGTCCTAGACATGATTCAAATAAGCAACTTCTCCACTGGGTAATTTAGCCTGCTCATTGTGTCTGATAGCTAAGATTTATTACTTCATCATTTTTTTTAAATTTACAAAATTAGGTTTGCACAGTGGAGGGGAACACCAAGAGCAGTTGCAGCACCACTATAGAATAATGGAGAAGTGAAACAAATTTGAATAGAGTAATTCTTAACTACTATTTATCTGTAGATTAAAAACAAATAGACCAGTTAAACCCTGGGGACGGGAGCAAGACTACCTGCACTTTCTGAAACCTCCTTACAGCAATGACTTCAGAGTACAAATGGGGTATTTTTACTTACTAAAGAGGTAATTTGACAAGCATGCTAGTTGAAAAGGCTGAAAACAGCTAAAAATTTCTTTATCATCTATACTTAGAATTATCATTAACAACACAATCTTAATTATGTATGGAGCTTCTAACGTTCAGTGCTTCAAAAAAGAGTTCAGTATCGCTATCTCCCACTATGAACAAGGAAAAAGATAGATGTGGAGATGAAATGACTGTTCAATTTACCAGTATGCTGGTAGCAAATCTGGGGAAAAAGTACAATTATACTATTTCTTAGTGTTAGGAAGGAAGCACCAATTAGTCCAGCCTACAGACTGTTTGCCTCCTGGTATCCCCATCGATGTGCTGCACAGTTCCTAAGAGTCCCCAAGTCTAAGGAAGACCTGTATTTCATTTTCCTCCCTCTACCTTTTATTCCCAGGACGTGCCAAGGAGGAGCCCTTGGCGATGCTACTATGATCACTGATGCTTCTGACAAGTCATAGCAGAGGGTATTTTGATGCATTTTGGCATGCCTCCTGAAAACACAAAAAAGTGGCCTTAGTTGGAACAGTAAATTGGAAATGGGAAATAAAATTCCAAAGAATCAGTAGAATTTTCTTTCTACAGGCACATGTTAAATTATCATTTTTACAGAAGCCAAGTAGATACAACCCAGACCCACTGCTGGAGAAAGCTTGCACTCTATTACTCTCAATATACACGAGATTTGCTGGAGTTCCTTTCTCTCTCAGCTTCTATCTAAGGTATTTGAGTTGGCCCTAGGAGGGGGACATTTTGCCCTTATGTTGTTCACTGCTCTAATCTGTTATCTCCGAGAACAGGAGGGCACCAGATCACCGTGCCAGTTACCCTCCCAAATCTCTAATTAATGTTGACAGTAAAATATTAGCCACAGCATTAATGACCAGATAAGAGAGAGTACTCCTGAGGCTTGCACATCCCAATCAAGTGGGTTTCATTAAAAAGAGACTCATTACCAATAACACCAGACAATTGCAACATTTTCTTAAACCAGCACTAAAATAAAGATGACTCACTTATCTTTGTACTGCTATAAATAGTGATTTGTCTCTCTCCCCTCCATTTCATTCCCTCCCACCATCCTTCAGTGAGATGTAAAACTTTCTTCTGCTATGGGAGGAGGGAGAGGAAAAAATCCAGCACCAAAAGATCAGCAACTCTGTATTTAGGCGAAGTCGCTCGCAACATCGCAGCTTATGAGTTCCACATATAGATGTACCCATCAGCTCCCGCAAGCAGCAGCGTGGCCTGCGCTTCCTTCAGCCCCAGAGGCACACCAAAAGTTGTACTTGTGAGAGAGAAACCCTGTGGCCAAAAATGCAGTTAGAGCTTGTTTCTTCCCATATCTTCCAAACAATTGGTTTTATTTCAGTTACCTGCATTGCAGTGCACAGTGTCAGTATATTTACAGTACTATCGACATTAATGCCTGATCCAACAATCATCCTGCAAATATAGCAGAATCATTTCAGGGATAATAAGGCAGAACACCGTTTTGCAGCAAAGCAATGTTGCTTTGAGAACGTCTTTGCAATAAAATTCATGGGTTTAGCTTGTAATATCCTGGTAGGACATGTCCATCATGATAAAAATAATACATCTTCCGCAGACTCCCAAGTCCACATTAACCCAAGTCCCAGTCACACACCATGATAGGAAATGTCAGGTAGGCTCAGAGGAGCAAAATGCCTCCCAGGACACTCTACACCTACCAAAACTTCCAAGTTTTTTGCTCTTTCATGCATAACGTGCCAGTCTCCTCACCCACAGTATACCTTTTTTATGGCATTAAAGATACAATTGTATTAAAATAAAGCAAGCACAGCATCTTCATCTAAATGTTAAGGAAATATTTATCAGCACAAAGCAGTCTCACCCTGTACAGTATTTACAATTTTTTTTTATCTTCAGGCTACATTAGAATTTGCTATGAAATGGTATTTGGAATGACTTGTGAATCGCTGCCAAATGTGGTTGCACCAACCATACTGCAAAGCTTTGCACAGCAGTAATCATGGGGTATTTCTGACACTGGGAGCAATTGGTACAGAAGAGCAGTAAAAAAAAGATGGGCTGTTCTTTTCTCACTTAATCCCTTCTGTTGAAGCACTCTTAAAAATCAGAATAAAATATGAACTAAGATAACAGATGCCCTTAATGAGGCCCTCTGTTACTCTGCTAGAGTACCTCTGAAAAAAATAAAAAATATAGATGCTGTTTCAGCAACTAAGACAACAGAATTACAGAAAGCAGAAAGTTTGTGATTCTTTGGGGCAGAGGGTTATCGTCAGACGGGAAGGAATAGTTGGTGTGCTTGGAGGCAATGATACAAGTTGTAGAATACTAAGATATCCATCTCCACTCCTCAGCATACTTCTCTTGATACCGAACCCCACTCCCCTCCTTAAAACTAGAGGTAAATAAAGAAATAACTTTGTAACTGAATAGATTAAAAACATGCAAAGGCAATTTCCACTTTATGAGAAAACCTGTATGTAAAGAGATTTTAATACAGAAAAGTGCCGCTCCTTGTTTAAGGGAAACATCGTCACTCCATCTAATAATTGTACTTAGCTCTTCTTCAAATGTATAAATGCAGAATAATGGAAAAATTTCATTTAGAAAACAAATCTGATAAAAAAGTGCAAAATCAATCTCAGGTGCTTTTAGTTGTAAAACCAAAACAAATAAATAAATCACTCCAAAGATTCTAAAAGATATGTCCAAACCTATTAAAGTCCTTTTAGACTCAAAAATCTTTGTGTTTAATATCATTTTGGCAGCTGTGTATGTTCTACAGAACATTTACGGCAACTGCCATTTGTGGTACATTGCTACAAAGTGGCATTTCTGATTATCCTAGTCTAAATGGCATTTGAACATCCTGAATACTACCTGAGCACTAGTAAAATTAATCTCAAATTTTTCGTAAGATTATGCATAAATGCAGTGGTGATAAGCACAATTTTGCAAAGTACAAAATCTTTAATTTGTCAGCAAACATTATTTGGCATTTGCTTATTGCTCTAGAAAAAAGATCCAGTCTTAATGTAAGAAATATATTTATACTCAATATTCCCTAAGAACAGAATACTGAATCTAAAGTCACTTTATGGATCTTCTTTAAAATAGATGTTTATTGTCCTCAAAAGGAATTAGTTACTGTTGAAAAGGAAACCATTACAACGTGGTTTGTAATGCAACTGGAGAAACTTTATACACTAATTCCTGAACAATTAAAATGCACAGATTTCTAGTAGAGCATCACCTTTTCATATCATTAAACTTCTCTGTGTAATTTTATATGGTCAGATCTCATTTTGATCCAAGGCCCAAAATGAACTAACCTCAGCTGCTTCTCTTTACAAGCATGTTATTCGTAAATATTGCATATGTTCATATATTCATCTAAAATAAGATATGATAGACTATTCAGAGGCTCAGGAACTGGTTGCTAGGGATTTACAGATAACAATAAAATGCAAAGACTCATTTTAAAATTCAGTACAGAGGAGTGCAATGATTTTCAGTTCAAAATTGCCATCAATAATTATCACTTATTTAAATAAAACAAGAGAGGAGAGTCTCAAAATAATAGTGTCCATGTCCTTCCTACTTTGACAAAAGAAACGTATTTTTAATCTTCTTACAGCACATCTCACAGGAGGTCTCTAGTCACTTCAGTATAGTAAAAGGGGGAAGTTCTACATTTTCAGGAACTAACAATTTAAAATTAAGACAAGAACAAATATTGTTAGTAAAAGCAAAAGACGGTGGGGAAAGCAACTCAGCTTGTGGAATAACAATATTGTTAAACGGAAATAGTTGTTTTTTGAACACAGTCATTTTATAAAATGTACAGTAAAGCTTTTATATGTAAATTACCCAAACTCAGAAACCCTTCACTTCAAATTGAATTGAGAATAGCTTGAAGAACACTTTAGTGAAAACGTGCTTAAAATGAACAAAATCAAGAACAACTAAGATGCACGCACACTGTTTCACTGGAAAAAAAGTCCCTGTAAATAAATTTTTGATTGATGTACTGCTAACAAAAAAGGATAAAAAAAAGGCTTCAAATATATTTAGATAGCTTCTTAATATGTGCATTAATTTTTTTCTTTTTCATAGGTACTGATTATATTTGTTAAACTATGTATTGCCATCAAATATGTAACTATGTTACATGAAAGATTAAAACTACTACAATGGAACTATATAGTACAAATAATCACGTCATCACATTTAAAAGCTCCCTTTGCTAACACACTACGACAGTGCACTTTCCCCTCATCTTCTAAACTAAAATTCGTATGATTCCATCACTGTATTTTTAACTTACCAACATCCCTTAAAATAATCCAATCATATACGATGGTCAAACTTGAACAACTGTTCTGTACCAAACGATCATGCTGGATACTCCATGAAGGGACCGCAGGCTGGAAGCGGTGTTTACAAAGCTCACGTGGATTTTAAAAGAAGTTATATGTGAAAAAATTGCAGTATCTGCTGTTTCATCAGCCTTAGAAATGTATTTATCTTCAGGTTTTCTAGCAAGCCTGGCACCTCTACTGATGTACCGGCTGGAAATGACGATTGACACGATGTTATTGGACTGCCAGCCCCATATTTTTATTTCTGATATAAATTCCTGTGAATTTAACAATTTTGACAAAACTAGCTGTAATCCATATGTTTCTATTTGATCCTCTGTGAATTTGACTTGACTGTATTAAGGCCCTGCACATATAAAACTGTCTCGTGGTGCGCTCACTGACTACGTCTGATAAAGGGGATGAGGCAGCACATTGAGGTACCTGACTATGGGTAAATAAAATAAGAGCTAATCACAGGGCAAATATGAAGGAAAAGAAAGGCTAACCTCAAGAAGTAACCTCTATATAGATTCACAGTTTATTAAAACTCTCATCCCACAGCAGCAAAGGAATAATCTCTTACGAAGGCCAAGCCCTTAGTAAAATTATTTTGAATTTGTTTATTCATTGTATATTTCCTCCTGGCTGAATATGGAAATCTGATTTTATTTGATGCTTGTTAGGTTAATTCTCTCTTTGGATTTGAACATGGCTCCCAAGTACTTGAGTAAGAGCCAGGGAGACATTTGTCCTATAGCAAAACTTCATCCTTAATTTACTAGTTTGTGAGGACAGTAAGCAAATTTAAGTAGCAACCAATAAAAGACACTGATGCTGATGAACTTTTTAAGCTAAATAGTGATCCACCTCACATCATCCACACATCATCTAAGAATAAGGCTTGTAAAATCAATTCTAACTAAAAAGATTAATAAATCAAACATTAAAAATAAATTTGGGGCCAAGTAAACTGTCAGTGCAATGCACAACTCCCATAGCCTGAAATCTGGGAAGCTGTGAGCTGGACAGTCTGCACATGGAAGTCCATATACGTGAGAATATAAATATATGTGAGAATATAAATATTCCCTATTTACATCTCCCAAAGCCTAACACACAAATGAATATGGCATAGTGAACAACATCTGCATAATGACATAATTGTTTACAAATTGGAAACACAAGTACCAAAACCAATAATATCCAGGGCATTCATAGAAAAGACAAACTAAATTGAATAGTTCATATTTTTGCTATAAATACATGTGGACACAAAATAAAAGCTGTATTTCAAATCACCTTCTGTAAAGTGAAAAATGTGTGTAGTCTGGCAGATATAAATATCATTGTGCCTTCACAAGAAAAAATGCCATTAACAGTTATAATCTCGCCATTAAAGCACTTGCAGTGAAAGTGTAGCTAAAACATATTTTTATATTAAAGCTAAGGCAGCTAATCTGAAAAAAACCTGACTGAAAAATAAAGTGTAGTTTACTCTTTCAAGTTATGAAGCGTGTATGCCCAAATGCATTATATTACTACCTTACTAGGCATTAGCTGAGCATATAATATCGAAGATAGCCAGAGATTTAATTTCCACAGATGACACACTGTTGTCAAAACATTTAAACAACGAAATAATAAGCAAATGTTGAAAATGGTTTACATTTGAATATTTTTTTTAAATGATCCTGTTAAGTGAGATAGGAGTCTGGTTCCACCTGTGCCAGGTTTCTGTAAGCACTGACACCTGCGAAAAGCTGACGGGTTACACTTTAACATGACTCTATGAAGTCCTTTTTAACTTTAAAAGGACTTACTGAATGTTGCCCAAGACTTTTATTAAAAGCTAACTCAAGATTTAAAAAAGATGTTCGTTTTAAAATTTGATCATCTTTTTTTTAATTGCTGTTTCCTGTGGCCAAGATGGGTATGGCAGAGCGAGTGCCACCACGCGATTCGTGTCCGTTTCTCAGCCACCCTTCTCTCCAGGGCTTCCCAACCAACTGCATGAAAGCGATACCCATTTCTTCCTTCCAGCCCACGTGTAATGGCTTTAAAGGCCTCACCTTCCTGCGGGCTCATGTGGCAAAGACATCGCTTTGGACTATATTAGATTTCAGCCTTTGCCCTGCTACCAGAGAATGTAAATTTCTGGAAAAAATGTTATGTGACATAATTCATTTGAGCTCTGCTTGGCTTCCTTGTGTTTAGCCCCATTAGCTTTATCGGAAAATTAGAACCCAGTATTTTATTTCTTTTGTGCTTACTCCTCAAACTTCACAGGTATCCTTAAGGCCCCCGATGCTTCATTCAGAGTTCATATGGTGACTCAGAGTCTTTCAGATTCAGTATTACCCGAAATCGTCAGGAAAATTTAGCGGCCGAGGTAGAAGTTCTACTCACCTGCATTTGCCACGAAGATTGATGATAATGAAAAACTCAAACGAAAAAAACAACCTGGTGATAATTCCTCAGTTACCAAAGAAAATTATTCACCTGGGGTGAGTGAATGAGTAGAATTTTGTAGGATGGTTTTATTATAATTATAAGCCAGAAACTAAAATGTTATTATATCCCTTGCTAACTGATATTTCCACTATTAATGCTGAACTCCATCTAACTTACCTGAACACTTTTGCACTGCCTCTTCCTCTCTATTGCCAAATGTGTGTACAATACCATGAAGGAGACTTAGGTATATTGCAAAGGTTATATTTTAAGATGATGTGGGATGAATGCATTTGACTTTTTAAATCTTTCTCACTCTACTTCAGAAAAGGAATCAGAAATCTGTGTGGTTTTGCTACACTGTATCTTTTGGTGAAGCAGATGGATATTTTTAGCATGAAAAAAGACTTATGAATTTTTGAACATTTATTAAAAGCAATACTGTGTAGCATTTCAGGAAATCTAACCGACCAGAAATCTTTCCGTGTTTATATCTAAATTTTTTTTTTCCCCCCACTCAAGTAAAATGATATACCTAATGACAGGAGATTTAGATGCTAAAAGTACTTTCAATATTTTCAATCATTCTTATAGATACTTGTGTGTATTTCACTTGTGCGTATTAGTGGCAAACATGCAGTCCAACTTGCTAATAAAACAACTTTGAATTAACATTTAGCTTGTTTTCTCAAGATAATATTGTCAAAATTTTCCTACCAACATTACTATAAATGACTCTTCCCAAAGCACGTACAGCTGGACTGTGGCTGCATGGCCATTCTTAGGGAAGGACAAGAAAGGAAGGGACTCCACTTCTATCAAGAAAGTATCTTTTGCTCAACATAGTCAGACATAGGCATTTACAAACAGGAATGAGGCCTTACCGTTGATCTTTTCCTGTACAAAGGCAAAACCTTTTAGACAAAAGTGTATCTGAGAGAGGAAACCCTTGCAATTCACAGGTTCCCAGTTCCCTTAAAGCACCATGAGCTGCCTTTCCCCTTAGTGATGGTTGACACCATGGAGCCAGAAACGTACCTGCATTCTTCAGTTCCTCTTGACCAAATGCTCTATTTATTTATTTTATTGCCTAAAAGAAATGGCATTCTGTTTTACCTTCATTCTACATGACTTTTCTAGGCTTGTTCTGGGAAAGCCTTTTGGAACTGCAGGGATGTTTAGAATACAGATAGTCCAGATAATCTGCTGTGTCTTTCAGGTGTAGGCAAAATTAAGCTGGGGTGATAACAAAAAGAAAAAATTAGGAAGCAGGAACAATTACAACTAAAATGTTTAAGAATCGTACCTAGGAATAGAGTGACACTGACTAACATCACTCTCTGCTCTCGTTTTCACGCTAACTTGCCACATCTTACCTATAGTTTTTGCTCCAGGTCTTACTATAGTTACTGCCACTACTGAGGAATTTAGGAGGTTAAACCGTGAAGCAGGGCCCTAGTGTGCTCACAGCTCGACAAACACTGACAAAAGCAGTGAGTGCTCTAGAACATCCCAAAATTCAGCTGTTACCAGTGTATTTTCTGTTCTTCCTATGATTTGAATATATGCAGATTTAAAACACAAATGTATGTATAAGAGTTCTAGTACCTCCATAACTTTCTGTATTGGAAAACAAATTAGATAACAAATACAGAGGCTGTAAAAAACGTGTTAATTCACTCTTTGTTTATCAATGATACCTCTGACAACACAAAAAACCCAAATTATTTAGGATATCTAAGCAGAAAAAAAAAGTCTGTTTTTTCCCTGAAAATAACCTAAAGCAAAATGTCATAAAAATGTGACCAAATCAATAAGCAGCAGCACTGCAGTCATTTCACTGCACAGATTAAAAGACCCAAAAAAGGGGCAACACCGCCTTTCACCTGTGACACAGCCACAGAGGCTCAGCGCCCACCAGTACGCACATAAAAGTGACGAGCCAGTTGTTGTAATGAAGAGCAGAGGTATACAGCCTTTATCAGATGAGAGGGGATTTGTCAGAGATTAATAGAATTCCATTGTAATATCCATATCTCACAAAGGCATACTCTGACAGGGTCCAATTACTTTCAACAAGCTGGGCCTGCTACATGGACCCTCTGAACCGGAATGGCCCTCCAATCTGTATGCTTTCGTTCAGACAGATAACACCAACGTGTTTCTCTCTGTGATCACTGCCTAACTTAAATGAGTTAATCTCGTTTTCCAGATGAATTGTTATTTTGTCTCCCGCAGGCTGCGATTACCGGATAAAAGTATTGTGTTAACAGGAAGGCCAGGGTCTTTTCAGCAGCGGATTCCACATTCAGATAACCAGCCAGAGAGGGCTTTTTCTTGCTTGCTTGCTTGCTTTTTTTCTCTTTTTTTCCCCTAATGTTTAGTAAGAGAGTGGCACTAACAGGAGAAAACTGTGAAATGACACAGAGATAAACCTTCCCAAATAATTCCGTAACTTCGTAAGAGGTCAAAGGGGCAGTTTATCTTCATATTTCAAAAGCGCGTCCCGGTGAACCAATCACATTTACAGCTTACCTCTACATATTTTAAGATGTTATTTGCCTTTCAGTTCATGCCTGCCCTTTCTTTCTCTAAGGGCCTTTGTTTCTTAAGCCACTGTAATGTGTTTGAGAAGTTCACGAGGGAGGCTATCAGAATATAAATATTTGGAAGCACTGAAATATATCTGGGCAGTATCAGAAAACAGGAAGAAGAAAACAAGCCCATGATTTCACAAACAGTTCTCTTAAACTGACGAAGCAAGAGCCATATGGTGAGAGTTATAGTCTACAGCACATTTTTCTGAGATAATGTATTTTCTCAATGACAGCAGTGAGATTCTTCATTTCCTTTTCTTGATAAAATGTTAAAAAGGCACACTCCAATGTTAATTCTTAAAAACTACACCTTTGTGGGGGTTAATGTCACAGAAGCACAGCTGGGAATAGCCAGTTCTGCCTTGACCACCAGGAAAATCCCTTCGAACGTAGACCCCATCTAAGCAAATTCAAACCCACGAACAGTAGCAGAACCGCACCAACTTATGCCAAGTCTGTGTTTCATGCATTTTCATCTGTATAGAAAAAACACGAAACTACTATGTTATTTTAGTATCTAGTGCCTAAAGGTAAATAAAATATGATCTCTCAATGCAGTAAATTCCTCCAGTGGCTCTACCAGTATGTAAATCCAAGTTATTCCTGAGGTGGGTTATGTCAACAATTCGGAAACAAGATGCAACATCTGATCGTTGGCAATGTACCAAACGCTGCCCATGAAATGCACTCGATAAGCTTATGAAAGCTTCCTGACAGAAAGCCACAACTTTTGACTGCAAAAAGCCAACGTCTTCAACAAAATAGGAATGAATATTGGTGCATGATGTGCATCTGAAGCCACAGTATCCCACCCTGCGGCGCAGGGCTGTGGCACAGCAGACCCTGCAAGTCCTGGGCCCCAGTTTTGCAGAGCTGGGGACCTAGCAAAGCACATCACAGCTTCCTTTACGCTCCTGTGCCCACATTTCCTTCCACAGGAAAAGAGTGACTGAAGTGAAAAGTAAATCTGAGGAATATCAGTCTCTACACAAATATTTGGGCTCCGTCCTTCTGATGCAAAGAATAACTGACATCAGCAGATATGAAAATCATTCATAGGTAGCCAGGCAAATTAATGAAAAGATAACACGTTTCGGAGTTTCAATATTACAGAGTTTAAATATTTCTGTATGTCATAACGAAGTGAAAAGTCTGTGCAGCTGGAACCACAGTCATCATGTCACTAACTTCCATGTTGATCAAATTGGCGGTATTCTCATTTCCGACCAGAGGCAGTAAGTTCAACCTCTATACTGGGAACTAAGTTCATAATCTGTCATTTAAAGATTCCCTGTTATTTTTCAAAATGGGTAGATGATAACCTAATCGTTCACATTCTCTTATGAAAAAGAAGCTTCAGGATTATGCATTACATGCAACAGAATGCAAAACGTCTATACAGCGTAAGCAGTCAATCAGGTACTTGGGGTGTAAAACTGGTGTTATAGTGAAAACGTGTCTTTGCTCAAGGAGATGAACCAAAAAGATTGGTTTTACCCAGTAGAAGTCTCCCTCAGGTATATAAGGAATCGTGTTGTTTGCCGGGCTACAAAAAGACCTATTCCAGTCTTCTCCACCCAGCGCTGCATTTTATTCTGCTTAGCAGGAGACAAGAGATGCAGCTAGGAGAGTGTGAAGTGCTCCTATGCATCATCATAAACAAGATAAGCAGAATTATTTCCTAAATTACAAACATCTACACCTACAACAAATGACAAAAGAGGAGCGGGGACGCTGTGGGCGCAGTACGGGCACAAAGACGTGTGCTTTTAGCGGCTCTTATCAATGCTGCTGCTGCTGTCGGAGCAGGAAGCTGGCGTGACTTTGCCTTGTCTTTGAAGAAAGAAGGAACAGTATTTTTCTGTCCTTTTTTGCAAGTGTTTTGACTGCACTGCTTCTCTCGACTTTACCCTAGGAAGGGTAGGCCTCGGTAGAGATCTCGGAGGCCATAGGTTCCCTGAGGTATATCCTCAGTAGGAGGATTTTTTCCCCCTTTTTCTTGCTTAATTAGCAGATCAGATGTGGGAATAATTATGAATAAACATCAGGCAGTGTCATTTAGAGACCGGTCACTTTGACTAACCCGTGGTGAGTCTATACACAGCCACACAAGGGATTAAGCTCCCAGCACAGCTGTACCCGGGACCGCTCACACCCCGGCTCTGTTTTGTGCAGGACACAGCCCTGACATCCTGCTTCTTACACAGAAATCCAGAGTTACCAGTTACCAGTCCTATTTCAGATCTCAATGGAAGCGAATACTGGTCCTCCTCACAGTAACAGTCTTTTCCGAGACAAAGCCAACACTGGTACAGCAGAAATGATGCTGGTGAGAAGTGATGTGAATCGGTAACAAAGAAGCTTGACCAGCATGATGGAGATAGTCACAGACACAAATTAAATCTCAGACGCAAATTAATTTCTCACTAATATATCCATACACTGGTGCTACAAAACACTTTGAAAAGTTGCATTGAAGGTAGCAGCTGGAAATTATATTGTTTCAAGAGCTGAAAATACTCTCTGTGAAGAAATTTTAAACCCATAAACTTTTCCTTTCTTCCTGTTTTAAAATAGTGCATCAAAATGCATGCAGAGCAGATCCATGAATTGCTACATGGTTTTATTTTCTAAATTGCCAGTCTTTTTTATTCGGTGGTCTTATAAACATAAAATTGATAAAATGGACAGCTTTCTTTCTAAGCTAGCTTAGATCTCTCCTTTTTTGAAAGCTTCCTAAACATACGAGTCTCCATAAAAAAGTAACTGGTGCATGCAGAAGCAATGCAGTTCACAAATGAAGCAGTATAATGTCAATGGTTTGAAATTGTTCAGTCTCAGTTGTTTTCCAAGTCAATGCACTGGCAGTCTTGCCTGAATGCAACTAGTCAATAGAGGGAAAATAAATAGAGCATTTCCAGAATTCACCCATCAGCACTGAAAAGTGTCTGCTTACTATTACACAGTTTTAACATGTCATAATCATTTTTCACAGTATAGAAACCCTCCTTATACCTTGGACAAAGAATGAATGACTATTTTAGCACCCTATACATACTTTCTAATAGAAATTCCAAGCAAACAGTATTGATTATAGTATTGTCAGTGGTATGTGTTATTAAAGTAGAATCTGAATCCTTTAGCCTATTTTTAATGCTACATTATGAACAAAAATGTCCAATTTGGATATCTAAAAGCAGAGACTTCTGTATTTGGACTTCTGAACAGACTCATTTAACATTTCTGTAAGTATCTGTACATTGAAAGAGCTCCCTGTAATTTCAGGTAGAGTTGAGCACCGCAATTTATGCAGAGTATTATTCCCATAAAAAATCCTATTGACTATTAAGTTGGACAGGTTTTGCTCGCATGGGTAAAAGCTTTAGTGCCACAGCTATGTGGCTTCAAGCAGCCATACATTAAGCAGAGAGATACAGCTGTCCCCTACCTTTCTATCTTTTATATCTCCCGTGCCCGTACGACAAGTGCTATGTCAACCGGCACCACTAGGCTGAATACTACACAAAGAAAGAAAGGAAGCAGACAGGACAGCCACGTTGCTACACTTTCCTTTTGAAAAGAAAGGTTATGCCTGCCTCTCCAAGCATCTAGATGCTAAATTACACCTCAGGTGCTATGCTTACTTAGATAAGGTCCTTGCAATGCCACATAATTACAGAAAGGATCTGCCATAGTCTGAAAAATAAGGAGAAGTATGTCTTTTCCAATACCCTGCCTTGTTATCTGTCACCTGGATGAAAATCAAGGGGAAAAAAATAAAGAGGGGAAAAAATTCCCCTTCAGACCCAAGAACACACTAATGCCCATGGATATAAATGTTACAATAAAAGAGCAGGACGACTACTAGCAGAGCTTTTATAGCTTAACAGTATTTTGACAACAAATGTTCATATTTCATTTGAAATTTATGAAACCTTTGTGCCTGTAATCCCATGAGCAGCTACATGGTAAATGAAAGTAGCAGGCAGTCTAGATTAATAATATTTTGCTTCATACTGGAAGAGCATTCTAAGGAAAAGAAATCTTGCTTTATCTGCTCTCCCACTTTTTTTTTTTTTTTTTTTTTTTTACAATCTCTGTATTGGCACAGAGTCAGAGCTCTAAAACCCGCTTACAAATATTCACAGATGCCTTATTAATTTATGAGAAACTGAAGGACTCATCACAAGGTATAAGCAAGCAATTTAGGAATAACAAGTAGAGGGGTATGATGCATGGCAAAATACCAGAGCTCCTAGAGTTAGAGAGCTACCAGAGGTTTAAATCAAGTTCAAGGGGAATAGCTGGAGTAAGCTCCTGTACTTCATATTCTAATAAAAAATTGGTATGAAAAAAATGGTTGCCCTATGAATCATAACCTTTGCTTTCACATTTTCACAGTTTAGAAATACATGTATGCTAAAAGCTCAAGTGTGGCTTCTTACACTTAAATGTATAAGTGTATAAGTGTCTTTCAACAGCTCTATTTATTTCCAAGTATATCCAACAGAAAGTGTTGAGGTTTTTTGCTTTTTTTATAGTAGTCTCTTAGTGCAAGCTATCATGGAAAATATGATGTGGGCCAATTATGTGTCTAGAAAGTAGATATTTATTTTTATTAAAATTTTTATACCTTTTTTGAACTCTCATGTGGACTTATCTCACATGCACAAGGTATATTAGGTTGGTAAGATCACACCCTGATTTCTTGCTTTGTTCCAAAGCACGAGTCATGAAAGTAATAGAGAAAAGAAAGGTAACTTATTTCAAGCAGCAATTGGAGACACATTTTAAAAAAGTAGTTATTAAAAACAGTCCTTTTATCCCCTTTTCTGAAAAATACAGCTTTTGTTCAGCTATTTCTGTGGCTTTTCCTTTTCTGAGTTTTATGTCAAAACTTAACACTTTAGCCTTTGAAAAACAGTATCTCTGAAAAACAAATACTGAATTTGCCATTAAATAAGATACACAAAAATTCATAGGTACTTGATCTGTAAGATATTGCAGTAAAGAAAGTACTTGCTAAAGAAACACACATTTAGGTCAAAAGCATTGTTCACTGCTGGGAGAAAGGCTGGGAAAACACTGGGTGAAGCAGACATAACTGGGCAAAAGTGAATGACAGAATGGAGAAAGAGTAATATAATAGCAAAGTTAAAAATAGAATCTAGGCAAACTGTTTTACTCACACGGTAAAAACTGTAAAAACAGGGCATTAGACGGCTCTAGGAAAACCACAGAGAAGACTCACAAAGGGAGGTACCTGAGAACAATGTTATTGTGGATGCTGTGTCACTAAGGAACTCTAATTTTCCAAACTACTAAAAAATGAAATTACAAAGGAATTGAGATATGTGATTAGAGTACCAAATCTCTGAAAATAATAAAAAAAAAATCCCTTGTTATCTGTGACACACAAATAATTTCTTTGACTGAAAGTGGTTCCAGAAAGACATCCTCAGCCTAGAGGTCCAAGACTTGCCATCTGGAGCAAACCACTGATTAACACTTTGGTGGCAATCAAAGGAACATATAGAAATGTTTATGGAATATATTGTTAAAAGAGAAGCTTCTCTTTAATTTAGAGTTGACTTACAGTTTGATATATGCAAAACTGCTTTAAAACTTTCTTTATTTATTTAAGAATCATCTTAAATGTTCATCATAATTTTTTGAGTCATCTTCCATGACTACTTTTGACATACAGCTCCATGGACTCATTGGCTGCTAAGTAAAAAATCACTTCCTTTATCTTCTTCTTCCTTTCTAAGAAAAGGTGAGTAGAACAGGAAAGAAAAATGTTCTCACTCCTACATGAAGTAATGGTGATATATTTCTCTCTTCTTCAATTACTGACTCATTAACTATTAGATTTTTTTTCCTTTCCTTTGACTATGTAAAGAATACCATGTTCAGTGTGACACATTGGAGAACACACATGTAAGGCTTTAAATAATTTAACCTTTATAATACTGCATGCTTTCTCTTTTATTATGGAAATACCGATGGCAGTTAAGTTTAATAGATTTCTTTTCTTTTCATTTAAACCTCTTTGTTGCAAATAGTGTTTTCTTCCCAAAATAATGCACTTTCAGTATATTCATGTAACACCAGCTTCTGCTGCTGGGAAGAGGAAGATCAGATCACCAGAAAGCAGACTACATGCATCAACTGTTATTGCATCCGAGCATCTCAAAGCTAAATTTGCAACCTTCTGGTGATTTAAAATACCTGTTTCAGTCAGCTGCTTAATCCCAATCTGAAAGGCATTTGTTCAAGCCATTAGCACACTATGTAGCTTCTGAGGAACCAAGCCCTGCTCGGTGTAGACTTCCTACCATGGGCAGCCTGCACAGTATGCCGTCACACTGATGTTTGCCTTTCAAAGAGCAAGTCATTTTAGTGCTTCACTGACGAAAAGAAAAAAACACATCAAACTTACAGTCCTGTGTTTTCATTAATATACTGCAATTAATATTTACCACCAAAACCAGAATATGAGAGTTACATTGTTCAAGTTCTTTCCTCATAAGTACACTTTGGACTGCCATATATTAGCAGCCAAAGGAAGTCTTTCATCACCACCTGTGCTGAGTAGATTCAATAACAGTCTAACCAATTTACTATAAAACTTTTATAGAAGCATTATATATTTGCATCAGGTTCACAGTTTTATTAATTTACACAGATTTTATGGTTTCTTGAAGTTCTTATGTCTGAAAGAATGAACTGATACTTGAAGAAAGCTGAGTCTAGTGAGAAAATGATCTGCTTAAACACCACTCAGTCTTATAAAAGAGCAACTATGCAGTAGTTATACCACCATCTACATTTCCGTATTTATAAAAACTGACATAGGTCAGCTAATAACTTCTGCTCCTTCTAATGCACAATAAAATAAGTTTTACTGACCAGCTTTGTGGTTTAACTGCTAATTTGGAGGGAAAGGGGTGGTCTTGAAGGAGAGCAGGGCAAAGGGAGGTTTACAGAATTTTTTTTCTTTCTAAAGAGAAAGGCCCAGGAAGTAATTGTTCCTCTGAGTTCACTTTCAGGATGCTCCAGAGCAATAAATTAAAGACAGGAGTTTTCTTGTTTTCCAAAATCGGTCTAAAACATTAACATATTTTAACATTAATATATTTTATGAAGTAAGACTCAATCAGAAAATGTTGGCTTTGTTTCTGTGTCCTGCACTGGTAGCCAGTAAAGTCTAAGAATCATCCTTAAACTTCTACAGTAAGGTTTGTCCTGAAAATCAGATATTGCTTAATGAAGTATACACTGCACCATATTATATTGCTTACGATACCAGAAACTATACAATTATTGAGTAGCTATGCACCTATCCAGAGCCTAAAAACCAACTCCATTATTTCTGCTTACATAATAATTCCACGATAGCACATTTCCTGTAACTATTACCCCATGAATAAGCACAGCTTATGAAACAGTATAATTACATAAGAGCAGAATAAGACATGAGAATAGTGAGGAATAAAAACTTGCTCAAAGCAGGGTGGATTGCTGCCTACAGGAAAAGCGAAGGGGCTTGCTAAGTAAGAGGTAGCCGCCTCGCCCTGCTAGACCTGAGGAGTATGGAGCCCATCACTTCTGAGTCTGCGCGACGTGAGCAGAAAGGAACGTGCAGTCACACGCTACGCCATGTGGACAAGCCCTGCCAAACACATTACTTACACTGTGTGCCTGCGTTTGTGTAAATATATAGCGTGTACATAGTATATAGATAGAAGTGTACATGTATAATGTATAGAAGTATATATACAGTATATAGAAGTGTACATATACACGCTACATACACTACTTCTATGTCTATATAGAAGGGTGTATATGTATCCATAAGAGTGTGTGTGCGTGTATATATGTACACACAGCAGTGTGTGTGTGTGCATGTGTGTACATATATACGCACACACACTCTTCTGGATAAAGGAATGGCTGCGAGAATTTTTCAGTGGAACTGATCTGAACTGGAAGCAAGTCCCTGGTCTGAGACTGAGCCATCAAATCCTCGCTGTGTCTCTCACCGAGGGGCTGCATCAAAAGGAGTTTGTTACGCTGGCCAAGCACAGGGCAAAACACATCTTGAAGACTGATGGACTCTCCTATATAGGTTTAGTTTCGCATTTGCTTAGACTTAAATTCTTTCGAGCTAAGTAAATGGATTAAAGCCAGAAAGTTTGCTGGTTTGTGTATCTTCAATTAAACAAAAACACTGTAAATAAACTGGTAATGCTGGGGATTGAGTGTGCTTAACCTGGGCCTGCTCTGAACTTTTTTTTCCAGATGCTCAAACTTTGGTATTGCCATGAGAAGCAAACAAAAACTTTTAGCAAATAAGCACTGTTCAGTGGCTCCTCCAACAGTTCCACAAGAGCAACTCCAAGAAGGAAGCTCTCATGATTGTGAAGTATCTTTGTTCCAGGTGATATTTTTATCATTTTCACAACATCACATTTTTACTAATACTTAGTTATACACAACTTCAAAAATAAAGCTACACTAAATTACAAAGCCAAGTCCAAGTAATTTTTTTAGGTGAATTTTCCCCATATTTTCTCCACACTCAAATTAGCTGAATCAAACTCTAAACTAATTTAGTACCAGAGCAGAATCTTCAAAGGTGTAATTCCTAAATAAGATAGTATTCAGTGGATAACGTATCTGCAAGCAGTAAGAGATCTGTAAAGTATGCTTTAAGGAGAGAAGGGCATGAGAAGATCTGATAAAACCCAGGATACCTCAAATATATAGAACAAAAAGAGAGTCGTCTTCAAGGTATGACACAGACAAGAGTGAACAAGTGAAGGAAGTCACTAAGATGTTGTACAGTAATTATCAAATAGAACCTTATTTCTGTAATACATATGACTTGACTTGTGTGAATCCTCTGTGTGTTTTAAGACCACGGTTTTTAAAGGGCTCAGTTGGATATTCCCTCTACCCTTCACCCCAGTGCTCTGAGCCATAGCTGACCTGGGACTGTATTACAGGCTTTTCTTTTTTTAAACAAGAATTCTGCTCTCACTTAAGAATTATATTTATAAAAAACAAGGAAAAGAGCCTTAACTATCATATTTAGTATGCTATATCATAAATCAAGACATACTACGCTCATACAGTTCTAAATCACTTTCCTCTACCACCCACAAAGACCACATAAACCAGGAGTGTTGACCCACAGATAACAGTTACCCATCCAGAAGGCATTTATTGGATTCTCTCCCATCATCCAACCTCATAAAGGTCAAATATAAATTTCCTAATAAAATGTAGAAACAAAAATACAACTACAATTAGAGCACCTCAAACCCATAAAAACGTACCTACTTCTGAATACCTCTTCATTTAATTCCAACTACATTAACTGTTTATACCTCAACTAAGCAAGTGCTTGAACGTATTTAAGAGTTGAAGGCTACAGTAGCTCAGATTTCCAATCTGATTTCTCTTTTTCAATTTCAGAGAACAGTAACAAAACAGAAACCCAGATGAAATGCAGAACCTCTTTTTTACTTTAAAAAAATCTAACACACTTTACAAATACATGTATTTCAGCTATTCAGACTAAAGGCTATTCGCATTTCCTCAGCCAAGCACTGACAATGTTGAACAGAAACACAGTTTCTAGGAAAATATAATGAATGTGGTAGCTATACATTCATCCCCAGGAACACCTTTTAGTTGTCTTTATGGCATTAGTCCAGTTCTACAACACATGAAAAAAGGAATAGAGTCTCCTTTTTTTGTGTGTGTCTTTCCACAGGGAAGATCAAGATTGGTCTAGTTTCGGAGAGTAGTTTAGTACTAGTGGTAGTTTGGCCTTCCCGTGTGTGTGTCTTTCCAAACCATACTGAAAGAAGTAAAAAGAAAGCTATGCTGAATTTTTCTCAGCAGAAGTGAAGGAGAGGACTACAAATTGCTCTGAAAGCTCCCTTGACTTGAAAATGATAACAGATTTTGCTCTTTTATACCTGGGAACTGTCTTCTCTGCTAATTGGAGATTTGTCCCAGTGTTTCGTGTTTCCTCAGCTATCATCCTCTGCTACTCATGCTCTTTCCTATCGCTCGTACTTGACCATTTTCTGTTCTCTCTACCCATCCCAGCACACACCCTTCTCAGTTTCTTCACATTACCAAAAAATTATCTCCTTCCCTATTTCCCCTGGATACTACCATGAGAAGTTTAAATTAACCAAAAAAAAAAGATGAAACTAACATAACAGTACAAGTTACAAGTTTCTCTGGTACAAGGTACCAGAGAAATGTTGTGACTCCTTATAAATTAAATAGAATTATAGTATGATGGATTCTGCTTCAACCTTTGGCATGATAATAATTATAATAATTCATATAGTGATTGCAAAAATTAAGAACCTTAATTAGTTTTAGGTAGTTTTTGATGGAAGTCTCATTTATTGTCTACATGTTTTGTAGTTAGAAATTTCAATCGTTGCCTTCAAGAACTTAAATAAGAAATCAAAGGCCAACAAGGAAAATAAAAACAGTCAGTTTAAATGATGTATCGACCAGGGAACCATAAGGCAAATTGAGATATATACACTTACGTTACAAGTAACTCATGGCAGTCACGAGTTCTCTTTTCTTGCATAGAATCAATACGTGGTTGGGCTTCTTCAAGAGAAGCCAAAGTAAAACACATCCTTTTGGAAAAGAGAACTTCTTACACACAGTATAAACAACTGAAGAACAAAGTAGATATTAATAAAATATATATAATAGTTATTTTCACCTTCAGTTAAATTGTGCCCTATTTTATAGTGCTGAAATTGAAAAATCTTAAAATAACAGCAAATCCCCAGGCATCAACTAACAAGGGTACTACAGAGATTTAGAGGCCTCTAGTGATTTCTAGAGCGCTAGTTTGTGTACCAGCATCAGACTGATGTTTCTACATTGAAAACCTGCAGCCGATCATTCTCATATTATTTTGGTTTTGTTATGTGTGTTGGGGAGAGTATTATTTTCTATTGCATTAGCACTCCAAGAGCTCAGTCAAGATCAAGTTTCATTGTTCAGTACAACAAAAACACACGCAGAGAGCAGTCCTCCAGCTCCTGCAAGCAATGACTCCTACCGCTCATGTTCACTATTTCGGAGACCCAAACCCCACGGCAATATCCGTGTCTGTCGTACATAGCAGGTAGCAACATGGGTTAGCACAAGCTATGTGTGGGCACGGGCATCCAGGTGGTAAAGACAGACACCAAGTTCTGACAGCAGATTTAGAAGTGCCTTTTTGCTTATCTTTAGTTCAAGAACCTTATGCATTGGTTAGAACAAATGGAACCTAAGTGTGGCGAAGCATTCCAGAATTTTCCTGTTTAGATCCTCTTGCCACACCTTTTCAAGATTACAAGTTGTTTCAAGTATTACTGCAGAGCAAAGATACAGGAAATAAGTAAACTGTTGTCTTTATCATACCAGCAGGCACGACATACTTTCTACGTGTAATCTAAAAACACAGTAACAGCTCACCAAAGTTAATATGTAAGGGCATCTTGGCATGAACCCTGACCAAAACGCATCATTTAAAAACTACACGTCAGATAGGCAGGGCTTCTCAGGATGTATCATTTTTCTGCAGCCAAAATTCCTCCCCTCCCACACCCTTCTCTACAGAGCTCTCAGCAGCAAAGCAATTTACTCTAGTGAGCAGGTCTACAACGCGAAAAGCATTTTTTCTCCTCAAAGTCATTTAGAGGGATGGGTAAAACAGACGAGGTTAAACACAACAACAAAAAAAGAAGAGTTACGGTGCTAAATTTTCACACAGATGGAACTAAACCTTTTTGCAGGATGGATTAGTTTGCCATTCCTCTGAGCCCTACGTTAGCAGCGAGGCTGCACGCCTGGAACCGCGGCAAGGAGGTACATGGCTGGCACAAAGATGCCATCTATCCTCAGTGCACAAGAATTCTTGAAACAACCTGATAGCTCATAAAAAGGCGACAAAGGGGTCCAAACAGCAAAGGCCAGAATATGTAAGACGTATGATTCACTTGGTATACTTGATCCCAAACATTCCTGTTATTCCTGAAGAAGTGCCCAAGGCAAGATTACAGAAACTTTCCTGGTGGCTAGGAGAAGAAATAAAGATGCTGCCATTCCCTACACACCAACCTGATTCTCAAAGTAAATTTTTAATAATCTTTCTAGGAATACTTTCTAAAACCAGGAATTATTCTGGTCTCAGAAAAATAAGACCAATTTTTAAAGATGTCTATTTAAACATATTTTTAATAGTTAGCACCTTGTTATTTTTCATCTTTCTTTACTCTTTAGAAATTATGAATACATGTTGCACTGTTTTCCCTATATTTAACTCATCCACAAACAGGTGATTTATAGTTCATGGTTCAATACTACAAAAACATCTCAGTGTGGACTCATCACTAAAAAGAGGTCAACTCTCTCTTTTCCTATGTTCTACATCCTGCCTGAGGCAGGATGTAGAAAAAAAATCAAGCACTGAAGCCTCTTACACTGTCGAACAGTTTCCCTATGGTGGTAGTAAATGCCCCAGAGCATGAGTCATTTATAACTTCTGCAGGAACAAACAAACAAAAAATATTTAACAATATACTCTAGGAAGTTATCTTAACCTCACAAGGGGCAGTTAGGCAAAATGCTCTAGTATGACGTTTCCACCTATGATGCCTATGACAACAAGAAGAAAATAGAAAATGTGACCAGTCATCATGTATTTTCCATCTGAAACATCCCTAAAAGCAAGAGCAGCAGATGGCAGGCAAACTGGGATGGGATTTTTCTTGCAGTGTGTTTTTACAGCGATTGAGTCAACAGTGGTTGTTCAGTTCCCCTTCCTTTCAGCTACAAAAAGATACATATCCTCTTGCAAACAGAGAAGACCAGATATTGGTTAAAGATGTGTACAGGGCAAGAGAAGCAAAATCAGCCAGGCTGGTAATAGCTATCCTGCACTGTAAGTTCCCTGCAAAAAGCTGTGAAGATAGTGGCACAAAAATCTGCACTGCATATTGCTGCAGCATAATTAATTAAGCCTGACAACACCCCTGTGAAATACAATAGGTCTAACCACTAAACCAAATCATCCTTATAAACATCCAAATGTTAGCAAGTGAATCTATGTGAGATTTACTATTCAATCACAGAAAAAAAAAATCACATATAGCTTCAAAAAAAGCACTTTATATTAAGCAAAGCTCTAAAGCTCTTTTATATTTTTGAATAGTAATAAAGAAATCAAAGGTATGACAGCCTTTTACAGGGATAACACCTCAGAACATTAGTAGATAAATCTCTGAAAAGGTAAGAAGTATTATCAGGATTTCCAACTGCAAAATCATAGACTGTATTTGAGAATTCTCTGACACTACACATAAAATATTATAAATATTAATTCATAATGACAATCTAAATAATTAAAGTAAACCAAAATCTCATTAATATCAAGATATTGATAGTTGGATGGGTTAGGTACTAAAGCAAAATGTACTCTGTAGGATATTATGCCTTTTGGATCAGGTACCCTACTAACACACACTGAGACAAACACACAGATAATGTTCCAAAGGTAACTCCAGCTTGGTTCTTTACGACTTTAGCTTGAACGGCTTTATTTTCTGTATCATCTTAAGTGTGGAAGTGCAGTCACTAGCCCCTGGCTACACTGTTTATCATAAAGTCAGCTCACTTAGTGCTGTCCAATTAAAATAAACTACAGCTGCAATGTATCACTATTTTTCTAAGTATCTGAAAATATTCCTGCAAAGCCCAACCTCCAAAAATAAAATATAAATGAAAAGCAACAGTTCACTTGGCAACCATCTAGGAGAGGATGTTTTGACATTATTTTCATGTTATTGAATGCACATTTTCCACTTAAAAACAAGAAGCTCCTGTCGCAAATGATTTATATTTTAAAATACATTATATGACATAAGAAAGGAACATAATGGCTTGCTGCTGTAACCTTTTAAAATAAAATATAGCAATACACACAATGTATTTTTTGTTTGATAATTCCTTTGACTACTTTGCCGCTTATTGCGACAGACAGACAACATTTCAGTGCTAGCCAATGTAATACAGTAGCGTTAAATAAAATGTCCAAACTCCATCTGACTTCCTACAATATGTTCACTTAATTTTAAATTACTTTTCTTCCATCGCTCTCTTCTAGTTCATGCCTGGAAAAATGACAGACTATAAAACTTCTTTATCATCTTTTAACCAACTATGGTTTCAAAATGATTTCTTTATGTAAATTTGGGAAAACCAGGGTCTCATGACATGTTTGTATGCTTCATTTCAAGCATGATGAAAGAACAGGAAATAAAATATGAACTTTTTTTCTTTGTTACTGACTTTGTTCTAGCTCTTCCAGACATCGCACTTCTAAACTCAGGCTGCCACCAACAGACAGCATACAGACAGGAGAAGGTGATGTTCATCTGCAATGCACAGACGTAAGGCAGCAGTAAGGCCCCGTTCACTAAACAGCAAGTAATGAATGTACATAAAATAAGCACAGTGTAACTTTTATACGTGGTGTAAAGTTCCTGTGCAGAATATTTCTGGGTGGACAGGACTACAAGAATTACACAAACATCTTGAAATACGTATAGAAAGTCTATAACTAAAAGAAGATTCTGTCTCGCTGGAGACGCACAAATTGTGTTACGGACAATTTCTAAAAGTTAGACTGTATTTAGATAAAGAACAACACTGCACCTTTAAGAAAATGTTATTTTTCCTGAGGCCCTATCAAGGTAAATTTCATCAGTATTCAAAGAATGAGCAAAGCACTTCAACAATTTATTTCAATAAAAGAAGACTTAGCTGAAAGGAGTATAAATGATGAGAACTTGCTTTAAACTGATTTATTCCCTGCAGCAATAAAAAGAATGTTTCTTCACTCAGCTGTTTAATATGCAAATATGCAGAGCATCCAGCTTCTGACAGCACATCATTAATAAAACCTTGCACTAAGCAGAGCTCCCGATATTTCATCCTGATGAAAATACATGATGATGATTTTAGACTGTATAATTTCAGAGTTGGAACAATGTACTTCCCAGTGATGGAAACTCAGCAATCCACAGTTCTAGCGTAGATTTTTTAATAAGGTAACCTATTTCTGTAAGAGGGAGACCTCTGTTTACAAGAATTGCGAATACGGAAAAGCTTGCACCAAACCCTCTCAACTGGACAATCCAAACCTTAGCTTGGGTATCAGTACAAAAAGAACCATGTTATTTACAGGAGAGCACAAGAGTTGATTTCTTTTTTAATCAGTTGATTCCTGTCTTATTTATCAAGTTTCACATACTAAAAAAATTCACTTACCTGCACTTCTGTGAGCCCCTATACAATCTGATACATTTTCAGCAAATGTAGAAATTAGTGCTATCCCTTAAAATTAATTAAAGCAAAAAAAGAAAAAGTCTGCAATTTTACTTCTTTCCATTAAAATCTATGAAGATGAACTCCTATATTTGACCATGCTGTAGCATTCCACTTCTTGTGTTTATAGCCAAATTAAGTAAGTATACATGCTTTTTTCTCCATTGCTTGTGCTAAAACCCTTACAGTCTTTCCAAAGAGTTTTTTAAAAAGGTTAAAATCTATCAAATGTTTGAAATAGGGAAAGGAGCATTTGCCAATACTTTGCTCTGAAGTCTTTCCAGTCCAAAGTTGGAAATTGGAAGCTGTACAGAAATGTTAAAATTTTTAAAGCATCCTTTTGTGCAGAAGTGATCCTAATGGGCAACACAGAATGTCCATTTCTCCATTGAAATTAATATTCAGACGACGTTGATCACCTTACAACGTGGAAACCTGAGGAGCACTCATTTGCTTGCAATAGGAGGTAACAATTAACAACTTGATAAAGTCTGGTTGGCTTTTTTTTTGGCTGAAATATGCTGTTCTTTTGCCACTGTAGCACTAGGTCAAATATAAAGAGAGACCCCTTCTGCACTGCAAGAACAAAAAAAATGACTTTACGTTTTAATTCAAAAATATTTCTACTATGAATCAATCATTTAGCGTATTTCAAAGAAGTTTGAAGGTTTTTCCTTTGAATCATTTCCCACTGGGTACCTCGGAAACAAAACATCTTCAGGGCTAAATTTCAGGGGAAGTCTTGCAGGTTTTAGTAAACTTCTCCTAGCCAGTACTTTACATGTTTCTGTTTTCTGTGCGTGGCAATACTCCCTCATAACTCAAATGGGATTAACCAATTAAACATTTCCCAGTAGTCTCTAAAATAGCTGCTCTTGGCATGTTTTTTGCATGGAACAAACCTCAGCGGGAGGATATGATAGAAATCTTGCACTATTTAAATATAGAATTGGGACATCAAAGAAAGGGTTGTATTGAAATAACATGGATAATTAAGGAAGTGGAGAACAGTAATAACTGATTTACATAAAATGCTAATAAGCCTCTTGACTTCGGCAATTTCTGCTTTAGGCATGGTAACTGCGGGTTCAAATTTGTGTACTAATTGTGTACTTATTTTAGTATTTTCTTGTTCTTCCTTTTTCTCCCCCTATTTTTTAAGCTCTCTACAGCCACACCAGTCTGTACCTGGTGCTAAACCTTTTTCAAAACAAAGCCCCAAAGAAATCAAAATCTGAACATAAACTTGTGTAAAAGTTTTGTACACATTCATATGCACACACGCATACAAAGCACAATGTGAAAGGCCTTTAATTACTTGTCTGCATGTGTATGGATTCAGATTGCATCCCTTCTAGTTTAGCTCACTTTCATGTCATGCTGAATAATGTGTTACAAACGATCAATGACATATAAAAAATGTTAAATGCTCTTCACAATTACCAGGACTGAAAAACTTTGAAAACAACTGGAGTGTAATGGGAAGAATGTGTTTCCATGGTGTTATGCTCCCGGCTGCTCGGATGGGATGATTAGGGCACCAACTCTATAGGTTATAGCTATTTTATACTGTACCCTTGTGCCATTTGCTTCTGCGAAGAAATTATATGCTCTGAAATTCTTGTTTTATTTTACTCTCCTCCTGATCTCTCCTCACAGTGCTACAGCAGCAGTGGCTTTGAGATGTGAATGTGAATGAGTGTCTGAGCCGTTCCTTTAGGACATGTCTGCGTATTGACCTTCAGCTTACCCTGTTTCCCTGTGAGCCCTCTAAGCATGATCCATCGCTTTCTCAGGCCATTCTCCCTTCACCCCATTGATGGGTTTCAGAGCTACTTAAATTTCAAAGTCCTGATGCGTTGCAGCAGTGGCCAGGGCTCAGCTTTGCTCACTTATAGATTGTACAAGGTCACAGTAAGGGAAGGGGAAAAAAAGCCAGAGCATTTATCAGGATGTATTGCTTTACTTTTTCTATCCATCACAAAGGCGATGATTCTATTTTAGTGAAAATCCATTGAACTCAGATCAAGTCAGATGGCTGTTATCATTGGAAACTCAAGAGCTGTCACACCATAATCGGTACAAATGATGAACACTGAAACGTGGGGCTTGAGGCCGCTTAATGGTCTTTAGTGAATTTTCTCTGTTGCTTTTTAAACACCACAAAATCATTTTACTTAAGTGATTTCAGTTTGAGAACACTAAGAATTTGTTATGCAAGCACAGTTGATTCAATTACAGATGATCTGACAGCTATTGTGCAATTAAATGTTTTCTACCAGTGTGCCCTCTCCCGCACACACACACCAGTACCTGCATGTAGACCACCCATACAATCACAATTATTTGCTTCAAAGTTATTCTGGTTCTGTGATACACTTCCCACTTGTAATAGGCAATGACACCATGCAATATTAACAGGAACTTCTGCAGCAATATTGCTTTGTATTTTGTGAATGAGCTTTGCTAAACCTTCCCTGTTCTAGAGCTACTCCTGTAAGAAGGAGCTGTGTGTATGCAGGGAAAGGGGAAAGCAAGTCAAACTTCATTTCTCTTTCTTTTTCTCAAAGCACAAATAGCTTAGCGAGTATTACAGTTTAATAAAAAATTGGGGATCCTGGCCATACTTAAAGGCACCAGAAAACTTTCACTACATATGTATGGAATTAACGGATATTATTCAGTACAACTGCAAGTGTATTTGAATCACATCAGAAACACAGTACAGGGGAGTGCAAAGAAGCAGGGTACAGCCATCACACCTGACAGAGAGTTCGTTCTTCCCTGCAGTCCAAGCATGGTAATTATTCTGAGTGAGACGTCATTCTA
Source organism: Phaethon aethereus (assembly GCF_964289735.1). Classification (NCBI taxonomy): domain Eukaryota; kingdom Metazoa; phylum Chordata; class Aves; order Phaethontiformes; family Phaethontidae; genus Phaethon; species Phaethon aethereus. The sequence continues at coordinate 16,495,839 of NC_138589.1, read as the reverse complement.
CTTCCTATCAGTTGTGAGAGACTCACCCTGTACTTACTTGTTTTGATTTCATCACGTGCACATAAGAAAAAGACCAGCTATCCCAGGTTCTAGGGGGCCTTGACAGGTAATTAAAAATGCCTCTCTAATTAAGAGAAAAATAGCAACAGACAACAACTTTGCTCCACAGAAAAACAAGTCATTCCACAAAATTGTTATTTTCCTACTGAAATCCCATAATAAAATAACTGCCATCCAATTTTTGAAAGTAAAAAAACAACCCAACCCTCTTCACTTCCCACACAAACCCATTCCTCAGATGATTTACAGTACTTAGTCAAAGTAAATATATTCAGCTTCACAAGTACTAGCAAATCTTTCCCTTGAACACCCCTTCCACCACACCCACAAAATATGGTAGAGGAAAGACATGATCGTTATGTAGGAATGTCCTTAGCTACCTGGTGATTTTCATTGTTTAAAACTATGTTTAGATCTTAGGTTTTGACCTCCTCCTGTGGAGCTAGAACAACGCATTTTGAACAAGAAGTACCTCAAACCACAGAAGAGAATTCAGGAAGGAGCAAAGGGACAAAGGAGACAATCTTTTCCACCGAACAATGAATAGTACATATTTATTTATTACTATTATTACAAAGCACACATAGCACCTTATAAAGAGAATAGTCAAAGCCTGCTAATTGGCAGATTTAATTCACCTGCCTATGGCATCTTGACGAGGCCAGCGTGGCCTCTCCAGTCACATGCAGCAGCTCCAAGGCTGCTCTAGCGTGGTTTCCGCTCGTAGCACAGTGCAAGGGACTTAAGCCACACTCCTCACCTGCTTTCTTCCTAGAGTAGGCAGTCCACTGTGCAAAATTTGCTTGCACACTTTGTAGTGTAGCCCAGTGACTTTGCCTTCTCCGAAACATATCAAGAGTCATGGGAGTGGGGATCATGCAGTGGAGATCGCTGTGCATCTGGAGATCTAATATAAACAAACATTTCATACCTTTCCTGAACAGAATATTCAAGCAAAGCCCGAAGGAACACAGGCCTGTAGTTCCTCTCTGTTTTCAGCCATCAATGCTTCCAGAAATCTGGAACAGGGCATGGTGAAGACTGTGCGCAAACTCTTCAGGAGTCCCTTTAAAACTCCTACAGAGTGGCATTAATAAGCCTTAGTGTAATGGAGGATCAACCCCTGTGCTCTGTGCTTCAAGAAGCAGAAAATCTTAAATAGGCTGGTATTAAGTTTTCAAATCTTTTTTTATAAACATTAAAACAAATACAATTTTGGGAAGCTCTATGTTTAAAATAGTATATATTTCTTTAATAAGAAAACTACATCTTAACCTTCAGCCTAATAAAAAATGATGATAATTTCTGTTGATATTTTAAATGTACTGAGTAACAATTCACAGACTTTTAGTTGTAGTCACCTGTGCATACACTGCACGCTCAGGGGAGAGCATACATACAACGTAGTAAGAGCTGTGCTATGATGTATTTTCGGCAGTGAAATATCTTGGGCAAATAACTGATTTCCTCCTATATTATAGCGGATATCCAAAAAGATGCAACCACTAAAAATATGCTTAAAATGCATATACTGAGAAACATTTTATTGCTCACTGATTTGCAAGAAAAATTAAGAGAATACTCTCCGAGCACTATGTTGATCTAAAGTATCCAATTATTACTTTCAAAACAATACACTTGTTTTAAAACTTAGGGTGGGCAATGCTAATGCCATCTCTACTCCTTCCTCCCATAGTTGGGGCTGGGAGAATGACAGAGCACGGACTGAGCCAGGGGACTCTTCGAATGATCACAGTTAAGCAGAATGGTTTCTCCACAGAATCACAGAATCATTAAGCTTGGAAAAGACCTTTAAGATCATCAAGTCCAACCATCAACTCAACACCACCGTGCCCACTAAACCATATCCTGAAATGCCACGTCTACATGTTTTTTGAATACTTCTTCTTTATTTCCTTCCAATTTACTTGCAATACTTCTTCTTTATTTCCTTCATTTGAACTCTGTTATTACACAGGGGACATCTGAAGAGTAGGATATGTGTTGTTCAACTATACCAGTAAGGACTAGTTTGCCCTCAACAATATTTCTGATGTCACCTGTTTTTGCAAATAAGCTTTCTAGCTCTTCTCTACCTCTTGGTCAACTATCGAGGTACTGAGCTATTTGCAAAAGAGATGTACAAATGAGACACTTGTATTTTTTTTTCTTTAAAACTCTTGCTTCCTACCCTATCCCAAACTCCTAATGCAGCTTTTCCTCCCATGTAAGGGAAATATCTCTACCATTTCCAGCAACTCTCATGCCTTCTGCTGTCATTTTGGGAGAGCGAGCGGCAGTGGGAGGCACTATTTCACACAGGCCTTTAATTCCTTGGAACATTTCCATCTCCTGCTGTACAAAGCCAAGAAATGAATATGCTCAGTGTGGGGCATGTGCTTCATAGGTCCCACCACAGCACAGCAAGGCCTGACTTCTCAAAGTTTTCATGTCACATGGTTTCCCAAAACACAAGTTGCCTATCCAGATCTTTTTTCTTCCTCCCACAAAGTCAAACTTTTGAAGAATACATCTGTAAAAGCCTGAATCTTTCCGGCAAATAGCATATTGGCCCAAATCCTGACAATTCAGCTTAAGTACAATTGAAACGTCTCTCTAATTAGGTAATTTAATAAGAAAGGAATAAAAAGCAAGCAAAACAAACTGAAAGCCTTTAGCCTCTATTTCATATCAACAAAGACATGTTTTCATCATACTGGTCTTTCAGGTTGTGAATCTTAATTGGCCAATGTCAGTAAAGTGCTCTGAAATCCTGATACGGTATTGAAGTTACCATAGAAATCTGTAACACTTGTCATTGATTCACTAAATACAGTCCATAGAGAAACAGGAATAAAAGACAGAGGGTTTTTTTTCATTCTGGAATGAAAATACACACAGCGTTTTCAACAAGCTTCAAAAAATGGAACAACATAAAGTCCCTCTTAAACAATTTTTGCTAGATACAAAATTCACTGCGATTTCCAGCACTAAGAGGTGCTTTTCCTTTTCTATGGCTTGTACGTCTTTCAGGTACCAGTGGTGGCGGCTGTAGCAGGCGACGTAAAAGAGCTGACACCCCTGCTTGGGAAGGGAGCGTGGCAGGCACTCGCACTCAAAGCAGGCCTGACAGTACATGCCCCATCCCAAGTAACAGCTCTACATTCAATTCCGTCCACTGGAGATGTCAGCAAGGAAACAAGGTTATGTGGCAGCAGCTACCATATTTTACCTATCTATATAAATACATTTAAACGTGTGGGAAATAAGGTTAGGGGAGTGACCTTGAGGTACGGACTTTTAGGCTTGTAACCCTCACGTATCTTCAACTTGAACATTGAAAGTAGGAGGAAAAACAATGCATGAATCCGATACATCTACTAAAAACATCCACGGGAAAGAATAAAACCCGTTATGCGCTTTAACACAGCCCCTGTCTGTGAACTGGGAATGCTTTTGTAGCGTGCTGCCTCACAGAGCAGACAAGCTTCTTAATAGCTGGATGTTAGGAGAATTGAAGCAAAACTTTTATCTTTGCTATTAAATCTCTCTTTTCAGTCACTAAGCTCCCTATGAAACAGCGTAACAATGCTCCTATTAGGTAAGCAAGGGACAGAGGGGATGCAAATCCCCACTGAATTAACGTGCGTGCTCCTGAGTCAGCGTTGGGCCTTCCAGCGTCGACCTTGCCAATCAGCATGTCTGGTTTGTCCCATTTCCCAATGGCACAGGGCTCATCTTCTCTCTGAAGAAATCAACCCAGTATGTGGCACCTCTACAAATTAGCACCACAAACCAGGGTGGGTTTTAGAGTCTAATTAGCATTACCAGAGAGTGTCTATTTTTCAACAACCTCCACAGTACTCAAACAAAGCAAATTAAAGACTGTGGCCCCATAAAGCTTACAGTTAGTTTGTAAGGTTGGACAACAAGACGCACGCACCTACCAGTAGCTCCTTGCCAGTTTTGGTTAGCAGAATTAGGGTATGAACTTGGGGTCTTTCAGTGAATAGGTGCTAACACACTGGTGAAAGGTCATCAAAGCAGTCTGACTTCGAATACCCTGTAGAGGTACTGAAATCTCTCATTCCTCCACTATCTTTTGTCCCTATCCGGTTTACCTAATAGATGATCCTAACAATTCACATTGGCAGTCCTTTGTAGTGTAATGAACACTATGTGGTCTGATGAATGCAACCACTGCACAGAAAACGTCAGTTCTTTCATTAAGAAAACCTTCCCAAGTTCATTGTATTGAACCAGCGCTCCAGCTATTAGGCTGATACATGACACAGTCAATTCCAGTTACACTTTAAGTGACTATTCATGTTCGGTGAATTCAATTTTTAAACCTAATTTATATATGTTTAGATATTTACACGAATGCACATTTCTTCCAACATTTTTATATGCTGCCTTCTGAGCTTTCTGTTATTGGGGGGGGGGGGATATCATATTTCCCAACAGATCCTGAAAATGCATAGCTGATGGAAAAGACACTGAAAACCAAATCAACAGCTTTCTGAGACTATACTTGCATAGAACTCTGAATTAGCTGTAGGTAAAATAAATTGCAGTGTATGCATTTATTAATGTTAAATAAAATATCTGCATTAATTACTTTAAAAAATTACTATTGTTATTTCACATTTATTTCTGAGGAGGACACATTTTCTGACATTAGCCAATATAGTACCTCCTTGTATATAGTACTACAATTAGTGGCATGTAAACTTTTAAAGCAGGTAATTAAAAAGTTAAGCTATTGCTGCTACTGAACAGAAAGCATCAGTTCTTTCATTAAGAAAACCTTCCCAAGTTCATCGTATCGAACCAGGACTCCAGATATCAAGCTGTGGGATGACACAGTCAATGCCTGCTATAGTATCAATTCGATTTAAGCATCTTTTTGTTATCGCTAGGCTTTCTGTACTTTCTTTTAACTGACTTTGTTTATTGATAATTATTGGAAGACGATTGTCTCCAAAAGATATGTGTATTTTCATTATAATTATCCTCTACAGCCCACAGTAGTAACAGTATTTCTCTACAGATCATGCTGAAGTCTTTGAAGCATTTACAGTGTGCACTGATCATGATACAGTTCTTTAGAAATAAAAAATAAATAGGGTCTCTTATTGCATCATTTGGATATTGAACAACAGAAATTTAGCTTTACATCCATGTATTCAAAAAGAACAGGCTGTTTACTTGTTTTGAAATATATTATAAAAATGTTTCCATTAATGTGGATTTGTTTTGAATTAAATATAAACTATCAAGTCTACTTTTCTACAATGAAAAAAAAAAAAAAAAGTCTTAACTTTACCGGGCTTAACATGCTTGTGGACTAAAGCTCCACTCTTTGGAAAATAAAAATACCTTTCTTAATACCGCATTTCATAAGAGAAATTACAATGATGGAATGCAGGGACTTTGTGGCTTGATACACTTTGCAAGCAGAGAAGGGGGATGCCCTTCAAAGTTAGAGGGTAATCATTATTGACCTTGTGCATTCAAGACAGCAGAGTAGGTTTCTATATAAAGAAACTTACAGAGAGGTCATTGAAAGCACTAGTGAAGAGACATAAAAAAAGGAGATAGGACAGAATACAGAATCACGTTAAGCAGGTTAAAAATTTAACTATAAACAGATTTGTGAAGTGAAGAAAAAACCAAAAGAACATTTTCTAACATGAGAGTGTCATGCAAATGTATGATTCTGCATTAAATGTTCATTATCAGTTAAGTAGCCTTTACACTGTAATTATTAACTTTTATAGTTTCTGCAAATTTTTTCTCTTCTTTCCCTACGCTCATTGTGAGCACTCTGCGGTTTTTGAACAAAGGGGCCTGGGCTTAGGGCTGGAACTCGACAGGCAGGAATTTGGTTTCTGGTCTTCCCTCCTCTACTCATTCACAGGGTGTCTGTTAATCTCTCTCTGTTTGAATTTACCTGTCTGCAAAATAGGTACAATAAAACCACCAGACATCTCCCCTGGGTTATATGACACTTAGTTTGGCACTTCAAAAAGCACACTTAGTAGAGTATTTTGAAAGCATTGAATAAAAAGCATTATGTAATAAAAAATAAATTACTTTAGTATGATGAGGTTGTTTGGAAAATGTTCAGTTAAAATGCTCTGGTTAGGAGTATTAAAACACATGGGATACACAGTGGATAGTTTTAACATGCTTTTTTCTTTCAAACAAAATTTTAAAATAAACTGTAACACCGAAAAGGTCCTATTCACATGTACTTTCTACTCCCATTTAATTAAATCACAGTCAGTATTATTATACAGCGTTCACGTATTTTCTGTTTTCTGAGCAAAGAAATTGAAAAAGATATAGAAATAAAAAGACTGAGATCTTACTTTTTTACTTTTGTAAACAGAGAAGACACAAACTTGCTGACCTTTCTGTGACTTGTGCTATTTCTCTTCAACCTACAGCTTCACGATGGCTGTATAAATTTGGCCTCATTAGGCAAACTTCTCTTTTCTATTGGGTCTTTCATCTCAAGAACACCAGCCTACCACGCAGCTAGGGAACTGCAATCTCCATACACTGATAATCTCCACCAGAAGAGTCAATCGTTGTTATTAATAGATGCCCACAGCATCCTAGAAACAATTCACTCGCATGACTGTCCTGCCCCTTAAACTTTCCCTCCCCTGTCATCCGACAGCATACAGTTCCCCAAAATATGTTTCATTTTCAAGAGAGAGATTTATTACAGCCCTGTTATCACACTCATACCCTTCCTGAAAAGATAAAAATAAGAAAGACCTTACAAGAAGATGCTGTAGCAATAGCTAAATCATAAATGTTTGATAAGGAATGGCTAAATCCAGACAAATAACTGTTCAATCCCACTTTGTATTAGGCAGATAAAGTCATACAGGAAATCAATGTGATCTATTGAAATGAAAAAAGTCCAGCTTAGGGACTATACAGTATTATAGAATATGTGACATTATAAATGGGCTGCTTCCATAAGTGTTATACAATGAGAAGTTGCATAGTTTTTATTTATTTTTATGTTTATGAATGTAAAAGCAGGATGTTGAAGTCACTATTTGTCAACAGGGCAAATGTGGGCATCAGTGAACTAGGTGAGTATTTATAACCTTTTTATTTTCCCACTCTTGAAGGGAATACATAATCATCTCTAGGGATAAAAGGATCTTCAGTCACCCACTAGCCCAGGGCTCCTTTTTAGCACAGGTTGACAGATGTGCTAAAATTGTAAGTGAAGTGTTGTGATGTTGACTCCTAAAGCTGCGATCATTAAGGTTGAAATTAGTATCCCCTCCCAGCCATTCAAATGTTAAAAAGTTCTGACACCAGGCGTAATTGGACAACTTTACCTAGTGGGGATAGCACTACATTTTACCCTACTGACTTCTTTCTGCCTTTTTCATCCCTGCTCCAATTTAAATGCAGCAAAACAACTTTTTATACATCTTTCACTTACACAAAACAAAACAAAAATCTGCTTATGCAGAAAGACATCTCAAAAGCAGACATACGAGTTCACAACTACATATACAAGTAGTATTGTTTAAGGCTATACTATTTCAGCTGACAACAGTGTTTTAAATAAGATGCAGTTAAAAAAAAGACTGAAGGAAAATGTAAACAGATGTCCTAATATGTATTAGCATCTGCTGAAAGAAATTTCATTTGAAAATGTAAAATACACTTTTCTGGCTATATGTACTAATTAGTTACATGCAGTGTTAACATACTTTAATCTTCTGAAATAGAAGTTTCACATGTACTGTGTTTATGTATACCTGGATATATCTCCAGCAAGTATAGCAGTTGCTATAAATGGCAGTAAGTGCTAAAAGATATAAGCAAGCCACACAATTAGATTTTAGGTCATTTAGATCAGTGTGAACTAAAAAACATGTTAATGTGCTATACACACTGCCACTTCCTCAAATATTGCTGAGTTTGACGCATTAACTAATGGACCATCACCTGATGAATACTGGATGTGTGCGGACGAATAAAGTCTCAAATTGTGTCTACTGACTCAGACCAAGATTTTGACAATGACACAAAACCAGCAGTGCTGTTGTACTACTGCACTATTCGTGTGCTGTGTGTCTGAAGAAAAATGAAGCATATGATTTAACACAGTTTTCTGATAGATCTTCCTTCTTTGTTTTATGAGAAAAACTTAAAATGCAGCTCAAGGCCCACATTGTAATGTAAAAAATGGGAAAGCTGACTGTGAAACCTAACCAGGTTTTGCCTTTAAAAGCAAAAAAATTCCATGTTTGTGAACGCTTAACACTCTGCTACTGAGTTAGATTCAATTTATAAAGGTTGATGAGCACATCTATTTCTAGCACGAACAAAGCAAGTGTTAATACTGTGGCTCTCTCATAGTCCTGTACTGTGCATCGAGTCCCCAGCCTCAACAGCCTCACTAAGCCCTATACTTCATCTTTCAGCTGAACTGTGCATATTGCTTCAGCTACACTGGGCTCCTGCCCAGGGCTACTACGCATCCCAGTCAAACTACACTGGTCTCATGCAGAGAGCAGACACACCTAAACTCCTCTTACACTACCTCGCCGTGCTTCCTCTCCAGTATGTCACTCACGCGTCAGGCTACTGAAGACTTACTGGGCTAATGCACAAATCTTGCTCTAATTAAAGACAGGCGACAAGCTAACGTGCAGCACTAAGTTCTGCTTTGACGCTGCAGGACTGCAGCTGGGGTAGCGAGTGCTGAACCGATTGAGAATTTTGATAGTTAATGATTCATTCTCAGGGCAATGGGTGGCCCCGTCCGTCCCACATCAGCCCCCTTGCCGTCCAGCGCTATTGAGAATATGGTTTCCAACACTGAACTACGAGCTGACCCAGCTGGGACAGCCTCTTCCAGACTGCTTTCTCCCACCTTCAAGGCCACGAAGCACTACTAGGTGGGGAGCATTAACACAGTTGGCACAGAGGCTGTGCAAAGAACAAGCGTAAGATTCCTGCATCTTGGTTTTGAAGATATTCTTGCTTGTTTCTTTCATCCTGCAATTAAGTTTTTTTACTTGTACGCAACTCCCCTCCTTCAGTGTTACCCACCTTGGGTAACTTACTCTGGACTTGCTGTTAACTGCCAGCTCCCCTGATTTACTTCTCATCCATGCTCAGATTTCTATTTCAATCTGTTTCTGTCTGGTTTGTTGCATATTCTTTCTTTTAACTGTAAGTTAAAACTTTTAACTGTAACTTTCTACACACCCACACAAGGACCGAACCCACAAACATGTCATCCCTTTTTTCTTTGCTCCTGCACTCACTCTGCTGAGCATCTTTGGCAGAAAACTTACTTTTCACAACAAATTCACCCTTTCTTCCTCTAATAGTGTAATCTGTCTATATAGAAATCTTCAGTTTAATTCAGTTTATCCTGATTCACTATCAACATGTCAATGCTCACCCTAGATCAACTTCAAGATAGTCGTTTTCATTGATGACTTCCTAAATTTTCAAACAAGCATTTTCATGCTTTCTTTTATACTGCTTACAGATCTGCCCACAAGCATTTGCAATATTATCTAATTATCTTTTTTCATAATCCACATTAAAATTCTCCTTTTCTTTGGTATCTAATCTTTTCTTTGGCATCAAAAAAAATCACGCCTAAAACAGAGCCTACCATATTGATTAATATTATCTCATTATATGCTTGTTCTTTTTATCTATCTGTATCCCTGACTTTTGATTAACACTTAAATTTTAAGCAATACAGACTTGGAACAATCTATTTGGTTTATTTTGCATATTTATTAAAATGGCTGGGTCCTCATTTCTGACTAACAATCTAGGCACTGCATTAACGATAATTATCATCTTGTTGTTCCTTCTTTGTTGATATATAAGCATGTAAACTGGATTTTGTTTTCTGGGTGGGACTGCCAGGCATGATTGTTAGGAGTTCTGCTTGAAGAAGAAACTCAAGCGCTTTTAGTAATTGTTTTCAAACTGAGGGTTGTAGTCTTTCGTTTTTTTAATGGAAATTAAGGATGGGAAAATTTTCAGGGCAACTGTCAGGAAAAATGGTTTGGAAAGTACTAATTAGAATGACTTTGTGTTATGTTGTCAGATAAGCAGCATACACATAATTTTTTTAGTAAATATAAGAAAATAAAAGAAAAATGAATTGCAAATTGTTTGTATATGTATCAACAAGGACACACAAGCATAATACACCAAAGTGACAGTCAGTCTCCACATAAGGGAGACAACATGAAATGCTAACTCTCATAGACAAATCTACCAAAGATGAGAGAGTTCAAATGTCACAGAACTCCATTTAAGAATGGAAGCACCAGTATTCTTCTCCCACATCTTCATGAGTCGGAGGTATTAAGTCATCTAGTCTGATGCCAGCACTTGGATTAAAGTCTAATACATTGCCATGCACTAATTCTATTATTAGGGAATGTAAGGGGAACTGAACATGCAACACATTACCATAACTGTATAAACTGTATCTTTATTTGGAATAGGAATTATTTTAAGGACATCTGAAGCTCTCGTTTTCTTTCACAAAAGCTGGGGTGTGAACCTGAAAAATTAGCAAAAGGGCAGAAAAGCTTGAAAACAAGTTGATTATGACAGTCCTATCAAGAAAGTGAAAATGCACATTAAGTAGACATTTTCTAAATATAGTTTAATTTATAAATAAGACTTCACATCACAGATTTGTTTATCCTCATTTGGTGATAATTGTTCACAGCAGAATATATCAGAAAATTCTATAATAGGAACCACAGCCAGGAAATGTTAAATAATTAATCACCCTCCCAGCCACTTGCATTTCTGTTGATATAAATGACCGTATAATTCCAAACCCAATTATCACTACTTAGCCATTCCATTTTGTAGTTAAAATCCCACAAAATTAAAGTGCATCAATTGTTAATGGTAATAGACCAGACAAGGGATTAAAGATTATTTTAATGTTTATTTCCTGTCAGGAGGTTTTTTTGGCAGGAAGCACTACAGACAAAAGGCTACATTAAGATGAGATTCATACAATGTATTTAAATCTACGAACTTCTAAAAACCTTATGGTATAATTACTTGTTTAATCTACTTGTTCCCTGAAGATACCAATGGGAGTTTATCAAGCCAACTTCATTATATCTGCTTTGTAGAAACCAAAATATTCTCTTTAACTTTGCAAAAAGCAGTCAAGCTTACCATAAACACAGTTCTAACAGCAACAGACTTGAAAAAGGAATGGACTATACTAAAATATAAGGGGAACCAGACTACTCCCAGGACTTTTTTGTGTCATATTCTGCTTATCCCTGCTAACAGGTTTATACCCTGTTACTGCTGGCACTATGTGCTTGCATAAAAGATTTGGTCCCTGTAAACACACTTAAAACAATCACTTTAATGCCAATAAAACTTCATTAATTATAGAACTTTTTTTACCTGCCACAAAATTGCGACTTGTCTCCACTTTGCAGAAAAGTATTTATGCAAATGTGTTATATAGCGAAATCTCTTAGTTCAGAGATTACTTTGTTTTCTTAAAATGCTTTTTTTTATCGTAAGGCATTGCAAAAAAAAAAACAGTAAAAGTACTTTTTTGCATTAACACAGTGACTGGAACTCTAAATTTGAGATTGAGGGCTTAGGGATTTGGGGAGGGGCTCTTATAGTTCAATATGTTTCAATAGGCAGCAAGAGTAGGCTGAATTTTATGCACTTCAAAAGGTTATTCATCTGCATAAAGTTATTGACATGCATCCGTATCTTGGGTCTTCCGTGATAAAACCATCAGATTCGGAGCTGGCAATAACTGTACCACTTATTTTATGCTTACACTCACATTACCCTAAGCAACCTCAGTCATTTGATTCTAGTCTCTTTTCTGTATAAGCAGAAATCTACATATGCACTAAATATAAAAGCCGAGTGGGAAATGTTTGTGTTCTTCTGTACATGCACTCCCTTCCTTGCCCATTCAGCAATACTACCCAATTCTCCAAAATCTCCAGACAATTTACAGCACAAGAACATGATAGTACTCTGCATCCACTTTTTTTTTCTGCAGGAAACCCTTATCCTCATACATCCAACAAAATCACCACACACTAAATCATAATGCAAATAGCACGGTACATAATCGCTTCAGATTGTATCAATGACAGATATTGTTCCTTTGTTTCAATCATTTCGTTAGGAGCACGTTCGCTGTTTGGCTGAAGTTGCCTTTCATTCTTTCTCCTTCTTCTCTCGTTACAGGAGAGAAAGAGCCGGGACAGGCCGGTGGCCCTGACACTTCGGTGCTGTCACCAGGAGGGGGTTTACAGCCTAAGAGACTGCTCAGGAGGGCAGTGACAAAGTTCCTATCTAAAACCAGGATCGCCTGGCAATGGTGTCACTGATTTGTGAAAAGTGAGTTTATTAAATGCCCAGTGGTGTTAGTAACTCAAATGTCATCAGATGCAGGTACTGAAAAAGAAGCTTCTAACTGAGACATACTGAATAGCTCTTCATCCTGGAGTCCCAGTTGTTACAGAATATTACATTGGTGACGCATGCTTGGCATAAAGGAGCACTGCAGAATTAAAATTACTATGTAAGCTAACTTTCCCTTGTTTGCATGCAAACCACAAAAAAAAAAAAAAAAAAAAGGAAAGCAAAATCCACAACAAAGTTCAGAGTCCATATCTCTTCTGAGATTTGTGAGAGCAAAGTAGACACGGTATGGAAACCCATTCCATAACCTTTCACCAACATAAAATTTACTGTGAATAAGGCCCTAAAGCTCTATGCTCAGCTCCGATTTAAACCTCGAAACCCAGCCTCCCAAGAACACTTCCATTCTAGTAACCACCCCACCGTGACATGATATGCTAACGACCTGGGCCCTAGGGGAGCTTCAACAACCCATCCAAACGCAAGCTCCACCACAACACGCACTGCGGTGGCCAGGACACGATCTGGCCTAAAGAAAGTGTTCTTATTTAGCAGGTTTAAGATGTTATTTAAGTTACAGACATGCCAGCCATCTCAGCTTCTCTTCCCCAAACACTGCCGCTGTGGCAAAGAACAAAGCAGGTTTGGTTTTCAAGACTGAAAATTCCTCTGTAATTTTCTACGGTATTCAGGACTTTATCAATGAGAAGTATTAATCTAACTCGTGGAAATGATACTTCCTTCCAAACTCTAATGTTCTGTATCTTTCATTTTTAAATTGTGGCATTAATAATGGTCTCGGCAGCAAGTGGAGAAAATGTGTGAAATATATGCCCTCTTTATAGATTTCCTGTTTCTGCAATTTCACTTGAAAAATGGTAGTGCCCTGCCATCTGAAGTTTTCAGTTTGTTTAACTCCAAGCAAAAGACAATTAAACAACTTATAGTATATGGTCATGAGACTATAATTTCTCACCAGTGCTACTTGTTGTGTCAGCTGCCACAATGAGCAGCAGCATTTTAGCTTTACTAGCCTAACAAGCCTGCCGGAGGTTACTGACTATGGCAATGGCCTCACGCTGAGAAGAAAATATTTCATGTGCAAAAGAATTTCCACAGCATTCTTGAGGTGCTGAGTTAGCACAGAGTAAAATGAAGAGACTCCATGCTGGACAAGCACCTAGAAGTACAGGGCATCTTTTAATCATTTTTTCTTAGAAGCCAGCAAATTAATATTTCATTATTCTTTTCCTCACACAGTTTCTTACAATTCTCCCATTTTCTATAAAGATTTTTTTTTCGAAATTCCTGTAAGCAAATTTATATCATGAATCTATACATCTTAGGTTATCCTCTGCAACACAGAATTTTTATGTAAGAAATTATGTATAAGTCTTTTAATAGGAAGTTATAAACTCTTGAAAAATGTATGGTTAAGCAAACAACAAAGATAAACCGAGCCTTTCAAATCCTGCTTTGGGTAAAATCATTCCCAAATGTCACTGTCCAAAACGAGTTACCATTTGAGAGATGTTCAGTGCAGTTGTGTTTGCTCTCACAAAGACATTCTCAGAGTTGGCCCTATTTTGACATTTGTAGGCAAGTGACTTGTAGATACAACAATCACAGACCAGCATCCGCTCTATCATTTTTTATACTCTCTACTATAGGCTGAAATAAGAGAAAATAACTCAGATCACCAATGCGCATCCAAAACATTGTAGTTCTTGGTCTAGAACACTCTCAGGACTACCTGTTATCCACATCAAAGACAAAAAGCACATCATTAACATCATTCTCTGTAATGGCAATGCAAGGGAATTCATATTAATGGTTGCTTAAGAATAATCATGGTACATTCTTGGCATTAAGATGAGGAATATTAATTTTCCAGAACATAGAAGCATAAATGACACCTACATCTCTATGCAAAGCTGATGCAAATAAATTGCCTAAATGCAATTAAATTCAACATGCTTGGTATACCAACATAGAGACAGAACTCTACATGATCAACAAGATGAACAAGAAAACTATATTTCTAACACCGCATGTCATTGTCTAGTGATTCTTTTGGTTCTTTTTGGTATGCAAGAAAATATTAGGTTTTTTAATGAATGCAAAAATAGAACACAAACATATGCAAAGTGATAATATAATACCTGGACAATAGAGCTTAAGAGTAAAAAGATAATGAAATCAATTAAAAGGGAAGGAATAAAACCATTTAATATGACGGTGACATTCTAATCTTACTAATATGTGTACTGGAGAGTAAAATAAGTTTTCACTTTCCATTTAACAAAATTGTTTTCATGGATTTCTGATTAGTTCCCTCGGTTATTTATTTGGCAATAGAAATAAATAATTGTATATAACCTCATAATCATTACCAATGTGCTATACTGTGAAATATGACTCTCAAATGCCAGAGCAGATTTCTCAATGTATTGTCTCTCGCTGACCTCCAGATCAAGTTTGCTCAGTGTCTGACTAAAAGAATGTTCTTTGATTTTGTTTTTGCTTTTCTAAATAACTGGTAGCTCTACAAATTCATTACGGAACTAGAATAAAATCCAACCCATTCTTCCATAGCTATGTTGGCTTAGCATCACCAAAGGAAATAAAATGTATTTTAGTTACAAAGGTGACCAATTACAACAGTGATTCCACACAGGACTAAGATACAGTAAGATAAAAACCGTCACTTTTATGTGGTAATCCTTCTGCCTAGAAGTGTCTATTGAGAGACAACAGGCAGGAAAGAGTAGGAAGTAACATAATTTATTCAGCAAGAATACTATGGGGCACAAGTGCTGAAAAAAGTCTTAGACACACCCGTCCTGCCTAATTTTCCATTGAGTTAAAATGTACCTATGAATATTTAATATTTATTCAATTTTGCATACTCTTGCATTTTCTACCTTCTCATATTTATTTCCTTAATTTCTTTATAAACATTTAGAATTTACTTTTGCTGAGTAAATAAATTAAAAGATGAAGAACCTTTAAACAGACAAAAAGCTCTGGGAGTTTTGCTACTGGCAAAAGAAGAAATTGCTGCTCATGGATGTAATGAGTCAACTACCAACTTGTAAATCTGGCAGAATTCCTGCATTTTAGAATTATGGGATATATGACTTCATTTTAGTGTATACAGATTTTTCTTAGAAAGTTGGTTCTGTGGGGTTTTTTGCAGTTGGTTTTAGTTTCTTCTATCACCATGCCTCACTAAAACTATTATGAGTTGATCAGTAATAACCAACTGACATCTTCCCCACCTCTTTTATCAAAGTCAGAGAAGTTTTCAAATATACCAGATTGTCAAACGCATATACATCATAAAACAAACTAATTCAATAATCCTATTGAAACTATGAAGTAAACTCATCTGACTAAGTTCAGACCAGTGTATTTTACTCAGGGGAGTAGCTAGTAAAATTTTCTTTCATCCCAGGAGACTTTATTTTATAATTCTTTCATCTGGGATTCCAGGAAATGTTAAGATGTTAACTATCTGACAGAGTTCAAATCAGTGCCAAGTAGTTTATTGTAGCACAGGTTTTATTCCCCGATTTCAGGGGACATGGACTTTTGATGAAAAAGGAGGAATAATTCTTGCCTCAGTGTGTAAAATCAAGATCAATTTAGTAACCCACTCCTCTAATACCGTATGTGCAAAGAAATAATTTAGACTCCTAGTTAATTTGAGTATTGAACTGAAATTCTGCAGCTGCTTTCTGCCAGTCCTGAAAACAGAAATTAATTTCAATGACCAAGTCGAATGGAGTGCTGCTCTGTCAGGTAATTAGTCATCGTCTTTTGCTACTCAGGGTCTATCACTGTGCTAATCCATACATAAACCCCAGTATTCCCCTAGTCACTCACAATCTAAAGAGCTGTTTAACTACCTATTTCTCCCATTCAATCCTACCCCAGATATCAGCTGCAAAATGAGCATTCTTTCATGTTTAGCTTTCTTCCTACTATTTACTGCCAGCAGAATTAATGCAACTGATTTACATTTTCTTTTTTCTGTTTGATCAAGTCTGCTGTTGATTAAGTAGAGCTTAAGGGAAAAAATTATACTCCTGCAGCTTTCCTACTTGACTTGCCAGTTTATTAATGAAAGAAGCAAGGATATTGATGGCCCAGAAACTACAAGTGCAGCAATTAAAGGGTATGTCCTTCTAAGCTTCTAATTAAAAAAGAGTTCTTTTGTATTAAAAGATATAGTTTAGTGTCATATTTATATCTAATTCTCACTTCTGCTGTTTTGCTTTTTTTCTTTGTTTATTCTTTTTAAAGAGAAATCTGCTGGGAAAACTTAGATCAGGCAGAATAAATAAACTTTCCCTGACAACCATTTTTGGATGCTTTGTTCCCAAACAACTGTCTTAATGATAAAACAACAAAAAAACCTCCGCCACCCCCAAATCCTGACAACAATGAAATATCCACTGATAAGTACCACTATGAAGGCAACCCTGTGTTATTTTTTCCTTGTGTACATTAGCAGAGTTTGTCCAACATCAGATTCAAGAAAATTGAAAATTTTTGATACAAGTCCTGTTGGACATATGAAGATAACTAGACCCTTCCCTCCTCCTAATACTTTCTTACTTAGTATCTAAATTTGAGATTCACTTTTTTCATGTCAGGTATTTATGTGAACAATCTCATAGAGTTTCTTCTGCTTCTTATCTAGTTTGATTTTTGCAATTCCTCCTTCAGAAACACCTGAAGTCGTAACATTGCCAATATTTTATTACTCTGCTGAGTCAGTCCCTTGCACATTAATGGTGTACCTTTAACATCAGAACTACAAACAGACAAATAAATTACTCCTATTTCTGTCTAGGACTTTGGTTTTGTGGTGTGCAATTCATCTGAACACATGCAACAAGAAGTCTGCATGTCCTGGCTAAACCAAACCTTGCACGCATGCACAGACTGCATCTATGGCACTTGTGGAGTAAGTGCTATGGACTCAGTCAGCACAAAGATCAACCTGCCTGCCCCATATCCAAAACACCCTGCACACGACTCAAAGTACATCTCCAACTGTACCCTAGGTACTTCTCCCAGATTTCTGCACGGCAACGTACTTCTCTCATTTAGCTACCAGGTTTTTAGAAATCCCTGGGAAATTATATTTAAAAATAGGTATAATATAAAAGTTATAATCTAGCACCCCAAGTAAGTAATGGCAGGTATTTAATGCATTGAAAATGACTGTTCCCTGCACTGATGTTCAAGAGAGGAAGAGAAGTCAAACATCTTCCTTCTTTGTCCCCTATAGCTGAGAATGGTGAGAACTGCTGTGATCAGATTACGTAGGTGATCTTGTGTATTATGGGACTCCCCATAGCCAGAGATGGCTGTGTATTTAAGGACACAGTAAGCTTTTCTTAAAAGAGGTACTAAAGTGAATCACAAAATTTCCCAGAGCTCCGAGCTGGACAAAACAGCAGTAAACAGGAGTGATTCTTCCTTAGGGCTAACTGTGATGTTGCTCTTGGAGGAGGTCCTGTCATCCACAATACAACTGTCCACACTTCTTGAGCCTTCCCAGACATGTGGCTTTCTGTTTGCCTATTAACCTGTCAAAACCTTGTGGTGGAGGGCATTAGTGGAGCCGTTCTAAGGGACCTTTTGTGATAGAAATTTCTCAATCACTTCCAGTTTTAGGTGACTTCATAGACATGGTGACCCTCACAAGTACCACTTGAAAGGCACAGAAGCTTTACTCTTTTTCAGTGGAATCGGAAGAGCTCTTATCTCTCCTCTGACCCTTTTTCCCCTCTAGCCTTACACTCTTGGCACCATTGAAAAGTCAGAACCATTAAGTTGGTGTCAAGTGGCTGTGCTATTCATATTCTATTATAGTCAATGACAATTAACAGTGCCATTCAGAAAAGCCAGGTACTGTATTACACAATTGGAAAATTGATCGTATCTGAGGCTCAAAAATCAGCAATGTTCAGATCTCAACTCACAGGAAAAAAAGAAGAAAAGGAAAAAAAGGAGAGGAAGTACTGCCTGACCTCAGGACCACACAGCAAACAAGGCTTCTGTGCAAGGCTCAGAAACAACCCGCAGAAGCGGCCAAATCTCTGTATGAATACAAGCTCTGATTTTTATCATCAAGCAAAATGATGCTAGAAAGAAGAGTACAAATTCAACTGAATGCTTGATGATCACCTTCAAAGTTGTTATTGCAGGCAAAATGCAACATCTCAGCATTGCTGACACATCAGAAAACCTCTGCGTGTGTCAATTCCAAGCTCTTTGCAGCACACGCCCACAGGCAAGTGCGCCTGCACCTACAACATAATCTTCATTTCTAGTACTAGCACTGAACATCTATTTTCATGAATGTTGTTCCTAGAAATGAGCACAGGCACATCTTTCTTCTAATGAACTACTGAACGTATCCAAAAGGAGAGAATTAACAAGTAACTCTCTACTTTGGAAACCGAGAATGTTTTCCTACGCCAGTGAATCTCAGCATTAACTACAAACCGGTACAATGGTTGATTACAGTTTAGTCTATCTGCTTGAAACCACAGGGGGAATTTTAGATAGCAAAACTCAATTAGCTAGCTTGAATTTAACTAAAGCACCTGAGCTAAAACCTTTTCACACACGGAATGCATTGTAGAATCAGGAACAGCTCCAGCCCACCATCACCCCCCTGACTTTTATACCTTGCCTCAGAGGGCACTGTTCCTCCATGCCACGTGCCCGGGGACACTGGCTTTTAGCAGAATCCAAAATCAGAGCAAGTCTTACTGAATCAGCAAGCCATTATGTCACTTGTATTCCCCAATCAAGTACTGACTAACCCACACCAGTACGACATAACCTGACGAGTTCACATGCTGGACTAGACTGTAGCATCTGCAGAGTCACTACTTCAGTTCAAGCACATAACTGAAATACTTTGCAATCAGGTGGGAAAAAAGCCCCAGAAAACAGCAAGTATTCTTCCATTTCAAATGCCAAACTCAATGATTGCACAGACTGATGGAAGGAATGTACCATTACATGCAATTCTGCTTCAGATTGCTGTCTTTTAGGCCAGGACCAGTGAAGTCCATCCTGGACCTGGGCCTCTCTAAGATGTCCTGACCCTCTGTGATGAATTTAGATGTCTCTGTTTTTCCCCTCCCTTCACTCCAGGTATAAGGTATCTGTACTAAATACTGGAAAGTAAGGCCATACACACATTACTCTGGAGAGCCATGCTCTCAAATCCACTCTAGTGGAAAAAGTGACAGTCCCAAATCCACCTTTGGTGCACCCGGAAGAGAACAGCTTCTATTCTACCAGACATTGCACACAATGCCAAGTTTTCCTGAGGCATCAGGAACACACTGAGCACAGAAATCATCTTTGTCTGTTCATCATTTTACTTCACAGAATACAATAAGAAATCATCAGCTAGCTTCAGTTCTCTGGGAAAAAGTCTCAGATTGTTGCCTTAATGAAAAACATAGAATAGGCGCAAAGCCACTATAGTTATACTTAAAAATCAATACTCCCTATTGGTCTTATAATTTGTATACCAAATATCTGCTTTAAAATGTGCACAAGCCTCAAAATAAAAGCTAGGAGGGTTATATCTCAGACTTTGAAATGTTTTCTACAGTTTTAATATTTGCGAAACAATGCGAAATGTTACATAGGATTCTCTGCTTGGCAGTAAGAGTCTATTCTATCTTTTATTTCTTTTATTGAGAGGTAGAATAAAATTCCCTAACTGCTCCAGTGCAATTAAAATTACTTTTATTCATACAGTTACCTCTGCGTCCACCATAAGCATTCCACAATACTAATCCTTTTAGGCCCTGATCCAGCAAAGCACTTTACCGTGTCTTATTCTTAAAATTACAAGTCTCCCCACTGATTTCAATACAGTTATATTAGGGATGAACTTGGCCCACTGTGGCAAAAATAATGTTAAAAATACAGTTTGAAAAACAAGCAAGGAAATTGAAAGCCTAAGAGACTTCAATATTTCTCTGTTTTAAAGTAAGGCATTACTAGTGTGCATTTGAGTACAGTCCAACAGTGGGTTATTTTTGTACAGTTAGGCCAATTCAGGTAAGGAGCCTCTTTGTATTAGAGATGATTGATTTCAGATCTAGATGGTTTCAATAAGCTTCTTACACCCAAATGTTACAAGGACGGGGACGTAAAAATATCAATTACATAAATAAATCTGTAAGTATTGATAAATGCCGAAAATTAAATAAACCCACTTCACTATAAGAGGCTTTGCAGCTGATACGGTTGTAAAACAATAAGAAAACCATCATAATTTGCATTTTTATAGCTACATTCATCAATAGCTCAAATATTTATCACAAACACCAACCCTCTACAGTCAGGAACTGTATGATGGTATAGCCCTGCTTTGTCTCTAAAGACACGGAGCCATGGCTGGACACTTGGCTACAACCAAAGCTTCTTAAATTGGTTTAAACAGTCATTGTCTTTGGCTACTTCTTTCTGCCTTGTTTTTGCTGGTGCAAGAATTTATATGAGCATGCAATGAACTGGATCAGGAAACTAATCTGGCTGAAATACAAACCATTGAAAAGGGCTGACTTTAATGAAGAGGGCAGCTCAGGGAAGCAGGAGTCTGAGACTGCTTAAGATAGCATTGCCCCAAAATAAATATACATCAAACCGCATATCCTGAGGCTCAGAGCAGCAGCCAGAAGCAGAACCATGGATGTCACCAATTTAACCATGTAAGGCATGGGGGTATACTGGGATGAGCGCCACAAAATGGATGGGGGACATTTCTTGGGTGGCTTCACAGCACAGCTTCTGATCACTGTGGATGGACAACATAATCTAGTTTGCCAAGGATGGCTAAATACCCCAAGCAAGAGGACTCCACATGTAAGCATTTTCCAGTCACTTCCAGATTGTTTCTCCAGTCTTACCAGACAGCCTTCCTAATTGGCTCTCAACGATATTTTTAAGCGTGTGCTTTGCCACCATTTAAAGCAGTGCACATGAGAGACACTGAATACATTAGGTAAATGAATTCCTGTGGACATTGTGAAGGGAATAATGCCTTCCTATTTGGTTTATCCCGTACTGCAATAAATGTGGGGTTTTTTTCAGTCAAGGTGCTGCAGTAACCCAAATGATAGTCATATTACACTTATAAAAGACAACTTTAAGAAAGATCTTACTGCAATAAAAGTGAGGATTTTTTCCCTTGGCATGCCAGCTTGCCATAGAAATGAGTGAGTTGCTGAATTTCTGCCAAGTATAGATGGTTCCGCATGCTATTAGATTAGTCTGTTTATACAGAAACAGCCAAAAATAGGAAACACACAGAAGCTATTAAAGATATTGTCCTGTGAGGGAAATATTTGAATGGTTTTGTTACTGCAACTGGGAAATAAGATATGAGTCAGTATTAATGTGATAAAGAAGTTAATGTGTTCTAAAGCAAACTGTTAGTTTCTTCAGCTTGTCTCTGAGTTGACAATAAAATAAATGTACAGACAATTATGTAGGGTTGGATGAGCCTGCAAGTAAGTGTATCCAGCTTAAAGCTCAGCGCTGCCAGTGGGTTAGAATTGAAACTCTGTTATCAAGTAATGATATGCTAACCCCAGGTAGTCTTCAAAGAAACTGGATGATTCAAAATGCCATGCGTCACTGAGCTGGTGGAAGAATGGTCAATAGTGTTTAAGCTATTTGAACAGGTCAAAGAGAATTTCATAGAAAAGTTCCTTTGCCTTGACCATTTTGCAATGGATTTCCTAAATTATGACATAGTCTAATGAAAAACAAAAACACCTTGGGTTTTTTATTTTTATTTTATTTTATTTTTAATCAGTGCAGTGGCAATATTTCTTGGTGGATTTTACTGGCTTTTTAAAGAGCCAGCACAGAGAAATTTGCCTGTCCCATGTGTGACACTGAGCATTCATTCCTGAACACAGACATGCACAATCTCCCTGACCTCCTTCTCCCTCCCCCTTCCACATATTAAGAAACCAAACTAATTCTTAAACGGCTGTAATGCCTTAAAACTCCTAACACAAAGTAAACAAAGAAGCAGACTATTTTATATGTATAATATACTTAGAATATATTATATATATAATATATTATATATATAATATATATACTATAGATAATATAGTATATAATATAAATATATAGTATATGTATAATATAATATATAATATTTATACTATATATATAATATAGTATACTTTATATAAGAAGAAAGTGTACATATTTTCTCTGCAGTAACCCAATTCTCCTACAAACCCGAAGACCACATATACCATTCCTTAAGGGCCAACACATTTGATCAATGAAGAAGAACAAGTCCAAAGCTAAATGAATCTCCCACTGAGAAAAGCCCCTCTGCAGTATCTTCTTTTTTATGGTGAGAGCGCCCTGGGCCAAGCCAAGCATCTTCCCTGATCTTAGCTCACTTATTAAGACACGAGAAGAGGAGCAGCATCTTAAGGTGCGCATGGAAACTTACACAAGTCAATGCAGAATAGAATTTTGCAAGTAGACAGAGGTATTTGATTAGCAGGAGCCTCATGAATTCTATGCCAGTGGCTTATTTCCAGAGGGATTTGAAAACTGGCCTCAAGTCATTCTGCCCATGTTATGTATATACAAAGATTAGGCACAGCAACTGGAAGAGGAAGCGGCTGCAGAAATTCTGTCAAGGTACCACAAGTAAATACATTTACATTGCAGAGACGAAAAACTGCAGGTGGCATAATGATATTTACAGCAAAATTTAAGAACTCTGCAATAACTAGCAGCCAGATCTTGGAGTCAGGCTTTTCCCTGGAAAATAACTACTCAAAACCAAGTCAAGCGGTTAGATCAACAAGTCTAAAGACTGTTAGTGATTTTGAGGCCTTAGTTGAAAATTATCTCTGCAATAAGTATAACTTTCCATTCAAGTCCACAGAAACCAGGCTTGATTATTATTTCTTGAGCCTAATTCCTTACTTCAGGCAATAGAAAGCATGACTTATGTGTCCCCTGACACCAATCAGATAAGGACAATCCTGTTGCCTTTATGCAGAGGACCCTCCAAAACTGAGGGGATGCAGGGCATTTTCCTTCCTCAGGCTGTTTCCTTTGTGAACACGCAGTCCATTTCTGGAATGGGACTCTCTTCAGCTGGAGAATAAATTTGCGACATCCTTTCAGTATCTGTGGCAATATAATCCCAACCTGAACAGATTAGAGCATATATTGCTATTCTACATATTTATTACTATATGTGGTTAATATTGCTATTGTTCAGATAAAACACTGGAGTCTCTATAAATAAACAAATTCAATTTATTACTTGTTTGTGATTGTGCACTAAGCATCTGTATTTTTAAAATGGCGTAAGCTAACAGCAGAGACAAAGCAGTTACTCTGAAATGAAACAACAGACACAGGAAACATAATACGCCTTAAAGATGGATAGGAGGTTTAAAAATAGATAACTTCCTTTTTAAGTAAAGGGACAAAGTAATACAAAGAAGAAAGTAATATGTTTGTGCTTGGAATTGGAAGAAGAAAAAGCAGCTAAGAAAGTTTCACTGGCCACGTGTCTCAAACCAAATGGATGCCTTTTAAATAAAAGCACCTCTCTTGCTTCACTTCATTTTCAAACTGCAATGTCTGAACAAGACAACGGAAAAGTTTAATCTCTAAAACATGAATGCTGAAAACAAATGCATTAGAAAATACCAAGCCAACACTATGTTGGTGACACAAATGTGAAAAATGGAATTGAAATAAACTGTGCCAGAAATCTATTTCTAAAAATATGTCTTTACAGTAGTAATATTTATAAATTTGACATACTCTAAAATTTAGCTCACTAAAGATTATTTCTATGCAAATATGCATTTCTCAAACCCCATAAGCGTGCAAAAAATCCAAAATACATTTCTTGAAAATCAATTTCTGTGCAGTACAAATGTATCAAGTTAGAGGCAGCATGCTGATAAATATTAAAAAGGTCTACATTGTGCAAAATGAAAACTTATAACAGGACACACTAGTACAGTGCAGTATGTAAAGGTTCAGAGACAACATGAAACAGCCCCGCAGTTTCAAAAGGACTCTGTGGTCTGACA